>NC_051177.1:42986448-43286448 GCF_013339695.2 Rhipicephalus sanguineus
TCTGAGCATGGAGTTGTTACCTCTGCTTGCTGGTACTCTGCAGCAAAAAAAAAAAAAAAAAAAAGAGAAAGGGAAGTAAAGTGTTTGCATATATGCCTTATCGGAGGGAGCGAGAACGAAATATTAAATGTAGAGAGGTCGACCGGACGAATGGTCTGTTTGTTACCCTCGACTAGGCGTAAGAGTTAAGTTGAATAGAATGAGCAAAAGAGGGAGAGAGTGGGCACTGCGCGCATGTAGAAGGCCGCCCGGCAGAACTACAATAGGTCACTGATGCTGCTGTTCTACGAAAACTGCAGTCACGCATGAATTGCTCTCGCCGCCAGGAACGATAATGACAGAATCTGAGAATTTGTCTTTCAGAAAACGTCGGTCCGTCCGGCGCTCCACGTGTCAATCTCAAGAAAAAAATCGTTGCGACGACAACGATAAATAATATACAGTACCTTTAAAACTTCTAAAAGAATTCCCCGCGTAGAATCGGAGAAAATGTTCCCTTAAGTCATTGTACACCAGTACTGCAATATAGTTATAAAAATATAGTAATGCTTACCGACACCTATTCCTGGCTGAGCAACCGCTAGGCAATATCGCCGCCAGGGATGATCCTTATATAATTGCAGTCCTGGTAATTACTGTGATTGTTGTAACTATATTGTAATTATAGTCATAGGTGTTCAATAGGTAATGCAGTATCGCTGTTAACCAATCTTCTAATAATAACCTTTTGCTCCCGCGTACTCATTCTCCTGACTTACCGTTGACCTGCCTATACTTTGTTCTTAAGTCGCAATTGAGCCTGGAATAATCGCACTCTTCTTACGGAGAACATTAGGAAGCCAAGTAATCCGGCGCTCATTGATCATGTGAGGAACCACTCCGAGAGAAACATACATGTCATCCATCACAGTTTCTACTCAGCTCTGTGATTTCACTAGTAGCATACGCATAGCACAACGAAGTCAACTACCCTTTCAAGCTTGTTTTCCATTGCGTTGTTTAGTTCATAGCGTTTTTTATTAGACCATTTCCACGTCACAGTTCCCGAAAGCAATGTTTGGCGTAGGGCAGCTCGCGATATGTAAAGAGACAAAACGAAACAAGACTCTCTGACATCAGCTCACGGTTCCCCGCGGAGTCGAAGCGGCAAGGATTGCTATCATGACAAGATCGAGGAATATCCGGCCCCGTACACTTCGCAAAAGCTTTTTTTTTTTCCTCGCGCTGTAGCTGTCCTCCCAGCGCGACGACTTGAAGGGACTTAGAGCTCCGCGGCTCAGGGTAGCTGGCGGCCTATACGCGATGCCTTCTCGGCGTTAGACACGGCGTCTCGTCAGCGTTTGTTTGCGGGAACAGCTGCTGCTGCTGCGGAGCTTGCATCGAGGGGCCAGCCCGTGGGAAGGCGAGTCGGGTTTGAGGACCGACGGATAGCCCCGCTACGCCTCTTCAGAGCCCATCGCGAGGGCCACCCTGATCCCGGAGGATCTGACAGCCGAATGATGAATGGAGGAAGACGATGCGCAGGGGCCTCCTCTATACTTGGGTATACCGGAAGAAATCTTCCTTTCATCCGGAAGCAGTCCCCAGCGTTTTGCAAGCGCCTTTTACTTTCTTTTCCCACCGATGGCTTCAGAGCTCATCGCCCGGTTTCTTTCTCTCTCGTACTCCTCTCCTATGGCAGGCTTGCCCGAAAAAATGGGACCCGAAGGGCGTAGACATTGGTGTAGGCAAGGCGCGAGGCTTTACAAGTGCCTTTTTTGTCTTGTTTTGTTTTGTTGTACTTGACTCTCTGGCGGATCAGGACTGTCGGAAATGCTGTTTGGCCAAGACCGAGCCCATGTTTGATGAGGCACTTTTCGCTTAATGAGCATCGTCGTTCAGGCTGCTGTGGTTTTATGTTGCATGGCGGTTTCTTGATCTTATGCATACAGAGGCTCACAGAGCCTATAGCTTCTCCCCTACTAGCCGGACATCTATGAGAAGGAAGCCAGTAATCTCGTCTCTGCTGAATTTGCGGCATATGGGACTTAGTTTAGGCAACAATGTATATGGATGCTTCGTTTACACGTTTTCAGAACCGCATGATATTTAGAGCTGCTGAAAAGGGTGTTAGTTAACCGTTGTAATTTATTACGCTGGCGCTATCGACATATAATTTATCTTTAAGTACAAAGAGCTTCAAGTGCCCCATAAAATACTAAAACTGATTCTTCTTCTAGACGTGTATTTTAAAAACTGTGCGTTATGAAGCATGTTACTATTATCAAAGAACAATGTCATTTAGGCGCGCAGAAATCACATATTCTACTTTTTAAATATTTGATATCTGCCGGTATGATTATCTTCATACAAGAGTGTCCTCAGGAGCTGTTCAGTTTCAACTTTTGCAAAATCGAATCCAGGCCAGACTTCGCAATGCAGAAGAGGAGCGAGCTAACCATTCATTCTCGTTGGCCGTCCGAAAATTACGCCGGACCAGTGGTCGGTAAAGTCGGCTTCCTTGAAGCATTATTCTTGATACATCAAGACTTCACTTAAATTGCGACGTAAGGCATAGTTATACAGCCATTATGTTTGAGAAAGGGAGGGAGAAGAGACAGAAAGTGTAGACAAGGCAAGCAGGTTAACCATGGTCGGGCATGATTGGCGAAGCCGCACATGGGGAAGGGGAGAGCACTAAGAAGTGGAAGGAGAGTAGTAATTGTAGACACAGTCATCGAGGATGTCTTAAAGACAGTCACGAGTCTCTAAAGTCCAGTCGCATTGAATAAAGTTTCTGCGTCCTTGCGCATGCAGGTGTTTCAGTCATGGTCCCAGGTTTTGTTCCGAGAACAGAATATCCTCAAGGTGGCTAAGATGAGCACATACACGTTGCGGATTACCGTCAGACTCTTTTCTCTTTCTCCTCCACCAGTGAAACCTACTGTTTGTTTAGCTTTATTGATGCATAACATCACTGAGGGTACGAGTCAATGTTAACGCGACAGCGTTAAAGAGCTCGTATCGCAGAAATTCCGCCGTCGGCGTTGGTGTCAGCGCCGTTGGTAGTGAGCGAAAAATCATCATCTTGTCCGTGACCGAAAAATCGAACAAACTGCAAATAAAATAAATAATAAAAATGTTGTCTACGAGTGAGAATCGAACCCAGGCCGCCTGCGTGGCAAGCAGGTGTTCTACCACACAGCCACGCCTCTACTTGGTGCTGCATGGAAAGTAACTTTCATGCTTCCCAAAAATACGCGTCCTGTATACAGGTGTCACAGTATGAGATGTAATATCGCAGTAATATTGCGTGGTACAAGCGTACATTGCCATCGGGCGTCACACCATGTCAATATCATGACTTGGTGGTTTAAAGACAGCCACCCATTACAAAAGGCACACATATTACTGCGCGTATTACCTCAAGACCACGTAGTGGGTGCATCGCAACTTCGAAAATGTTTCTCGCGCATAATTGCTCCTGGTTGAAAGCATGCTACCCATTAAATAAGGCACACACCTTAGTGCGCGCATTCTCTTAAACACTCGTAGTGTTCGAAGTGCGCACTAGGGGCAGGATATCGCTATCGCGTTCAACTCTTAAAGGCCTCGATTTTAGCTGCTGCGCATAGTAGCCCGTTTTCTTTGGGTTGTGCACATCGCGTTACACAAGATCTTCTGTGCTTCTTTCTACCTTGATAAGCAAGCATTCTGGAAAACCGCAAAGCATTCTGGAAACCGCAAAGAAGCCGCAATGCTTCTTTTTACAAATTTAGGATTACGAGAAGTACAAAGAATTCACACGTATGCAGCGAGCAATTTCTACATGTACACCATATAGAGCCCTCCCACTTGCTTCGCACTTGTCTTTGGCAAAACAGCCAGGCTTAATGAAAACCTGAACTGGAATAACAACATCTAAAGTAATGAGTTGCCAGGAAAAACGCCAAGTTTTAACGGCTGTAGTCTCATCTGTCACACGTCCTTACTCCTACAAAAGTTCAAGACAAGCGAATAAGCTGTTGCTCTCTGTGCCTGCAATTCACAGAAGCAGATAAACACCAACGCGTCGTTCGCTTGTTTTGCTCAAGCGCAAATCTTTTTTGAGACAGAACAAATGGTTCTCCTTGTCAGATGGAAAGTTGTTGTGTGTCTTCTTCCTGTGCCAGATAACCGCAATTTCCTTGTTTGCCGAGTGAAACTACGACGTAGGACGCCACTGCAGGGGAGCGATTTGTCACTACCATCGCGTCAATGCACTTCTAACTTGTAAGCCCGGTGCTCCTTTTTCTCTGCTCACTTTGCTTTCCTAATGTTTTCGAGGCCGGAGTAATCTGGCTGCACGAGTGGAAAAGCAAGACGTATCCTACGGCAAGCAGTGGGGATGCAAGGCTCAAGAACAATTATTTGTAGCAGGCGAACGTTTTTCGCTTACGTTGTCAGTATTTGCCGCTAGCGACTTGCTTTAGGTTTGATAGATAGATAGATAGATAGATAGATAGATAGATAGATAGATAGATAGATAGATAGATAGATAGATAGATAGATAGATAGATAGATAGATAGATAGATAGATAGATAGATAGATAGATAGATAGATAGATAGATAGATAGATAGATAGATAGATAGATAGATAGATAGATAGATAGATAGATAGATAGATAGATAGATAGATAGATAGATAGATAGATAGATAGATAGATAGATAGATAGATAGATAGATAGATAGATAGATAGATAGATAGATAGATAGATAGATAGATAGATAGATAGATAGATAGATAGATAGATAGATAGATAGATAGATAGATAGATAGATAGATAGATAGATAGATAGATAGATAGATAGACTAAACGTACAGTGCTACAATGCGCGAATAGGCATGAAAGTGGTTGGGTTGGTGCATTCGGTGTTTGGTGCATTCGACATTATGTCGCGATGTCAAATAAAGACTCAGAGGGTCCCTCCCTTATGCATTCGCCTAAGACGACTTGAAGGTGAAAGCCACCTTTTTTTTCTTCTCAGTCGACGTATTGATCCTGTCCGGCACTCCCCCCGCCCCCTGAAAGTTTTCTGCGTCAAACGCGGTCTCGCACTGCCTCCAGTATCGGTGCCATGGCAAGCTTTCTGTACCTCACCTGGTTTTGCACTGCCTCCGTGAGCGGCCCGCCTTTGACCAAGCGACGATGTCAAGCGATGACGTCATCACGTGACGTCACAGTTACGGCATAATGACAAATTTTGGGGATCTGGAAATTATAATTTTTTGCATAACTCGCGTTGACGCCGGCTGTCAATTTCCGCCTTTGATGAGGCATCTAAGTCTTTAGCCTTAATAAGTAAACATTCGTTTAACTGTCCAATGTGGTGACGTCTATGCGTCGAATGTAACGTCGTCTACACGTGAAATAACGAAAGGTTTCAGGAGATTTCACCTAAGCCTGACATTCTGTATCACGTGCGTGCGCATTTCTGCTCCTCCTTCTTGGGCTCCTGCTTTCTCTTTCTCTCTCTCTTTCCTAGCCGAGATAAAACGACATTTGCCCCGGCAAAAGGGCCGAGATCAGCGTGCAGCGTCGGCACTTCGCGACGAATGTCGGCATAAAACTAATCGGGGCCGAGCCGGCGGCGGCGGCAGCGAGGAGAAAGCTCTTGTCGCCCAAATTGGTGAAAGCCTTCGTTATCGCAGTAAGGCGCTTTTGCCCACAAGTCGGAAAAGCGCGTGAAAGAGCTTCGCGCCGGCAATGCCGTTAGGCCCGCGGGAAGGAACTTTCAACAGCGCTGGGAAATGGCGCTACTTTAGCCCGAGGAGCGCAAAGATGTCTCTCGAGGGAAAGAAGAAAAGGCCAAGAAAAGAACAGACGGTCGAGAGTAACGGCGGGCCTTCACGTCTGATAAGCAAGTAAATGTGACGCACACAGTTCAAAAGAAAATAAACAGAACAAGCCGACGAAAGCCTCCGTTCCGTTTAATCGATTTTTCGTATCATTCGCTCGCGCGTGTCATTCAGATGCCAGCGTTGGACTAACGCTGAAAACGTGTGGTCTTGCTCCAGCGTTCAGGCGTGTTTTGATACATGAACGCTTAGATTATGCCCACGACGCCTTTTATGCCCATGACGCCCACGCAGCTGCATATGACTACATTCTGGTGAAACGCGTCCGCGGACATGAGGCACGTAAAACAGCTTTTAGCGGACCAATTAACTCGACTAATTCAGCGTTTTCGCGACGAAAAAAAATGGGCATCGCATAAAAGTAAACAGTGTATGATATCTCCGATCTGACGGAATGACCTGAAAAATTTTGACTCAAGGACAAGCCACTTGTCTTGTTATGATCGGACTTCACGGCTTGGCGCCGCCGGATCGTCACTTCGACCTCAACGTTCCCCGAAACGCACCAGATGAGGCGACACATCGAGGCAAGGAGAGGTTTGCAACTGTCAACATACCTGACATCGCGGCCAGTCTTCAGGAATGTGTACAGCAGCAATCCGTTCATTGTGTGTATGGTTCCTTTGTGGCCTGGTGACCCGACTAGGAGCTGGCCGTCCGCTGCGCCGACGGCGCTCCGAGGCAAGGAACGACTGCACCTGACAGCACACCTGACAACGTAGCTCGTTTCCGGGAATGTGTACCGCCGAGACCCTTCTTGGTGTGTATAGTGTCTTTTGTGTCTTGTTCGCCTCCCGGGACTGCCCGTCGTCCAGGTGCGCCGCTTCTCTCTTTCCCGGAGTGCGAAGGAGGCGGTGCTTACTTAGTGGGCGGAGATGAAGACAACATCTTTGATTGGACTGTCTTGGACTTGATTGTTTCCTCCAGCAGGGAATCCTGGGAAGGCCCAGGCGTTATAACGAGAGCGCGAGACGCTCCAACATGCTATGCTACGGCGAGGCCAGGCCTCGGAAAGTCTCAAGTTCCAGCCATCGCCGAAGGGGGGCGAAAAAATCGACCCCGTTTGCAGCTAAAAAACAAACCATAGTGGCTCCGTTCAAATCTGCCCTCGGCGACGCCAAAAAATCCGCCAGAGGCGCCGCAATAAAAGCATATTTAAGAGAAATACAGCTATCATTCCTGCATAAAAGTGCTTTTTCTTGTGTAACTGAAAGTAATGTTTGAATGATGAGTAAATTTGTTGTTTAGTGATTGAAAACATCTCTGCCTTGTCGCTCACCGCTGACGGCCGGCGCGCGGTAACGAGCAAGCGGACCGTCGCTGTGACCAGTGACGAAGCGCAAAAAATGCGCCGCTGCGTCTCGGGTGTCGCAGATAACGCGCAGAATATGCGCAGTTAGCGTCCGATGGTTGGCAGCTGGTTTGTTGATCCCCGTTTTCTCGCGAATTCTATCGTTAATGTTGTCTAAAATACGCATGAAAGTTTTTTAATTCACCGATGTAATCATATTGCAATTATGGTGGGCAGTCGGTGTGCTACTGTATTGTGCCGCAGGAGCTGCGATACCAGCGAAGGCGTCAGTTTCCACAGGTTCCTCGACGATGGCAGGTACACGTACTTTCAAGCTCGGCGTTTTTCTTTCTGCTTTGTGACCTCGTTAACATATCACACTTCACTGTTCTCGCTTTTGAGTTGTATGCTAACACGTGTGGACAAAGTTGCTATTTCACTTGTACTTGCAAGGTCTGGTGGGCTCAAATGTACGAGTGAATTATGCGATGGCATGAGCACGACTTGGCCAGACTGTTGATGAAGCCTACTTTCCAGTGGCGATGTCACAATAAGAGAATGACCGGGATAGAAAATCGTTTCTCCCTTCTCTGTTTTTCCGCACCTCTTTGAGGCCTTGCATATATCCCATTTATGGGTTGTTTCATCGGTATCACGTGTTAAAATGCTCATGTTTTCTGCCATTCTGTAAGTATCCACTATAATGTGATTTCTTTGCGTGAACCTGCTTGGTATGCTCAGCCTGACCGCAATATGTTGTAATAACAACAAACCCGGGGGTCTTCAGGCGTACTCGTTGAAAGCAAGTACTGAAACTGTAGCAAAAAAAATGCTGATGCTTTACGCCTTTCTTACAATACAAGTTGGTTATTCTGAGCGCTAGATGATGGTGGAAACGGGCAACAAACGTCATCTAATTTGTTTTGTCTCTTTGAAGTACCGCGAAGGCTAGTCGTTTACGAGCTCACGATGTCTCAACAAGGACCTTTTACCGCGTGCTGACTGTCAATAAAGATTATCGTTCCTTCTACTCACTCGTGAATTGTTCTTACTGGTGTCAGTTGCCAATGTATGCATTTCGGTTCCATGTAACCTTCGTACGCAAAGGTACTGCGTTCCGAAGGGCGCTTTGGCGTGCTGCTGGGCGTATCGACGCGCTCAAAACAAGCGGGCGAAAGATAACGAGACCTCCGTAGCCCTACGCGAGTCCCGGCCTCTTTCGTCGACTTCTGTTTAAAAAAGGATAGAATAAAACACCAGCCGAGGCACCCGCGTATGCGCATACGCACCCGGTACGGAATAAAAAACGCAGCCATTTGCATTTTTCTACCTAAAAAAACAATAAATTTTGTTTTCCGCTTCCTGTTTACGCAGCGCCATCTCTTGGGTGCCTTCGGTAGTTCCATGCGCTACCGCTGCTTATCTTTCGTACCGTTGTCAAGGCTACAGTTTCCCTTCTCTAAACTGGTTCTTTATTCTATGGCGAGGCTTCGACAGGCCACGTCGAGGCTACGTCGACGCGACACAGCGTCGCTAGACGACGCTACGACACGCTACCAAAACGACGTGTAAAATAAACGTTACTGCTAACAGCTCCGGCTCCTGAACTCGACTTCTCCCTGAGGCCAGGCTGCTCCCCGGTCCTATGGGCAGATCACATCAGTCTTAAAGACAAGACCACTTGCATCGGAATGCGGCTGCGTCAGTCAGGAATCGAACCCAAGACCACATTCTCAGAAACTGACGGCCATAGCTAAAGAGCTGGCGCATCTTCAATGATGAATGCGGAACGCACTTATACCGACGGACAGGAAAACGTTTACAACAAAACAAGGCAACCTTTCTCGTTTCTTAGTTAGCGCCGAATTTCTCGAACCCTCGAGAATGCACCGGGCCGTCCAAATGAGTACTGCCGCGACGCTGTTGTGTTTCGCACACATTAGGTACACCATATTGCGACAAAAGGCTGGGTCTGCTCTTGGAAAAAGAAACGAAATGAAGTTGCGGCCTCGAGATGAGAGGAAACACAATGGTACGTCGCTGGCGAAGCACGTCCGTGTTTCTGGCCGTAACCACAGCATCGGAATCTCGCGGCGCGTGAGAGAAAAGACAGAACGGCTCGGTAACGCTCGGTTAAACCTTGATGAAGCGGCCGGCTCGGAGTATACGGCGAGCTCTCTAGTGTGGCGCCTGCGCACTTGACGCTTCTGCGCGCGGCCTTCGTTTATCGCACCCGTATACGGCAGGCTCTCGCACCAAGCGACTTCTCGCTTCCGCCTGGATGGTCGAGTGGGCCCCTCGAGGTGTTACTCTGTTCCGAGGCTCCATTCGCGCTCTGTTTGTTCTGTGCCTGAGCGCTGTTTCTCTTGTTGCCGGTCATTTCTCTTTTCGGCGTTGTACACTTCCGCACTTCGCCGGTATGGCGGTATGGCCTTTTGTGTAAATTGCCTTCCCTGACCACTCTATCGCCGGCTATCGCTGCAAGGATATAGTTGGAAGTCGTTTCGCGTTCGTCCCCCTGTTTACCTCATCCTTTTCTTAGAGCCATACGTTTGCGTTGGAGCGTCGTAGCTCACTCGGTAGTTAGAAAACATCTTCCTGAGCTTCTATATACTCCCAGCTTTCTGTGACGGGATATGGCGATTTCCGGTAATATCAGGCGAAACTCACTGAACCGCTGTATTTAGAGGAATACTAGCAGTACTGGTCAGTGTTTGCTTGTGTTGGCTAGCTTTGGATATCTGAAGTTATAGCAGTAACATTGTATTCATTCGGTCTCACTCTAGTGGTTGAATTATAAACCATTTCTTGCCTTCGCTTTGGCTACAAGAGAATTCCTTTTTTTTTCCACAGCGCAAGATGCCTGCAACAGACGGCATGCAATCCAAAGAGGTGATGTCGCACGTTGCTTTTGGTCGTCGTTTAATAGCTCTATCGTTCTCGTGTGTGCTGTCCTTGGAAATTATCGGGATGTTTTAAGTATGTTTTAGAGCAGGAGCGAATAGAGTTCACTTACGCATTTGGGAGGGTGAATCGAAGTGACGATTTGTGCAATTTGGTGCAGCGATCAATGATGCGAAACGTTGGGTGCAGTTTCGCTACCACTGCAGAGTGCAGTTCGTAAACTAATCTAATTTCTTCATCTTAGCTCTTCTTTTGCCGATATTATAAAAGAAGATGTTTCGTACAAATGTGGTGCCCGCTACTCCTAGGAGCAGGAATATGTCGGCCGTAACACACATGATTGTCGTTGTCACCTACAAGAAACAATGACTAAATAACAAGAACAAAAAGATCAGGCGGTGCATACAGCATGCAGGTTCGTTGTCGCGTACAAGTGAACTCCTCGACATTGGAAAATCAGCTTTAACAAAATGCGTATAAGAATATCGCATAGTGAAAAACCTTCAAATCAGTTATTGCCACGTACAATATACAGTTACGTTGATGTGTGAATTTTCAAACCTGAACAAAAGTCCCAGTTATGAAAATTTGTGCAGATATCGTGAAGAAACATGTCACCTACGTCAACCTGCATAATAAGCGGAAAACAAAAACGAGACCAAAACTAGCTTAACTTCGCTATTGAAGTATCAGTACTGTGATTTCGTGTTCAACAACCACTTGATCTATAAAATATTTGCTTAAATAAAGGCCAACGTAAAAGGAGGTTGAGAAGCGGCGAGTAAAATGAATGCAAAGGAAGTAGCAGTTCTCGGGGACTTGTGGCAGAATATGATTGAGCGCAGTGGGAACTACAACTCCGCGAATTCATTGAGCTCTCGAACGCGAAATTACAAGGATTCGACGTCTCATTCGTCGAGGCCGGGCTGCTGCTGCCAGTGGCAGCCAGCGACACAACATATGACGGCTGCGAGGAGTGCGGAACGGAGGAGCCTGAACGGAGAGAAAAGGCAGCGGCGACACGACGCGGTTAGGCACGAAGAAAAGGGTCTCAGGCTGCGAAGAGCGCATGGTGCTCTCACGCTGCTAGTGTGTGTGCGTGCGAGGTTGTGCGGGGCGCGAGGGAATCGATGACGAATCAATCCTGGTCAACAAAAACGCGCGCACCAGATGGTGCGCGGACGCGACAGCTTCGGAGACAGCAGCCGAGCAGCACTGCAGCTTTAGTACTACAAGAAACCACGTCTATTTTTTTCGGCGTTTTTGTATGTTCTTGCTTTATTTTTGCGGTAAAGCGAACAAACGCGACGATGGCACGGAGTGTTACGTCGCGAGCCGGCAACACAAACAGATCGGAGTCGCGTCGAAAAAAATAAACAAACTAGCGAGGAGTGCTGGCGGTGCAAAAAGCGTGCGCCCATGTGGCGCTGCAGTTTCGTCTTTTGCCGCGTCCTCGTCTGCTCATTTATTTATTCCCGTCGAGAGACGGCACGGCCAAGTTGTCGAATCGGTCACGAAAGGGGCAACGTATGCCTGGGAAACTGTGGAGAGCAAAAACAAAACTGAAGGAAGGACGAAGTCGATATGGGAGTGGCTGCA
Organism: Rhipicephalus sanguineus; assembly: GCF_013339695.2. Classification (NCBI taxonomy): domain Eukaryota; kingdom Metazoa; phylum Arthropoda; class Arachnida; order Ixodida; family Ixodidae; genus Rhipicephalus; species Rhipicephalus sanguineus. The sequence continues at coordinate 42,998,123 of NC_051177.1, forward strand.
CTAGGTATTGTCCCATGTCAGGTGCGCCCTCTGTATAGACGCTTCTCGGGCTAGATACTGCCTTGGCGGCGATTGTTGCGCCCACGCTGTGTTTCGGAGACGCTTCGAACCGAACCCTCCACCCCACATGACCATTATGCTCGCCTGTGGCCGACTCACGACAAAAGTCTAAATTCATTATTGCAAATGGGTCGTTCTGCCGATGAATGTCAATAACTGTTGTTGTTCTGCCGTCCTAGAAAGTGCCAGTATTCATTTTTGTATACGTTAACACTTATATGTATATGCTTGCGGAAAGCTTTTTGTCGTGCTTACTACATTTCGCTGAGTCAAGTTTGCTACATACGAACCGTCAATTGTAGCGGCTTTTCTATGAAGCGGTTGTTTGGAATAAATTTTGTTTGACCGCCGAAAGCAGCGCACGAATATAAAGGAACAAGATGTAGTAAACAATTATGCCCCTTGAGTAGACTTTAATTTGTTAGTTGCGTAATGTCAAAGCAACGTAACCTCCATTTCTTCCATTTCTCTTACTTCACTTGTCCAAGATCACAACACTTTGATTGGGCTGATAGTGGTGGTGGTGGTAGTAGTAGTAACAGTAGTAGTAGTGCTAGTAGTAGTAGTAAGAGGAGGAGGAGGAGTTGAGATAGCATTAGCAGTGTTTTGTTACTTTTGACAGCGCCACATTGTATGTTGCTTTCTTGAGAAGCAAATCAATAGTACATTCTGAGATTTCACGTGCCGGAATTACGATGTGATTTTGAGGAATATTACAGTGGAGGGCTGCGCAAATTTCGACCACCTGGGGCTAATAGTTCCCATTCGCTCACACTCAGGAAATATGCATAACATTACGAAAATTCAGCAAAGTATTACTTTACAGATGCAGGGATATTATAATATTTTAATAGTTGAGCAGCGCAATGACTGCTTACAGTGTGCAAAACCTGCGAACGTTCTCCAGTTGAGCGACTGCAAAAGTGTGCTACCTGGAGGATTTCAGTTTAGACATAAGCAATACTAGTCTTGCACAATCGGTAAAGCATTGTTTTATTTACCTGGAGGGCTACACATAAAGCACAGTAACACTTAGGCAATCAACATATGCAACAGAATATAAAGCGCATACAGTTAAAACGCAATGATAAATAAAGTGCATAGAATTAAAATGCAATGATGAATGAAGCGCATACAATTAAAACGCAATGATAACTAAAGTGAGTACAATGAAAACTCACTGAGGTATAGTATAACAGGTACAAGCCGCTTGCACAGCGTAAGAATTGAATGGTAGCTGTCTAAAGACAGTGCAACATTACCCAGTGTGGCGATTTATGAGTGGCACGAGCAACAAGTGATACTCTTGTTTCCTACCATGCACTTCCGATCGAGCACTTCTAAAACAATTCGACAGTCTTCTAAAGAATAAAACTGGTACGGAATCAAAGGTTCTTGTTCAAGAGTTGTGTTGAATACATATCATACCGGAGCGTAAATTTACTTAGGATAAGGGCCAATTAGCTGTGAGGATGATTAATGAAAATTAACTGAATGAGTCCATTGAAAGAGCAGATGGTTTTCTTGTGAGCAGCTGGGATCTTTGCGGCACCTGGCAGAGCAAATCTCATCCACGCGCTTCTTTCGACATGGCCTCTGAGATCCACTTCGGCAGTTAGACGAAACGCAAGGTTAACCCGAGAGATGAGAGTTCGTGAACACGGGGTGTCACTGCAGCCGATTTTCCTGCAGTCAGACTTGTCTTCTTCAAGGCTGCAACCAGCAGTTGCAGCCTTGAACGTCACCACATAATGACGCCATTATGTGAGGTCATCGTTCGTTCGGAGGAGGTCACGTGGGTTTCTCTGTTCGTGGGTGGACTCGGTCTGTCGTGGACAGACGCTGCGAAATCAAGCAGGTGCGCAGGTGTGCAGGTGTGCCAATTACAGCTCCGCGTTTAGAAACAAGAAGAAAAAATGAAAGAAAAACCCTTCACTTGTGATGCAGTGGTGCTCACTCCCCTCCTCCTTTCCATCCTCCTCAAACTCACTTTCCTTTGCCACCCGCTTGCTATACTATACCGTACACGTCTATGCTATGACTTATTCTCTTCCTTTCCTTCCTCCTCTCTCTCACATCTCTACTCGTCCCGATCACTTCCTTTTTACACCCCCTTGCTATGCTATACTGCACATGTGTATACTATACTACACATGGATATGCTATGCTTTACCTTCTCCCTCCTACTTTCTCTCCTCCTTACCCTCACATCACTCCTCACTCTGACTTCCCTTTCCCTCCCCCTTGCTATACTATACTATACATGGCTACGCTATACATAAATATGCTGTACATGGTTTTGCCGGCGTGACACCAAGTGACGACATGAGATGACAGGAGATGACAGCAGATGACATGAGACGACAGCCCGGGCCCCTAAAGTGAAAGTTATCCGCACTCAAAAAAACAATAGGCCTGCCGCGGATGACTGTGCATACTGCTGTATATCTGTTCCTGTGTAAATAGCTTTTTACGCTGCCGTTGATGACAGGCAGGGATATCGCTACAAAACTATAATAGGAGAAGGCAAAACGAAACACATCGCAAAGTTTCGAAAGAAGAAAGAGAAGAGGAGCTAAACAATAAAAAAAGGAAAGTGACTTAGTGTAAAACATTGAGACGGTCTCGGGACGGCTGCGGAAAAAATGTAAAAAAGAAAACAAACCCGCGAATTGGCCTCGAGTAATTCGATATGTGAGAGACTGTCGGGGCTGTATCCCGTTCGACGCACACAAAGGGGTTGGTCTCTCTCCTCACGCAACAAGAGAGAGAGAGAATATGCTGGGGTCTTTTCGTGTGCCATACTCAGCCTCGGCTCTGCGGTGACGCTGAAACGGCACGTAGGAGAGGCAACTATACAGCTCGGAGAGACAAAAGAAGAAAAAGCGCCTGGCTCAGTTTCACAGTTTTCTCTTTATCATTTTACTTTCTCGCTGGCTGTGGAAAAAGAAACAAAAACGTTCAAACTCGTTTCCCTTGTTACTCGCACGCTTTTTGGTGCAAAGAGGGAGTTGAGTCGGAGTGTTCGGAGTGTTAGAATCTTGTCAGCGAACTGCTGCGAGAGCGTAGTTTTAGAGTGATACCTGTACTTCTCCCGGTACAAACCCATAAAACGACTTTGTGCGCGCGTTCCACATTGAAGCTCAATAAAAGTCGATTTCCTGGTCTTCCTCTTTGCCCGTGTTACATTACGTTAACTGATATAAGCTCGCTCGTTCATATAAACACCGATGGCCGTACTTCAATAGTGCCTCATAACCATATCGTTACTTTGGCATGTAAAACCCCAAAGCGTATTTGAATAGGGATTGAATGCCTTTTCCATACAGCCTCCTCCGTAGCCCAATGCGACAACCTCACATGAAATAAGTCCATCAGTCAAACATTAAGGAAACGATTCCATTTAATATACGTGGATCTTACCGCGGTGCCGAATATTTATATGCAACAGCGGTCGCTAAACGTAACCAGAAGCTATGGCACGACCCCGGTTGCTAATGTACGCCACACGCTACGCCGACTTTAGCGAGGAAATGCGTTCTTATCATCACACCAGAAGCAGAAACAGAATGCAGTCAATGCAAAAAAAGGAAGAAAAAGACACGCAGGAAACGCTGAATGCTTAGGACCAGAAAGCTTGGACGTCTCAGCAATTAACTAATCCAAATCTGGGGGACTCAGTGGAGAATCGTTATCCGCAACTGCAGTGCGCACTACAGAGCGGCCAGGAACCGTTGCGGTCGTAACGACTATCTGGCGGGACCAAAGCCTGCAGCCGGCGCCGGCGCTGCCACGCAGTAAAGCTTGCCCACAGGCGGGATTCGGAGAAATCCCGCCTCCAGGCCGAAACACTCTGCGGGATCCGAAACAAACGCAATTGCAATCGGCATTCTGGCTCCAGAGAAAAAAGAGAGAAGGCTCGGGTTGAAGGAAGAGGAGCGGGTTCCAGCCTGTGGGTGACATTATCCGCGCGCACGATTACCTCAGGATTACGTTTCTCTCTCGGTGCTTATGACTGCGCCAGCGGATCCGGGTAGCCTTCCTTTTTTTCTTTGTGTTCCTATCCGGCCGCCAAAGATTAGCTGTTGGTATTGAAACGAGCGGCGTTTACTTTATTTCTTTATCAGGCTTTCTGTCTCAATAATGGCCCAACCGCGTGCAGCGCCACGCTTGTTTTGTTTTTTCGTGCCTGGCATGCACCGGCCTCACGAAAATACGCAGAACGGAATAAAAGCCAGCGGCAACGAAATGGAAACAGACCCGATAATTATCGGCGGCCCATGGGTGGTCATCGCCTATTTCAGTCGCAAAACACGGTTTTCTGGTTTTCCAAACGGAAAGAGCGGAAAGAAGCAAGCCCCTGGCCCAGCTTGTATTACAGCCCACGGGCGTGTTTTCCGCAATGGCGCCCTCACACGCCGTTCTCTTAATCGTGTATACCCAACCGGGGTCTCCGAATGCGCCAAACCGCATTCGGGGACTCCGAACCGTTTTATTTTGTTCTAACAGCAAAACCGAAAACGGCGTCGGTTTCCCCCATGGGAATGTCTTCGTTGAAAGCCACCGGAACTTTCCGCGCGCTCTTTCTTCATGTTCTCTTCTCCTCCCTAACCACTTCCTCCACATTTTGTCCACGACGTTCCTCTAATTTCTCGCGTTAGGCTAACGCTCTTTACTTCTCTGACCAGTTTTGACACTGCTTCGCATTCCTTACGCGAGGGGTTTAGGCCTTGTAATAAAGGAAATTAGCGTTAATGAAGAAAGAGAGGGGCGCACATGAGGCCACGCTTCTTTCCTACCGAAACCTGGAAGAGAAGGAGTTCAGTAACCCAGACCATGCGAGCAATAGAGGACATCGAGAAAATCTAGTCTGTCTCACGAATGTGGCCGGAGGGAAAGTCACTGGGGTTGCAAACCCGCAGAAACAGTAAAAGGGCTGTAATTACGCAAAACGTATTCCGTATGCTAATGAGAATGTCGCGGGGGGGGGTTAAGAGGTAGAAACCGGAAACCAGGGAAGCAAGCCTGGGGACGTATCGTGTCTCACGTGCTAGAGGGATGAAGGGGGAAACAGGGAAAATGTGGCTAAGGCCTTTTCTCAACATAGGTGATATTCTGGCAATGAAATAAGTTTGCGCATAGGTCAAGAGATAAGGTGTACGAGATTCTGACGATCGTGTGTCTGCGATTTTATCACACACGAGGTATTATAAAACGAATCAGGTTAACGCATGTGCTTGCTGCACTTGTTGTAGCAAAACCAAAATAGTGTTGAATAGTTTCTAAACATGTCAAATATTTCCGACCTAGAACTATTGACAAACAACGAAGTACTTGTCTGCAGAGCCGTAGTGCGTTTAGCTACCAGTTCTGTGCTTCTGGGGCTATATATAAAAGTTGCTAGTTCACGCGGGACAAAGCTGTCAACAGTTCTGCACACTCATCGCGCGGCAGGCTTTCATTCATGTCAAGTGGAATGCAGGAACGATGCAACACCTTAAAAGAAAATATATACAATAAAAATCATGAATATCATCTAACACGCGAAGTCGCTACAAGAGACGCATCGACGACCCCAGCTCGTGCGATACAGAAATTGGAGGCGGCGATATATAGTCCTTCACTTGGCCGTCCGTGAGGGGCACTCGCACCTCGGCGTTCGCGTCATCTGTTGTATTCCTTGGGCTAACTTTCAAAAACGAACATTGTTGCCAGGCCCACGCCTGTGAAATCTGAGTAAACGACGGAGCTGTCAAGCAGGCGCCACCACCTGGCAAACGCAGATTTTCTTTCTTAATCTTCTTTCTTTTCTTTCTTTCGTCCTCCTTTTTTGCTTTATCTCTTTCTACATCTTCTTCTCTTCTTCTTTCTTTCTTTATCTATTTTCATACTGCCCTCTCTCCTCCTCTCTCTCATCCTAACCCTCATGTCACTCCTCCTTGCCCTCACTTCCCTTTCCCGCCTCCCTGCTATACAATACTTTGGATACCATGCTATGCTAGGAGCTGCTTGGCACATACCCACTGTCTGTGGCGCATAAACTATGCTATACAGGGCTGTGCCATGCTTTACCCTCTCCCCTTCTCTCCCCTTCTCTTTTCCTTCCCCTTCGTCCTCACTTACATTTCCCACCGCCTTGCTATACTAATCTATCCACGACAATGCTATGCTAGGAGCTACTTCGTACAAAGCCACTTTTTGTGGCACATACCCGCCGAGGCACATGGTGCGACGCCAAGCTGCGCTGCGCTGGTAAAAATTGTTTGTATAGAATAGAATTGACTGAGAATTTTTGTTCTGATGGTTTTAATGGTAAGATAACGATAATCAGCAGTCTAATACTCTGGATGCGTTCTAATACTCTTATTTTTTTCTTTTTTTCTTCTTATATTTTATATTATTTGTTCACCTGCTCTGTGAGAAATGCTCTGGGTAAGATCTGTTAAGCCCCGAGGAGCCAGAGCTGTTCTGGCCCTTTGGCTATGGAAGCGTGTGTTGGCCCTTCACTTCCAGTATATTGTTTCGATGATATGACGTCACTTCCACCACACTCTACTCAGCGCAGCCTGGTTGGTTGGGACATCTCCTAACCTACTCTTCCTCAGCGCGGCACAAACAGCTAAAAATACCCGCTGGGGTAGCTTAACGGCTAAAATGTTAAGCCACGGCGGCCGTGTTTCAATGGAGGTGAAACGGAAGAACACTTAGATTTACGACACGTTAAGGAACCCCAGTGGGTCAAATTAATCCGGGGCCGTCTACAACGACATGCCTCATAATCATATTGCGGCTTTGGCTCGTAAAACCCCAGAAATCGCAGCACACTGACAATATGCATGCGCAGTGCTCTGTTAATGTATGCGCTGTATTGTGTAGTTGGGGACGCAGCCAACAAAAGTTGCGCACAGGGTAAGAAGTGTTGCAAACAGCGTAGTCAAAGCTGATCGTGCCATTACTAAAGAGCAAAACAATGTTTCTCGCATTAGTAAAGTAGTCTTCCACGATACCAAAAACACCACGCTTGCTGCGAGAAGACGCTTACTAAGCGAGAAAACGCGCAAAAAGAAAATACAGGTGGCGACGCCACCTTGGAATTCCCGCACCATTTGCCGTGACGTCACATATTTTTGACGGCGCCTGCTTGGGCCTACGTAGTTCCTAATCGGTTAAATCGAAGTACATTGTCCTCTGAGGGGGCCAGAGACTTGACATAACGAGTTTGTGGAAATTTCGTCGAGCCAGTGGCGCCAAAATACGTTAAATGCTCTTTGAAATCTTTTACGTCACGAATTACAAAGGTCGGCGCGAAATTTACAAAAAAACAGCATATCCACGGAGTGAATGATGATGAGTGGGCGAAGCTGCGGAGGTTCATCGGTAAACCGTGAATCTTCCGTGAATTCTGCCCAGTACATCATCACCGACGTGAGATCGGGCGCGTTTATACTAAAGGTTCGATGAGAGTTATGACGACTTGCAGCTCACTTTAATTTTACATGTACGCTGTGAATTTTCATTGTTTAGAAAACCATTGCTTTAGAAAACTTCTGGCGTCTTTCGTTAAGCAGCTGGCGTCTTTTCATTTTGCTTTAGAAACATCTGGCGTTCTTTCGTTTTGCTTTTACAAAACATCTGGCGTCTTTCGTTGGTTTATTTCATCAATCAACGGCGTTTTGAACAAAATTTTTATTGTTTAATCACGCACAGGAGAAATCTCACCAGGCACTAACCTTGTAGGTAAACAATGGCTGCTAATGGGAATGAGAGACAGAAGAAGTCGGCTTTTAGCTAACACTTACACTTCTACTCCTACTAACGTTTCCTACTGGAACATGCCAATGGCTGCTAATGGGGAATGAGAGACAGAAGAATTCGGCTTTTAGTTAACGCGCACGCTGCGAATTTTTTATTGTTCAACAACGCACAGGAAAAATCTCCCACCGGCACCACCTTGGAGGTCAAGATCTGGCACTAGCGTTATGACTGGTTACGCACTACCATAGAGTTTCCTAAAATGACCTAGAGGGAACTCTGGCGCTGCGATCGTTCAGCCACCATGGGAATGATGGGTAGTACGCGGATTTGCCTAGTCTTCGTGCTTGTGCGCTTCGAACGCACTTGTGGCTTTGTTTATTGCTATGTTTTGGTTTTCTTTTGGATAAAAGAATGGATCGTTGTGAACTTCGTGACCAGATTTGAATCGGTGAGCCTAAAGAAGTTAAAGTGGTGAAGTGAAACTGCTGATTTTTGCTGAACTTCGTTTTGCGACAAAGCGGATGCAGGCGACGCGGAGCCAAACGGAGCCAAAAGAACGAAGTTTAGGCAAATCCGTGTACTACCCATGATTCCCATGCTGGCTGAAGCACGATGCATTGCAGCTCCCATAGACACTAGCGCCAGAGTTCCCTCTAGTAAGTATTGTAGGAAACTCTACGCGCACTACGACTACTACGACTACGAGGGACGAACCGGGTGCCGCCTTAAGGAGCTTTGCCCCTAAAACGAAACCTTGAACTTGGTTTTCTCCTCTAATAATAAACCTATGGTAGTGAAATAAACTACACAAGAGTTCTCCGAGCACACTCTATCAATCTAAACCAATTCATTGTTTCTCTTTAGTGTCCCTTTAAAGAGAATGAGCCATTTACGAGCCAAAAATTGGAGGTGGTCCTAATCCTTGGGTTCTTGGGTGTCTCATGGTGGCACTCGCACGTCAGCGTCTGTGTGCCCTGGCGTATTCCTTTGATTAACCTTGTGTTTCGTCGTGCTGCCGAAGCAGATCTCAGAGGCCACGTGTAAAAAAGCACGCAGTGGAGAACTGCTCCGCCAGGTGTCGCAACCATCCCAGCTGCTCTAGGGTGCCTAGATGCGCGTTTTGTCCGCTTTAGGGGGAGGACATCTGCGGCGTCTACCGCGGCGCCGCTGCCATATTTTAGCCCATGACGTCTTACCGGCGTCTCACCGCTCTACGGCGGCTGTGCTGAGAGGCGCGAGGCGCGGGGCAAGAAATGGCGTCGCGGCAGCATCAGCCCCTTCAAAGAATAGCGACACCCTAAGGGGGGCGCACACATCGAGGCACACTAAGCTGGTCTATACTTACTGCGTATGACTTTTTTAGGCTCCTAAAGGAGCCATATACAGCAACTCTAAGGTGCTCATAAGAAAAGTGTATGCTCTTTGATTGAACTCATTAAATTAATTTTCATTAAATATATCGACAGTTAATTAGCAATTATACTAATTAAACTTATGCTCCGATCTCATATGTATCCAATATAACTCTTGAACCAAAACCATCGATCTCGTGCCAGTTCTATTTTTTTCTAAACACATTTCCGGAGTATTCATAAAACCGGAAGCAAGTGATCAACCGGAAGTGTTTGAAAGAGGAACAAGAGTGTCACTCGTTGCTCGCGCCCCTAAAAAATGAGGGGAGAACCTGACTCAGAGATACACAGCCAGGTAACCCGTTCTGTGCCGTAAAGCTGCTGGAGGCGCACCGGCGTTCACTCCTCCTACAGGGGTCTCACCAAACCGCCCAAAAAGAGAAAAAGCGATGCGCGCAGCGTTCTCCACGCGCGCCATCATTTACTCATCGTATAAGCGCCACTTAACCACCATTTACAGTTATAATATGCAAATGCCTCGAGCGTACGCGAGCGACCCGGTCGACGCACCCGCGCGCTACGCCGTAAAAGCGAACGCCTCGAAGCCTTCCCCCTGCCCTTCGTCTTGCCGTTCATTTTTAATGAACACGTGGCAGGTTTCTCAAGTGCGCATCCCACTCGATTGCTCGCCGTAAGCGTCTTAGCTTTCGGTCCCACTTTGAATATCGTTGAAGCTGCTCGTGTTTGCACTTGCGTATGGTTCGCTCTACCTTTGTGGCGTCTCTAGACGAGAGTAAGCTGCCAAGTCTCCGTTGTAGATTCGACACGGGCGCAGCGTGGTACGTGGGCTCGTATTCTTTCTTCGCTTCGCGCGCCGACCTTTATGGCCTTTGCTGGTGTCTTACATAATTAATTCGCGCTTAGTGAGGGCAACTCGAGGCGTTTATGTATGACCTGCACAAAGCTGAGCGAAGAGCGTCGTGCCTTTCTCTTCTACACGATCGGAGAAGAGGGTGGAAAGACAGCACCGACTTTTTTTTAATAGAAGAGAGAGAGAAATAGATGAAAAGGAAACGCAGGGAGGTTAACCTGGCGCGAGTGACCGGTTTGCTACCCTGCACAGGGGTGGGGATATAGGGGTCGGAAAGAGGACAGAGAGAGAGTGAGATAAAATGAAAACGAAAAAAAAAAAACGCACACATGCACACACACGCAAGACGTTCCAGTCAGAGCCGTTCTGAGAGACCAGTTGAACGCAGAAAGCGCAGTAGCGCTTGCACAGCCTTTTTCTGTGACGTTTGGTCCGGTCGATAGCGCAGGATTCTTTCTTCCGACAGAGTGAGGTCGTCCAACTTATCGAGCGCGTTGCAAAGTGACTGTCTCTGTGAACAGTACCGTGGGCAGTCGCACAGAATATGTTGAATTGTTTCATCACTGCCGCAGTGGTCACATGATGCGGTGTCGTCCATTCCTATGCGGCACGCGTACGCGCGCGTAAATGCGACACCCAACCATAACCTGCACAGGAGGGTAGCGTCACGTCGGCAAAGGCCTGGCTGACCCTTTTTAATAGAATGTGGATGTTTTGAAAGTATGGCTTAAATGTTGAGCTTAAGCTGCTGTCCATAAATGCGCATTTATACCTACAGTTTTTGTGGCTTTCTGTTCGAACGTATTGCGCTTGCACTGCAAGTGACTTAGAGTAAAAGCGCGAACATTTGCGTAAGTACCCTTCGGCCCAATAATAAGCGAAAAATAAGTTCTCGCATAAATATCACCTCCACTAACATTACCTAGTGTAGTCGTGAAGTACATTCATGTCTTTATCGGTGCCTGGCCGTTCAGACAATTAGGGCTCATTTTTCGCGCGCCAGGCTCGAGCAACGGCTTCGCGCACGTATTTAACGGCGTTTAGATTTTGATATACACCGCCTGCAAAAATATGATCAAATATTCGAGTACTTATAACACGTAATCGACATAAAAATGTTCATTCATCGTTGTTAAACTGATTTCGCGTAAGAAGCTACTTGCCTAACGGAAGTAGGAATATTTCTCGGAGGGCTCCAGCTTTCACTCGCCGCTCGCGCACGTTATAACAAAGCTTCGCCTTCGAGAGTTGACGCTTCTGACCAATTTGTTACCAGCCTGTTTAATCGGGACGCGCTACAAGTACAAAGTTGAATGTTGTAGTGAAGCAATTTTTCGAAGAGTGCGTAGCCGTAATAGCAATGATGGACGAGCACATCCTTCATTAGTTAGTCCCCATTTAGCATCGACGCCACCTTTGAAAAAAAGTGCGAAAACCTTCACAGCGAGATACAGAATTCCAAGGTCTACGAGAAACGAAATAAACAAGGCCAACTAGGAATTCGGGGCGCAGCGCTCTTATCAAGCGAAGCGAGAATCTGAAGAAGATGAACGCGTTCTTGTCGGGAGCTCGAGTAAAACGCGATCGCAAGTAAAAAAGAACGTGCGTTTGCCCGTTCTTTCTTTGTCTGTTTGTCTTATCTTCTGTGTGTCGTAAACCGTTGGTTCACGTTTTCTTAACGCGAGCTATTGTTGTACCACTGGTGCTATTGAGATTCGTGGAAGTCATTAGAGGGCGCCTGCTATGCTATTGCTGTTGTCGCTTTAACAAGGAGGTGTAGGCAGCTGAAAAATTGTAGAGGGTTCATTGGAAAGCAACAGACCTGGAATAGAAAGAAGGTACGCGCGGCAAAGTTGGAATTCACGCATAAAGGTGAAAAAGGGACGGAAACCTCGCAGGGATAACGCAAGAAGGAAAAAGAGAAAAGGATATAAAAAATAAAAAAAAGAAAGCAGACGATGGGTTCTCTGCCTACAAATGGCGGCAAGGATTAGGGATGGATTGGGGAAGACCGTCTCAGAGATTTTCTTCTCCCTATCTGATGGGGGAGGGAGGGGGTTACTCCTGAAAAATGGCCCTCTGTCCTGTGCTCGGCAGCGTTTGGGCTCACCGCCCCTAATTGTCTAATTGAACTTCGCTCGTTCTCCAAACGACAGATCCCCTCTCGCGCTTCTCAGTCTCCTTTCCCTCATGACTCCCTCGAAGCTCAGGAAATGCCGAAAAGCAGACGCGAACGTATACCGTATTCGGGATTGTTTGATTTCTGTTATTCATTCGAGAAGCCTTAAGCTAATGCCGTAAAGCTTGACGGCACGAAGCGGACGGAGAAAGCACTCTAAAGAGCACAAGAAAAAACGTACCGCCTATCTGCTTCTATCGGTCGGAGAGGGGGGGGGGGGTTAAGGCAAATCAAATGGTCCCCACCCCTTATTTTTTTCTTGCTTCCTTCTAAATTTTTCCTCGAGTTGATGTAGAAAAACTGCCGAGATAGATAGATAGATAGATAGATAGATAGATAGATAGATAGATAGATAGATAGATAGATAGATAGATAGATAGATAGATAGATAGATAGATAGATAGATAGATAGATAGATAGATAGATAGATAGATAGATAGATAGATAGATAGATAGATAGATAGATAGATAGATAGATAGATAGATAGATAGATAGATAGATAGATAGGGGGAGAAAGTGGAGGAGGAGGAACAAGGAACAGGTGAAGCTTCAATTTACTACAGACGTCCACATCGGAGCTCTAGCTTAATGAAGCATTTTCTTTTAGTTATCTTAAACAAAAGAGTTGCTGTGCCGAAAAAAACAGCACCGTCGTCAGATAAGATACGAGTAATATTGACATGTTCGTTGAACTGAGGCCGATAAAAGCTAAATCGATTAATTAGCGCGTTCATCATATCCTCATTTCAGACAACTGCACTTCTAAAGGTAAGGAATATTTAAAAAGGCAAATGAATAAATGATACATTAGTACTCGAAAGTCTGGCCTTTGGCTAAGCAGAACACAAGTGATGTCTGAGTTAGTAACTCGGAGACAACATCATTCGGAGTTATGTAGCAAGCTTGAGGTACGCGTATTGTTTATTTTTTTTACGTACCAATTGTATGAGAGAAGGAGCCGGCGGTACTACTAATTGAAAGCGCGCACATGTAGTCATAGAAGTGTGGTTAACGAAAAATTCTCAAGTTTTACGTTCCAAAACGACCATGCGGTTATAAGGGACGCTGTAGTGGGTGACTGCGGAATTATTGAATAATTTTCACTGCCAGAGGTTCTTAACGCGCCCATAGATCTAAGTAACCGGGTGTTTTTTTCCCTTTCTCTCCTATTGAAACGAGGCGGGCGTTGTCGGGAGTCGAACCCGCATCCTTGACCTTAGCAGCGCAACACCTTAAACGTTGGTCGGTTGATTGGTTTATGGGATGTATGTTCCCGAAGCGACTCAGGCTATGAGAGCTGCCGTAGTGAAGGTCGGAATAATTTGGACCACCTAGGGTTCCTCAGTCGACTCGAAGGCAAAAGCCATCTTCTTCTTCTTTTTCTTCTCAGCCGGTGTAGTGAATTTCTCGAGCCCCCTCCGAAAGTTTCCTGCAACTAACGGGGTTTTTCATGCCTCCCGCTAAACTAAACTTCATGCTATCCCGCTAAACTAAAGCACGCTTTCCGCAACCAACGTTTGCGGCACGGTAACGCTATTCCCTTAACCCCCGCTATCACGCTAACGCTAAACTATAACTGTCTAATAAAATTGGGATTTTACGTCGCAAAACCAAGATATGATTATGGGGGGGCGCCGTAGTGGCGGGCTCCGGAAATCTTGACCATCTGGCGTTCTTTAACCTGCACCTAGATATGACTATACGGGTCTTTAGCACTTCGCCTCGATATGCGGCCGTCGCCACCTAGAGTTCTTTAACGGGCACTGACATCGCACAGAACATGGGCCTACACATACGCACAATACATGGACCTATATGCAGGACGAAAAGCCATCATGATGCGCCTTGAGGCTGTTTGAGACTCCCCCGCCTATTCTTTTTTCTAGCCAGAAATTCGCAAACCCGACACGTTTATAAATGAAGAAAGAAAAAGAGGGAGAGGCAGCTGAGCAGTCTCCGTGGTGTTTGGGTAGGGTCCCTGGGCGGGTAGTGACCGCACCCGCAACATAGATGACTTAAAATATTCAACACGGGGTTTCTCCTCAGGTGGCCGCGAGTGCTGCTGCGGGGACTGACGTGGCCGGCATGCAAAAAGGAAGAGTCTTAGGCGACACGATACCGCTCAGGCCGCCTGGTGGTGCGCTGCGCCGACACTTCTGCGGTTGAATACCCCAAAAGGGCATACCATGTCGGTTGCTCCAGTGCTAAATTAGAAAAAGGAAATGAGTTTTAAATATGGAGCTAGGAATGGGTTTGTTGCTAGAAAAAATAGTCTACTCTTCACAATCAGCACAACTATTCTCTGATTATAGTATTTTATGTTTTGTTCTCCCAAACAACGTGAATTTTAACACTACGCCGATTCTCAAGTAAAAAGGGCCGGAAGCTTTCGTGTTTATATGTGCAATTTTTCCAGAGGCCTTGTCTTTCCGAATTTATAGTGGAAGGCAAAACAAAACAAAAACGTTATGAGTAATTGATTAATTCAATTTATTTATTTATTTATTTATTTATTTATTTATTTATTTATTTATTTATTTATTTATTTATTCATTCATTTATTGAGCCGCCGCGGTGGCAAAGTTCTTGCTGTACTTTGCTCGGCTGCTGACTCGAAGGCCGCGTGTTCGATTTCAGCCGCAGCGGTCACATTTCGATCAAGACGAAATGCTAAAGACCCGTGTGCTTAGAATAAGGTGCACGTTAAATTACCCTAGGTGGTTGAAATTTTCGGAGCCCTTCACTAGGGCGTGCCTCGTCATCATATCGTTGTTCTGGCACGTAAATTGTCGATATCATTATTTAAACAAATGGACGGACACGAGAACTTGAAGGAAATAAGAAACGGCTCGAGTTAATTCGTACTCTTTTTTTAGTTTTTTCAAACGCCTAGACAGAAACCAGGGGACTAAAATGTAAACGAGAGGCTCACAGAAATCCGCACTTTCACATTCGCTCGAAACAGTAGTTGGTGGTGGTTCGTGTTTACAGCCCGATGCAGCGCCTTCTTTTCGCTTTCAGCGCACTGTTCTTTCTTTTCACGTTTACACTGCGGATGGTTCTGCGCCATACGCCTCTATTTATTTCGGTGGCCCTGGAAAGGCTATCGTAGTCGCACGGAATATTTCTCGACCGCAAAATACAGGGCGTCGAAAAACAAAGCGGTAGACCCGCCGAAACAAACGGCCTGGGGAGGAAAATACATGCGCGAAAATTGTGGCAGGACGCAGGAAAAGTGGGACGTTTTGAAAACGGCTGCCCGCGCAATCGAAGAGCGTCGATGGGGGGGCTCGAAATTGGCGGGAAGAAGCGAAAAGTGTATAAGGGCAACGCACGGTGTTGGAACGGGGAGGCGTCGGAGTAAACGGTCTCTATGGCTGCACACATTTGCGGTGGCGCTAAGGAAACGGCGCTCTTCCTCGTCTCTCCGTGTTCGTGGAAAGAGGGCGCTGTTGTTGTTGTTGTCGCAACGGCTGCGACGTGTCTGCCATGCAGATGGCCTCACGCGTCCTGTATACGCACGAAACCTCATCGCTGACGCACCCTGTACATAGCTCGAGCGAAACTGAAGTGTGTGTGGAAAAACATGGCATTGTTCAGCGACCACGTGACACCATATTATTGCGACGAGCGTATATACCATAATGCGGTCAGTCTTTGGAATACCAGCGGCTCGGAAAGTTCCAAATTTTTACGAAATAACTGTTTTACTTTATCTTTGGTAATCAGGGGAAGAGATCGCAGCTGTTGATGTTATGAACCGATGTCAGGACCCTAACAAACGCCTTTTAGTGGACAGAACGAAGACAATTCCTTCTTTGGCTACTGTTCGCAGGCAGGTTCATCAACTGCGGTTCTTAGACATGGTATAGTATGCTCAATTGTCAGCAATATAATCACCACATCTTCATTTTATTGCATGTCTCTCTATCTCTCTTTGTGCGCTAGCGCTTTTATTGAAAAATTTCATTTCACGAAAACTCACAGGTTCCCTTATGCATTCGTCTAAGACGACTAGAAGGCGAAAGCCATCTTGTTTCTCTTCTCAGTCAATGTATTAATCCTCCCCCGACATCCTGCGTAAGCCTTTTGTATTTAACGTGGTTTTACACTGCCTCCAGGATCGGAAGCATTGCTTCTGCACCTCACCTGGTTTTACCTTGCCTCCGTGATCAGTCAACAAGCGCCCATGTCATCTGATGAAGTGAACATGTGACGTCACGCTATGTAACGTCATGGTGACGTCACAAATCTTAGCAATCTGTGACGTCTTGATGACGTCACGTGGAGATGATTTTTCGCATCACTCGTGTTGACGCCGCCGTCGCTGCCGGTCAATTTTCGCGTTTTAGGAAGCATCTAAGACTTTCGCCTTAAAAAGTACGGTCGCGCCCAATATCGGTTGCTTTCCTATTTGAGATCTACGGGATATCTGTTTTCCATCATCGGGAGGAGTCACGGCTCAAAAGCACACGAGCTTTAGTTTATCGATATGGCGTCGAGCGCGACTGCCGCCTACTAGCGGATTCGTGTTCCCCGTGACGTCATCACGAACGTACGCTAGCGTTTACCCCCGCCGCTTCACTTGAAACGCACGGATTCCTTTCGCCGTGTTTTGGCCTCGAATCGGACCAGCCATGCCGATAGAGTTCGTTTATGCGCAGCGCATTGTTCGGCGTAAACTCTTAGAGCCTACACTGAGAAAAAGAAATGACTAAAGAAACGACGACAACAACAACAACAACAACAACAACAGCAGCAACAACAACAACAACAAGAGTGTTGTCGTTGCTTCGAGCGCGCATAAGTTTCTCTTACGTGGTGAAGCGTGGCTCGTACGCGGCATAGCGGAGATCCATGGGCGTGCTCGGGTTTCTTCGCATCAGTATGGAAACCGCTTGGGCGAAACGGTCCCGCCAAGCCCTAGAAATGCGCCGGCTGCGCACACGAGGCGTCGGAGAAGAATCGAACGAAGCGCCTTTATCCGATCAAAGCGAGGAAGCTGATAAACCGCGCAACGCTTCTTTCGGTTCTTCTTTCTTCGTGGGGCGGTTTGGGGGCGCCCGCCATCGAATTTTATTATCTTTTTTCTGCGAGAGCTTCGGTTGCTGGAGTTTCGCACGGGGGCTCCTCCGAAGCTGCTCTCGAAGCGAAAGCGCCGTGTTTGATGTGAAACTGGAACTCCGCGCTGCATTTGGGCAACGATCGGGATAACGTTCGGCATCATACGGCTATGCTGAACAACATTCCTCTCTTCTTTCCCCCTTTTCCTTTCTCTAGCTGAAATGTCCTATAACATAGCAGTTTGTCCACTGAATTTTGGGCACGTTGTTCAGAGACTGAAGCGCTGTTGAATTTTATCAATAATTACTTCATTCTAATCCATGCACTACTTTATTAAATCGACTTGAGACATTTTAATTTCTTTTGGTTTTCTTCTGTTCTTCAGCAGCAACTGGAGTTACACACACACACACACACACACACACACACACACACACACACACACACACACACACACACACACACACACACACACACACACACACACACACACACACACACACACACACACACACACACACACACACACACACACACACACACACACACACACACACACACACACACACACACACACACACACACACACACACACACACACACACACACACACACACACACACACACACACACACACACACACACACACACACACACACACACACACACACACACACACACACACACACACACACACACACACACACACACACACACACACACACACACACACACACACACACACACACACACAAAATTCGGTAGATCACCCGCATTGTGGGAATCGATTTCACGCGAAGCAGTCAGTGAATAGCAGTCGATAAGCCAGATTTCTAGCTTTGCACAAAGCATTACGAGGTGGATCTACGTCGTTGTGGGAATTGAGTAGTTTCGCGTATACCATGGGTTTACCAAGCACTCCGACGGCTCTTGCGTGCGATTGACATTAACAGCGTTAAGATTAACAAAGTCGATTCGCGCCGTCCCTGGCTTGATGATAGACTGCGAATTATCTGGACCATCCAGCTGGCTGATAGCGTCGCTAAGGCCCAAGGGCTACTGGCTGCCGTTTAAGTGGTGACCGGGTCCCCAAACCGCTGGACCCAATAAAGTTATATATCTCTCTCACCTGTGGCGCATACCCGCCTACCACGGGCAGCGGTAGTGGATGGATGGATGGATGGATGGACGGACGGACGGACGGACGGACAGTAAAAGTTAGTTTTTTTTTAATGGCACACATTATATCGAGGCTGGCCTCAGGACCAACTTCTAAAAAGAGAACGACGAACGCTCTGTTTTATTTTCAACTTCTAAATTTTTTCTTCGGCTGTGAATCGAACGCGAATGCTTGCTTAACCAGCAAAATTCCCGCAAGGAAAAAAGAAATACCCATCACGTTTTGCACGCGATGCATATTCAGGAACAAAGAAAAATATCCTGAATGAAATGAAACTACAGTCCGGCAAACATTTCCAATGACTGGAAAAGAGCCCAATTTATTTTACTTCGAAGTGTTCTACGCAATTCTTGTCTGCGGGGCCAATATGAGGTTATGCACTGGTGTTTTACAGCGAAAGTTGTTATGAGATCACAACAAGGGCCGTTTGTGGCGCCGTAGTTGTCCGCCGCCGCCGCTGCCAGTGTCCGTAACCACTATCGCGCGAAATTAGAAAAAAAAAACGAAATAAAAAAAAAATGGCTGATTCCTCCGCCATAGGAATCGGTATAACACGAAACTGAAGCGTGTCATTGTAGAAGAATTTGATTGTTTATAGTGCACTGGTATACATAGGCGTGCGCAGGGGGGGGGGGGGGGGCAAGGTGGCGAGAACGGGGGCGCAAAGTCAGCCCTATACATTGTAGGGGGGGCGAGAAGAGGGGCGCAAAGGCAGCCGCATACATTGACATAATAGGGAGGGGGGCGCTGCAACGAACCTTTGCCCCCCTGAAGGGGAACCCTGCGCATGCTTATGCTGGTATACGAGAGCTTGTACAATGTATATTGTTGTTTGGCAGATGCAGCACCGCTTGATGGTGTACGCACCCACGTTGACGCTTAGTGGCACATCTCCGTCTAACGCCAATGATCATGATTTACGAGGAATGCCCATGATGATGATTTAACCAGTGCGATATAGCTGAAGTTGCCAATATATACCTGGGGTGCTATCGCGGAACGATTCTATTCCTTTTTCTATGCTTTTCGCCGCCATTAGTCGTCTCCGATTGGTCGAAGGGAGGCCATGTTATTTGTCAATCAAACAACCATAAAAAAGCGTGACGTCAAAATGACGTTTACACACTCATTATGCAGAGAGAAAAGGCATAGTTTTTAGCATCGCCAGAGAGCGGGTCGTTTGGAAAAGCATCGAAAATGGCGGCTCCGCTGATCGGGATGGCGGTTGCGCTCATGCGACGCCGGCGACAACAACGCGAGCCCGACGATGCGTTTGACATGACGGATGACGAATTTCGGCGGCATTTTCGACTCTCGAAGGAAACTGTGCGATGGTTGTGTGGTCAACTGGCCGAGGAACTGGAAGGGGTGCGAGCGACGCGGCTCTCAGTGGAACAAAAGGTGTTGTGTGCGCTGCGCTTCTTTGCGACCGGGAGCTTCCAAGGTTCCGTCGGGAGCGAGACGACGATTCACATGGCGCAATCGACTGTGAGCGAATGCGTCAAACGCGTCGCTCAAGCTATAGTGAAAGTGGGCGCGCAAAATGGGTGGGTGCGCTTCCCGACGACGACCGAAGAAAAGGCGGCCGTGAAAGAAGGCTTCCTTCGGCTCGGCGCCATTCCGGGAGTGATCGGCTGCATCGACGGCACCCTCATCGGCATCAAGGCGCCCAAGGGACCCCGCAAGGCTTCGTTCATGTGCAGGAAGCACTTCTACGCCCTCCACGTTATGATCGTGAGTTAACCTCCGACTTGTTTGCCTTTCGTTTTACTGCGCCCGCGCCGGCATCTTTTGTTGTTTGCTTGCTAACAATGGGCTTTCGCCGCGCACGCTTTCCCAGATCTGCGATGCGGCGATGCGGATCCTGGCCATCGACCCTATGCGACCGGGGTCAGACCATGACTCGTTCGTCTGGCAGACGACCTGGCTGCGCCGACGGTTCCTGGCGGGGCGCATTGCAGAGCCAGGCGAATACCTGCTTGGTGAGATTAAAACGTTTTCCTCACGGGAGAAGTTGTGTTAAAAAATTTTGAGACCCCCCTGGGTCCTGCCCGAAGGTTTAAAAAAAAAGTAGTAGTGCAATCACTGTGCGACTTCTTTTTAGAAGGATGTGGCCCAAGTGATCAGAACAAATGAATAGAGCACTGCACTAAGGGTCTCGACAATTGTTGCAGCAGTGATGTAACATTATGGCCTCTGATGTTGACTACTAACGTTATGCTACATGGGTATACGTAGCATAGTACACTATTTCCGTCTTTGTGCAGGTGACAGTGGCTACCCATTGGAGCCGTGGCTCCTCATCCCGGTCTCTGGTGATCCTTCCGAGCACAGTGCCGAAGGCAGGTTCAACGCTGAGCACATCACCATGCGCTCCATTGTGGAGCGGTGCATTGGCATGCTTAAAGCCCGCTTCCGGTGCTTGCAGCGTTACCGCACCCTCCACCACGAGCCAGAGCGTGCTGCTGACATTATTGCAGCATGTGCTTCCCTTCATAATCTATGCTTAGGTGAGGGTGCCACTGAGCCGGTTGATGAGTTTGAAGGCATTGAAGACTTTTTCAGCAGCAGCAGCAGCAGCACCAGCAGCGAAGATTCTAACGGGTCCCCCATCCAACAGGGTTTGACCCGAAACAGGGCCACAAGAAGCTATTATTTAAGAGGGCGCGCAGTACGGGACGGTGTCATTGCGCGCTTTGGCACCACCCGTGCGCAGCACTACGAGTACTTGAGGAGGGTGCGCCGGCGGTTGCGACGCCAACAGCATCGTTGGTAGATGCGTAAAGCAGCAGTTGGAGTAGTGTGTATTTAAGAGATGTCAAATAATTGATTTACACATATTATTACTGCGTTGATGTGTGACCTCTTTCAGGCATGGTACAAGAATTGTGATGAAAAGAGAACATATGCATTCTTGCAGAAAAGCCAGTGTAAAACAAAAGTATGAACATACACTGCACTGGAGCGTGGTCATATCCATACAACATTTCATGTGTTAAGCTTGCTGCTGAGGGTGGGATAAAAGCTGTGTTGTTTTTTACGCGCCAATATTTTGTCTGGCGACTTCTTTTCACAACGGTGTAATGGGTGAAGCAATGTGGCTGAATCGTGTTGCATAGCATGCACTGCAATGTTACTTTTTTTTTACATTCGAAAGTTTTCATTGCTTAGTAACGAAATGTAGCCCCTTTGATGCTGCTGCTGCTGCTGCTGTCGAGTATGTGCCATTGCCCTGTAATATCCACTGAAATGCAACCATGGTTCTGTCTTTTTTACATATGAAAGGTCTCTCGTTTGTCTTGGCATACGAGCGATTGTGATGTAGCTGTTAGAATTTTTGCTGCTGTGAATGAGATGGGGAACAACTTGTTCTGCCTGTAGGTATGTTCTGCATTTCTTTTGTGCCGCCTGAGATAGCTGTATGCTGTCATTTCGCAGTGCTCATTGACATCCATTCCTGTTTGTCTTTTCACTCCCTATGGAAGCAATGAAGCCTCCGATCGCACAAAAATGCAACGCACACAACACCTTCCGCTCCTTTAGAAGTGTCGTCGTTCACTCCACTTCCAGTTCCTATGTCAGTTGACCACACAACCATCGCACAGTGTTCAAGAGACAGAAATGCTGTTGAAATTCATTATCTGCCATGCCAGAGAACATGCCTCACTTGAAGTGCAGTCATATGCAGAAAAGTGAAATTACCAATGAGCATAACGTGAACGTAAAGTGCCTGTACTGGAAGAACGGTACTCAGTAACTTGGAATTTTCTAGTTACAGCACAAGTACAAGATGCAAAGTGTAGTAGCAGTCATAGCATGTACACAGGGTGTGTCCAGATATTAAATTTCGTTTTGATGCTTGTGCTGCTTCCAATACTTCCCGTACAAACCCTGCAAACGAGGAACCCCGGTACGTGCACCCTAATCGCGTGACAAAAGGAAATATTTCACTGTTGATGAATGCACACAACCTGTCCGTGCTTGTAAAAAGAGCTGTGTAATGTGTCTGCACAGTTTGTACAATGCAAGCCAGCATCATATGCGCAAATAAAAGCCCTCAAAGTTGATGTTTTATTTCTTGCATAAATATTCATTCCTTTTTTTCCTCGAACAATTCATTCAAGCAACACATTCTGTTTATACAATAATGTAACTACTGTATGGAAACTGCATTGGATGTCACACAGTATGGTACATCTTGTAAGAACAGTAGCTTAGAACACGATACCATGAACCGCGTTTGCTTGTAATAATGCACCACTAATGGCAGATAACGTTTCACTGGTTGTTCCTTTCATGCAGCTGATGACAGAGCACACAAAAAAAAACATCCAAATGTTTACATGCATCACACTACATGAGTAATTGACAGTAATCCATTAAAAAAAACACTGTTAAGTTGACTTTACGTAACAGTGTCCTACCACCAGTATGTGGTCACGGCTGTATCTCCTACGTCAAACAGTAAAAGTACTCGAAACATCGCATTCCTGCAATGCAGGGAAGCATACAGCATATCACATTGCCATGACTTCCCTCCCGAAGACAAAGTGCAAAGGTATGCTTTGTTGATATCACACAACGTCAAACAATGTTTTTTAAGTCTATTGTGTATTGCCACTAGTAAGGTACATATTTTCATGAAAGTTGCTCATCTGGAAGTCACCTTAATTGGTATTTAAATGCATACAAACTATTGTTTACTGGCAGGAATGATTGCGCCTCCACATGCAAAAGTAAGCACTGAGTGCACATTTTTTATAAATGAGCAATATTGCACATAAAGGCTACATTCAAAGTGAACCACAAAAAAAACACTAAAGGGATCACAGCCTGTATCCAAAAATACACATGTCACAGTAAAAGAGAAGGCATGTGCAACTCCCATAACATTGTGTTAATCAAAAAATAAAAAAAGCATACAATGAAAACAAAGGAAACATGCATTCACCATGTGCCGAGTTAATGTGACGCAAGGGACAAGCTATGAAGTCGTCAAACTACACAGAATGAACAAAATATAAAAAACAATCTCACTTTCCTGCCTCAACACATTACATAGATGAGACTAGATGAATGCAGGGAAGGAACACAAGGAAGGAATTTTTGTCACAAGATTTTTTTTTTGTGTGCGACGCTTCTTACACATTTAGCCTATGAAGACATTGCACTGAAGAAAGCAATGTTGCCATTTCGTGAGACAGGATTAAAATGCAAAAGACTTGCCATGAGGCATCATAAGTAATGTAGAATTAGAACAATGAGACACCTTTCAATTTGCCGTCCACTGTCAGCTGGTGGTACAGCATTGCAGTTTGGACACTCCTGCTGGGCATTACAGTAGACTCCTGTTAAACGAAAGCTGAAGGGACCAGGAAAATATGTTTCATTTAACAGGAGTTTCGTTTACTGAGAGATGAAAAGGGGTGCAGAATTCAAGCACAAAACCAATCATGTTAGAGGCAGCTGTTCCATTTAAGCAGCAGTTTCATTTAAGAGATTTTCGTTTATTGAGAGTCTACTGTACTAAAATGTTGCAGTTGTGCCTTAATGAAATGGTGACATAAAGAACTGTTGTATGTTACAGATACTGGGGCTTCATACCATCAGTGGTAGATGGGCAAGTGTGCCAAGAAAAAAAAAGTGACAAAAATTCCTTCCTCCGTAAAATTTATGCTAGAAGGATCCGTTGATGGTTGGTACATGTGTTGAATATACTGAGTATGTACAGCGCTATGAAACGAAGGCAAGAGAAACACACAAACGACATAGACTGGCACTGACTTCCAACTGAATTATTGAAAAGCATGAAGCCCGCTTTTACGCATGTGCACATCTTATCAGCAACTGAAACGAGTCATGGGTGAGCATACATCTCTCTGTCACTTAGATACAGGCTTGGCGTAATTACACACACAATACCGGATTTCCTAATGTGGGCTGCCTCGAAGTGCATTTACACTTGTTGCAGTGATATGCAAGATGTCCGCCTGAATTGTTTTTTTACAAAAAAAAATACTCTTGTGCTCTGATGTTGAAACGTAGCCCGCCGGCCCAATGTACTCTTTTCCACAGCTGAGTGGCATCTTGTATAGCACGTGAGGCACACAGTCGGTGTAACGATGAGCATGCTTCTTCGTGCAGGATTTTTTCTATTCTTTGGTGAGCATAGGGCAAATCTGACCTAACTTACAAGGCGCAGAAAACACCACTTTCACACCACATCGCAATCTTAAGAAGATCACCCAAAGGTATGACGTCAAAGTGGTGTTTTCTGCGCCTTGTAAGTTAGGTCAGATTTGCCCTATGCTCACCAAAGAATAGAAAAAATCCTGCACGAAGAAGCATGCTCATCGTTACACCGCCTGTGTGCCTCACGTGCTATACAAGATGCCACTCAGCTGTGGAAAAGAGTACATTGGGCCGGCGGGCTACGTTTCAACATCAGAGCACAAGAGTATTTTTTTTTGTAAAAAAACAATTCAGGCGGACATCTTGCATATCACTGCAACAAGTGTAAATGCACTTCGAGGCAGCCCACATTAGGAAATCCGGTATCAAGTGTGTAATTACGCCAAGCGTGTATCTAAGTGACAGAGAGATGGATGCTCACTCATGACTCGTTTCAGTTGCTGATAAGATGTGCACATGCGTAAAAGCGGGCTTCATGCTTTTCAATAATTCAGTTGGAAGTCAGTGCCAGTCTATGTCGTTTGCGTGCTTCTCTTGCCTTCGTTTCATTGCGCTGTGCATACTCAGTATATATCAATAAAATTTAGGCGCTAGGAGGCTGAGGTGGGCGTGTGACTAGTGCAGCCCCACCGGCCAGGGCCTCCAAAAGTTGCTGCAGCAGGCGCTGAGTACAGTCATTCGCCCTGCGCTCTTGGTCGAGGCGCTGCTGCTGAACGTGGCGCAGCCGGCCCACCTCTTCGGTCAGGCGGCAGAGCTGGTTTTCCAGCCGTTCTTGGCTGGCCATCTGGGCCTCGTGATGCTGGTTGAGAAAAAAATTCATGTATTTACAAGAAGATGGTACCAAGGCCTCAGATTATAATTGAATTGTTCCTGAATAGTAGTATTTTCAGTGCATACTATTATTGACTTTGATTGCACCAAACAAACATGCATAACAATCGCTGTGACCATCTATGCTTGTTTGTTTCACAACATCAACACATTAGGCCCACAGATTGCTAGCATAAACATACGTGACGTGAACATGAATAAGCAAGTGCACCGCTTAGTGGTGGCACTCGTAATAACAAATGTTAGTGTTTTTTGTCCCAAAACCATGACATCACTATGGGAGATGCCTTAGTGGAGGACTCCGCAAACTTCAACCATCTGGGGTTCTTTAACATGCTCCTAAGTCTAGGTACATGGGCCTGTAGCATTTTCTTTCGCCTCCATCGAAAAAGCGGCCACCACGTCCGGCATTTGATCCCGTGACCTGTGGGTAAGCAGTGAAGCAACGTACCCACTAGACCTCCGTGGCGGGTGGTAGCACTTGTAAACATAATGATTGACTTCCTCAGCGCCTCAGTGTTTGGATGCAAGTACAGTAAAACCTCATTAATTCGAACTCGGATATTTCGAAATCCCGCTTAATTCGAAGGGTTTCTGCGGTCCCGTATTTTCCAATGTAAATCTGAGTGGATATTTTGAAGCGGTGGTCAGCGCCAGCCCGGTTAATTCGAAAACTTTGGGTGCCTTGTGCCAATTCCCGATCCCGATTTCGCCGCAACTCCGTGGAAGCGACGGCCATTAGGAGCCACAGGGCAATGCAGTGCAGCGATATTAATGTGTGACAGTTGAAGCAACCCAGCCTCGCTGGTGCTAGCGCAAAAAAAAGTAATAAAGAAAAAAAAAACGCGGTCTCGTGGTCAGCTACAACGTGCGCCTGCGGAAAATATGACGTGCTTCACTGCAACACAGCGGTGACACGCGGGCAGCATGTCGCATGCTTCTCACAACGTCAGCGCGTCATGATTTACCCATTTCTTTTTTGGAAAAGAAAAGATAATAAAGGACGACCTGACGGAATTCATGATGTATGCAAACCTCCGACTGGCGGTTGCTCCGGCAATTTGCGCACTTGCAATGCTGGCGGAGTTCTTGCCTGTAACGCCTCCTTCGAAAACTCAGTTCGAAAACTTCAATGATCATGTTTTCCAGCCAGAACAGATCGCGGATTCCGTCACACTGGCCATTATCATATTCTTTATTTTACCAGAAAGAATGGGCGAATGGCCGCATCATGACGCGCTGACGCTGCGAGGAGCAGGTGAGCCCGCGTGTCACCACTGTGCTGCAGTGAAGCACGCCGTTTTTTCCGCAGGCACGCATTTCAGCTGACCACGAGACTTTTTTTTTTTTCTTTCTTTTTTTTCTTGCGCTGACAGCAGCGAGGCCCGCCGTTTTCGCGGGTTTGCGGCAAAAATGGGACCGGGTATTGCTGGAAAACCACCCTTGGAGCCGCAAACTAGAAGGCCAAACGACCACCTCTGATTACTTTCAGTAATTCAAAGTTCCTTGCATCCCGCTTTTTGTATGTTTCGTTAATTCGAAAACCCGCTTAATTCGAAAGTTTTTCACAGTCCCAGTGACTTTGAATTAACGAGGTTTTACTGTACATTTTGTTATTGTGCAGAGCACTACCAAAACTAAGTGTACGCGTGCAATGTCAATACATGGTGCCGCAGTTTAAGGTGCAGTCCAATTTCTCAAGTGCTCACATTTCAATGTAACAACAGAGTAGTGTTTTGACCAGCGAGTGAATGGCTACACACTGATGTGAAACAGCACTGCAGAACGGCACAATGACAAGAACACTATAATGGAATGATCTTCAACAGTCTATAGATCATGCGCACAACAGGTTCACCTAACACGTACGACATTCCCAAATATGGCAGTAGTGTGCGCTTTACATATGCACCAAAATATTTTCCCAAGTTCAAGCAATAAGGAAACTTAATCCATTTAACATCACGTTCAGGCATCTGTAGGTGCTGCCTTCTTTCCATAAAGATGGGTAAGAATGCTATTTGCCCTTCTTTTCTTGAACTGCTTGTGTAGCCTCATTTAGGCAAGTAAGGGCCTAAGCAATACCACTAATTGCATCATGCGAAGGTGTACAAGAAGTAATAAAACCATTAGAGGAGTACTGTACCACTTTTCAAGTAATAACTGATTGACCTCAGCACTGATGTTTATTGTCTTGCGCTTCAAGTAGCGATCTGTCGCACGCTTTAAGCGCTTCCTCCCTCGTCTCATACCCATGAGTGTTAGAAATTAACAGGGAGGGATGGCACAAGGGCAGAAGCTACGTCATCGTGCGTCATGACCTTGAATGCACGTCAAGAAACGTGCCTGCACTGCGATTCCAATGCTGCAACGCCGGCACATGGTGGCATACTGCACCAAGAAGCGCATCTGATTGAAACACCGCTCTATTCAAGTCAGCTACTGGCCAATGGAAATGCCATATCTTCTATGTTGAATAACAAGCACCCGCCACTGAACATAGTGAGTACCTGCCTCTGGACGAAAAAAGGGCGCCCGAAAAAAATGGCAACAGCGTGATTCGCTAGCAACCTCAGCGTGCCTCATACAACTACAAAATGTGGCTGATGTGTTCACAGTAGTGAATGTTTGTAGAATGCCTTGTTTCACCATGCCCGAGATGTGATTCATGACCTCTTTAAATGTAGGTTTTAAGGTCGTTTACCAATTTATACATTCTATACTACAATTTCACCTACACCACTTACACGTGCAAACAGGTACAGTCGCCACGGAGAAATTATTAGCACAAGTGACTACACACTTGAGCAACAAAATTGCAAACACCAATGGAAATGTCGGTGTTACCATGGGCCAATTTCAGCTGGCCACTCGTGCTTTAACAGGCAAGCCGTGCCTGCTGCTTTCTCCGTGTCATGCTGGCGAACAAGATGAGCAGTATTGATGCGATATTGGCAACTTGTGCTACTCTTGTTATGCCGTGAATGTGCATGGCTGTAGTTATACGTACACGCCGGTTTTGCTCCAACATCTTGTGGTGGAACTTGCGGTCTGCCACGGCCCTCGCATCAGCACACTGGCCCTGCCGCACGTACTCAGCCGTAGCCCGGCACACAGCTTCCTCCAGCTGCCTGGGCTGTCTTCGGCGGGGTTGAGGCTGTGGTCCGGGCTGCGGCTGCGAAGGTCCAGGCTGCGGCTGCGAAGGTCCGGGCTGCGGCTACGAAGGTCCGGGCTGCGGCTGCGAAGGTCCGGGCTGCGGCTGCGAAGGTCCGGGCTGCGGCTGCGAAGGTCCGGGCTGCGGCACTTGTGGCTGGAGGGGTATTGGTTGCACTGGTGTGTGTGAAACAACAAGAAGAAATATTACTCATTTACTGTTACACCACTCTGAAAACATGCCACTTTACTATTCTAAAACTTCAACCTGGAAACCTCATTTTCACGTACACATAATTACGACTACATGCTTCCCTGTCATGAAAGCATGAATATCTAGAACATAAGTTCTCACAGCACAAACACATAGGTTGCCTTACGGTCAACGTCGCTCGGCCCCCGGCTAGTAGCTGCACGGGAGGTTCCCACCTCGACCTCAGTCTCCTGCATTTGAGCATAATACGTTGATGACACATGCTGCGTATCGGGTGTAACAAGCATCGTTTAAGCAAGCTAGTTTCGAATGTATAGCCGACCATCGCACAAGCTTCATGCATAAAAATGACAACAATGAACATCTTCACAATCTCGCTAAAGGATTCATCTTTCAAGATCACGTAAGCACGTTAAAGTACCATGCTTGTGCTCTCATAACAAGTCACAGTATTCTGCATTTAAAAGTATGGACTGTGGCAATGGAACAAATTTCGGCAATCACAATTCCCACTTTTATCGCTATCTGACTGGCACGGACATGATTAGCGAGAGAAAAGGTACGCACCACGTCGGGAACGGGGTAATACTCTGGCGGGGTGGTGACGACTGCGCCGGTCCTCTCAAGGATGTCCAAGACGCGGCCGTCAACGCCGCCAACCCTGCCGCCACCCGTGGCGCTGCAAAATAAAAAGAAAACACAACCACAACGTGAAACGACAATGAAGGCGCAGATTATTACAGAGCTCACTTTCTCTCGCTTGTCGATCTCGCGAGCTCCTTGCGCGCGCCGCAGACCATCTTCGCCCAGTGGTTACGCCATAGTTGTGGCGATTTAACCGCGGGCCCCTGCTGATTCAGCAGCGTGGCGATTTCTTGCCACAGCTGCTTCTTTCGAGCAGCAGTCATACGCGGGGAGACCTCCGTGCAAGATCTCCCCAGGTACCGGGTGCTGCTCGAGGAACTGTATCAGCATGTCCCTCTGAACTTTCGAAACGCGCGGTCCTTTCGCCGACATTTTTTTTCCCAACCGACTTCCCACATCAGCCATCCCGCAGAGGAAATTTAAGAGGCAGAACCTTCCTCTACGCTGATCGTTCTACCTTGCAAAAATCGTTCTCATTTTCGCACTCTCATTCTTTTCCGTATTATATTTTTAACCTAACAAAAATAATAAATGCGCTACACTAAGGTTTAAAAAAAAAACCTCCTTGCGCTACACTTACCTTCGAAATCGAAGCAGCAGCAGCTTTCGCAGATCGGCATGGTAGCTTGAGCAACGGAGTACTGTCGACGTACGATGCAGCGCACCGCGTTCATGAAGTGACGCTTTGCGCTGGCGGTGCCCCAACAAACGGTACTCGCTGCTTCGTGAGTTCTCAATCGCATCTTGTTGACTATGTAGCGCTTCACAGTCATTCGGATTTCTTCTCCGTTGCGTTGCTACAGATAAAAAAAAGAAACTCGTCAGACGGATGCATGCAGCCGAGAACACACACCACGGCACGACACGTTTCTACTCACCTCGGTTCAGCAGATTGCGCGGCTTCCGGAAAGATCGCAGAGTCTAATATTCTTCTTAGCCGACAGTAACCATCCCCACCTTGCACTAATTGCGACGTATTACGGGCGACCACACACACACAGCTGTTCTTTTGACATCGGCAGCCATTTTCTTTGCG
This sequence comes from Rhipicephalus sanguineus, assembly GCF_013339695.2. Lineage (NCBI taxonomy): Eukaryota > Metazoa > Arthropoda > Arachnida > Ixodida > Ixodidae > Rhipicephalus > Rhipicephalus sanguineus. The sequence continues at coordinate 43,028,656 of NC_051177.1, forward strand.
CTGAACGACACGGCTTGGCTGCACATATGGCGCAAATACGGCTACGACTCAAAATATAGAGATACTTGTGTTTTCTTTGATTTAAATACCTACCATTTTGATGTGTTCCATTTGTAAAACAATTTTAGTTCATTAAGCATACGACATTAGTTTCATTACACGCTTTCTTATTAAATAAAATAACTATACGGCCCCTGAAAGGGCGAAGAAAAGAAAAAGAAACATCCGGGCAACACAGAGAGCTCGTGATTGGACAATTTCAAAAAACGTTGCGCGTTCCCGCCCAGCGCTGACGCAAGCGAAGACGTCACGCGGAAAAGCATTGGAATAAAAAATAGAATCGTTCCGCGATAGCACCCCTGGACACCGCAGATGGTGAATCCCGCACAAAGATGGCATCAACAAGCACATAGTCAACACTCATACTCGATGTACACTCCTTCAAATCACCGTGAAACGCGAAGAGAAACGCGACGAGCGTCGTGTCGTCCCTCTATAGCCTGGCCGTTAATTCTCACAGGGCAAGCGGGAAACGCGGTGCGACAGCCAAGTGAGCGTTGTAGAGCTATTTTTCGATATGGATGAATGCTATGAGCGAGGCTTGGGCTTAAGCCGCCACTGGTCGGCGGAAGATACTCCTATTGGAAAATGTGCCGACTTGGATGGTCGTGGCAGCGGTGCATTGCAGGAGTTAATGGTGGAGGCTACGAAGCTTTTTTTTATTCGACGACCCTGGTGGCACACACATCACCGCCCCGTTATAAAGGGGACGCTCATAGCATTCATCCATCCATCCAAGAGCACTGTGAGAGGAAAGTGTGAAAGATAAAAGACGCGTTCGTGTAGCATCCGTTATGTGTTTGGCGGTAGCTGAGTGGGCTGAACGCCCGCCAGCCATTGTCGCGAACCGAGAGGTCGTGGGTTCGACTCCTGTCAGCGAACTTTTAAATGCGAAGCATTTCTTAGCGAACCTCTGGCACTTTGAGCGTTTCTATCTACGTATCTATCTATCTATCTATCTATCTATCTATCTAGCCGCCTACGTCTGGGAGCTCTCATGATCGCCTCCTTAACTTGGTGTAGACCAAAATTTGCATGGGAGGGTAAGAGCATTTGGCGAATGTGAGTGCCAGGTCAAGACATGAATAACGTTAAAATCCTGTCGCGTACGTCGTCAAACCCTTTCCACTAGACACGTGTGGCACATACCCGTTTACCACAGGCCGCGGTGTACGGGTATGCGCCACAGGTGATTGACAGTTTGTCCGGTTTGTCTACCCAGGAACAGCGAGAACAGACATTGGTAACCTAAATGCTAGAGCGTTAAGGAAAACCAACATCGGCACCATTGACTCAACGAATGGAAAAAATGAAAATTAGGATCCCAGGAGGAATCGAACCCAAGTATTCTGCGTGGCAATGAGGTATTCTACCACTGACCCACGCCAGGTCTATAAACTGGTTTGTAAAAACAGCCTACGCAGGCGTAATGTCGGTGCAACGTCAATTGTGGTTGTGGTGCTGGCTATCTAATTTTACAAGAAAGCAATAGACACTACATGATACACCTACGATATGTACACTGCCACGATACAGGCGCCATATCAGATTAACATCTGTAGTTCCAGTGATGGCTCCGCTTTTATAGCAGTCTAATAAACGTTACGTTTGTATTTCTATCGTTCAGCAAGCTATATTGAAGCATTGCTCGACCCCAGAGAAATACATTAAGGAAAGTTACAAATGATATCCACATCACCGCAACGTAAAGTGCACTTCGTCCACCACAACGACGCAGTGTCCTCTTCATTTCTTACGAGGCTGGGCGATGGCGTCATGCTGACCGAGGATGATGCCAGATTAATTGACAGCCGCTTTCTACACTAGGCTACGTAGGCCACGTACGCCCAGGTAGTCTACGATTACGACAAACATCATCCACTGATGTTGGTCTACGTAGCACTATCCAGGGCTACCAGCCTCGACGGCCTATACCTCACCATCGCGAAGTTTGGCTTCAGGTTCCGGCATTTCGCCGGCTCTGTTGACAGATAATTTGTCGACGAAATGACCGAGGCATCCACGAATTTCAACAGCTCTACTATAAGACATACTTCCCTGGACATGGACCCCTCGTTACCACGATCACGACCGGATCCTATAACAAGTCATGACCAGCTGCTGGTGCTCACTGATCACGTTGATGATGCCCTTGTTCAAGAACTGTCAAGAACTTCTTGCACACATGCACACGGGTTCGTGAAACGTGCGTGCGTTCTTGGGACATGTATAAGCACTATATATCAGCTTACCGCTCCTGGTGTTGCTAATACCCACGTTGCCATTGGCAGTGTTACCCAACCGTAAACAACTGGTTATATAACACATATGCGTACCTTCAACATGTATATCTGTGCGTTTAAAATTTATACAAATCTTTAGCGTCATTTTGTAACGTGTCGCTTAGTAAACAAAGTTACGCCACAGTCACCTATCCGCGCATGCTTCGCATAACGTCGACTACCGCGGTACGTGGGATCTGCCGAATTTTTGGTATCCGAATGGTGTTATCATATGTAATTCTAACGTTCACAATTGTACTTATTGCTCACTTTTTTCTGATAGTTTTTTTTTTCTTTGCCATCTGGTGGCGTTAATTTTGCTGACGTATTTCCGTGACGGAAATACGTCACGAAAGTCTTGGTCGACCCCGGCATAAAACACTTTCGTGTTAAAAATATCCAGGGCGGAACGAGGTTCGAACCTGGGTCCTCTGCGTGGGAGCCCAGTATTCTGCCTCAGAGCCCTGCCGTTTTTTTCTTTATTTCCGGTTGTACATCACACAAACGGGGACAACAGAATTATGTTACAAGACACTACAAACATGTAGGCACACATCTACCGTCAACCACTGGATAATCGACATTGTAATTTAAAATTCCTTCATAGTAAGCAGGGGTTCTACCATACACAACCATGAATATGATCATGATGTTGTGCCTCTACACATGGCTCATACCCACACTGGGGGATTGGCCAAGAATTGTTGATATGAAGTTTTAAAGTTATCATTAATGATTAAACACAAAAGACAAGGAAACGTATAAAAGAACGAGTGCAATAATTATTTGTACACTCATCCCAGGCTTCTCATCCTAATTAGAAATTAGAATAATGAAATTAATGTGCTACCGAACGACTTATTCTTATTTATTGATATTTTCTTATTGATTCATTGCTACTATCGGAATACGTTAGCAATTAGCAATTTAAAAACGCATTCGTTTTATTTCATGAAGGAAAGCACTGAGGAACGCATTCTTTTGTTTTTTCTACCTCGAGAAACCGGGCCGCACAACCTTTTGACCTGATCATGATGATTGGCTTGTACAGTATATGGCGCTCACGAATGGCTGGATTTTACTGTGACCCGGATAGATGACCAGTAAGACAGTATTTTCAGAGTTATGCTGGTACTTGAAAGTGCTTTGCAAAAAGACCCTATACAGGCTTCATATCAGGAAGGAACCACATTGACATACGTAATGTAGTGTGGTAGAAGAGTAAAATAACAACCAGGCGTCACACAACGCGAATAGGCGTCACACAATGCGGATTGCGCAAAGAGTGGTTTGTTGAATGCTTCCAACCCATTACAAAGGGCTTTGCGATAATTCTTCATCGTCATCGGGCACAGCATCAACAAAGTGCACGTAATGCCTTAGAGATGTGTTGCGGGTACCTATGGCTTCTCCACAGAATGACGAATAATGGCGTAGTGTGTGCTTCCCAACTTCACAAAAATTATGATTTGTGGCGTAGTGGGTACGTTGCTAGTGTACTTGTATTAGTAGCCATAAGCGAGTTTATAACGGGCTCTAGAAATGCCGCTCTTCCAGCTTTCGCTGTGACTATACTGCGCTTTCCGCGCAGGCCTGGCGTTTTCTTTTTCAGGATTACACGAGAAAACACATTCCATGCACTGAGTGCTTTCTTAACAAGCGAGGGCTACAAATGCGAAATCCTTTGGAGACTATGTCGTCGCCATAGCAAGCGCACGTTGCTGGTGATGTTGAGCAAGCTCCATTATGCAAAACTGTGACCCGTACCTAATAGCAGCCGTAGAACTACCAGAAAGTCAAGGCGGCGTAGAAAGGCTTCAGCTACATGCAAATTCTAGGTTAATCTTTTGTGACAACCTCAGAGAATTCGACAACCGATCTTAGAACATGACATAGTTCCTGCTCACTTGGTCCGATATTTATAAACTCAAGTCACTAGTAAGACATATACAAATGAGCGAACGCTTAACTTTCAAGTGTGAAGCCCACGTATTTTGCGAAAAACAGTGTGTGCAGCACCTATCAACAAATAGAAGTGCTTCAGTAACTGTATTTAAAGAAAAGGAGGTGCCTGTAGGCAACAATGCGACAGCAGGCAATACGGGATCCGGAAACATAAATGTCGTCGCTTGTACTACTTTTAACCTAATGTAAAGTGGTAAATTACGAATTCTTACTGAATCGCAAGTAACAACAGTGGAGGTGCTTTGAGAAATGTGAAAAGAACATCAGTCGCATCATTGGATGCATAGATAGGCCATGCGTAAATGCTTTTTCAGTTGCTACTACACCTGCGGCTTGGCAGCATATTTCTGCGTAAAGCTCACACGATAGTGAACGTAAGAGATCTTTAAGGTTGTATTCCATTTGATCAGCAGAAGGTTTTTCTGAGCGAATACAAGTTTCAAACATATTGTTATACATCTTGGAACAGGAGGTTTTTCTCCGTCGTTTTCTGGTGCAACGCTTAGCTGTCCGCCTTCCAGATATTCATCAAACTTTATTTAAAGCGGTTCGTAGAACTCAAAAAGTAAAGAAAGGAAGAAAGCGAACGAGAGATTTTCTTCTCCCAAACAAAGCAGAGTGTTATCGGAGCCACTGATTGGTGAGAATTTTAACACAAGTTCCAGCTCTTCTTCTAAATTCTATAACATTGCAACTAAAGGAAACGGTAGTTGGATAACCAAAAAAAAAAAAAGACGCTCCAGAACCCAAGCGTGCGCATTGCAGCGTGATATCATCGCCTTGTTTTTCTTTTTTTTTTCCTCTGCCTCTCTTGGTGCTCTTCTTCAGTGAGCATAGCGTCTCGGTGGACGTTTCCCCCTGCTCTTTGAGAACGTTCTCGAGTATGTGGACACACGATAGGCTCAAGCCAATGCTCGCACTCGGCGAGTGGGGATTATTCGGGTGTTCCTCTATTTGCCTTCATTGCGCGCAATGCCTTTTTTATTTCACCGTCTGGTCTCTGTCTTCGGCGTTAAGGCACGCGCTGGCCCCTCAGCCACCTCGCGCGCGCGCCGTTTTCAAACAAAAGCGGGCGCCATTTCCGTCCTGGCCCGGCGTCGGAAAGTATCGCGTGTCTGTTGTTGCTCGAGGCAGGCCCATCTCACCCTTGACTGGACTCTTCCTCGGCCTGTCGTCGTCGAGTGGATGAAACACTCCGTCTCTGGCCCTCTTTGCAGCGCCCCACGAAGAAGGAAAAAAGGAAAGACGCTTGCGCGTGGATACGGGGGAGTGATACTCACTCACTCCCCTCACTCGCTCGCCAACCCCTCATTTCTCTCTTTCTCTTTCTCTTTCTGTGTAAATATTTGCACCGCGTGTGAGACACTCTCCGAGGGTGTCAGCTTTCGCGAGTCCTCCCTCCCTACGGCCGCGCTCGACGATGCGTCTCGGAGCGATATCTAATTTTGAGACCAACGCTACATTGGAACCCCACATCCCCAAGCACGTCCCATCGGCGGTGGACGTTTCGGCAATGTCTCTTCTTCTCACCCTTCTCTCTCTCGCCCCTTCTCTCTCTCTCTGTCTACCCCTATTTTCTTCTGGGGGTGCTGCTTGTCTTCTTTTTCTGCATACATTAGGACGGTATGAAGTCTCGAGCTTGATTAGTCGGTATTGAGGGGACTGACGTACAGTGCTCAAGAATATCAACGTGACACGAAAACTTTAAGTATAACGACTGGTATTCTGAATTGCTCGAGATAACCGCGTCATGTCGCTACGAAACTGACGTCTAAAGGTAAGGTTCGATCTTATACAAATGTCCGAGTCAAAATTACGTCGATATGACATGAAGACGGAGGGAACAAAGTTACATGCACCACTTGGTCCCAAATTGTTGTATTTCCACCGGTGAGGACTGTTCCTAAACAAAGCCACTTTTACGGAGTTTGTATGACATATTCGTTGCAGATCATCGGTAAAATAGCTCTATAAGCTTACTATGCGCGAAAACACCAAAAAAAGCATTATTCAGCTACAAACAAATCACTCGTTCCCTTATGCAGCGCTCGGGATTTTCTTTACCGCACTGCTATGCATATACGACGGGTTTTAGCGTGTTGCGCCTTATTTGCTGAATTACAAGCTTCAAAGTATAGCCTGTAAAGAGATTTTATACGATGTTTGCTGCATCTGTCACAGCTATCACGGGAACGATTTGTCATGAATGAGAACGTCGAAGAATCTCCCTTTCTTTCTACGCAGAATCCGAACACGAGTTCTGACATACAAGCCGCTGTGGTGGCCTCGGGCCGTAGATCTTTGTTCTCGCTGTTTTAATGTCGCCGTTGTGAACGTTTTAGCGTATCCGTGATCGCCATGTCTTCGTCTTCATTTTCATTGGTCTCAACGTCGCTACATACATTTAGCGAGCAAGCAAAATTCGTTAGAGTGGGTCATGTGCTCATATTTCATAAACTTCAGTCGCCGCTAACACTGAGATAAGAAGGCAACGCGTTGTACCTTCATTGAAGCTCCTTAGCAATTAGAAAGATGCATTGTTCCGCTCTCTTAAAGGTCATCCCGCGCAAAGTCAAAGCAGCGTTCTGTAAATACTGAGTTAGGCTAGTTGGTTGAGCATCTTGTGTAGAGGAGCGCAGAAGCAGTTCCGAAGAAAGTGCAGAGGACAGGAAAGACGCTGACAGGAAAGATGCTCAGGACAGGACCATCTTTCCTGTCCTGCGTACTTTCATCCAAACCGCTTCTGCCTTCCCATACGCAAGCTGCGTTCTCGCTTCATTGGAGTAAAGATTCAATCACCTTACGTAGTTAGCAGTGCATCCCTGTGCAGTTGTCAGCTCTACGGGTGAACTAAGATCGTATGAAAGCAAATTCAATCGTAGTTGACATGTCGAATTGCTGAGAAGAGTGCCTGAAAAAAAAAAGTCGGGCTTCGCGAGCCTTTTCTACAAGCTGTCACCCCACAACGCCGAGACATGTCTCCCCAAAGAGCGCTTCGCTACTCTGGACGAGCTAGGCGCTCGTTAATTTGACGCGTACGGCGCCGTAATTGATTTTCGGAGTTTCGCAAAAGTTAGATGCAATTTACGTTCCATCGGAGAAGTTCCGCTAATGAGGGCTTTGTTACGTGAGCCTTGCGAAGTGGTTCCTCCTCTCGCGGTTTATAGGGACTCACCACTGCAACGACGGCCGAGCGCTACGGCTCACTGCGGAGCATTCATTCATCATTATTTCGTTGACATCTACCAATGAAACCTCGGGTATACTCTTTATTTGTTTCTTACTCACGCAAATAAGTATTAGGAAGAAATAGCACATGCGCATTCACGTGCTTTCGCGCACAGACACTTGGGGTGTTCCCAAGTGTTCCAAACACAAACGGGAAAACTTTGTTCTCTGGCATATCGCTCAAAATATCTTTAGTTGAGCAAGATGATTTGCTGGGCTAGTTGATACTTTGAAATGCAGTACGGAAAAAGATCCTGTTCATGAGGTCATATTCACACGGCCGTGCAATGCAGGAAAGCGTGTTTAGTTAATAATAATATATGGGGTTTAACGTCCCAAAACCACGATATGATTATGAGAGACGCCGTAGTGGAGGGCTCCGGAAATTTCGAATACCTGGGTTTCTTTAACGTGCACCTAAATCTAAGCACACGGGCCTCAAACATTTTCGCCTCCATCGAAAATGCAGCCGCTGCGGCCGGGATTCGATCCCGCGACCTTCGGGTCAGCAGTCGAGCGCCATAACCACTAGACCAGCGTGGCGGGGCAAGCGTGTTTGGTCAGACTTATGAGCGCAATAAATAAGTTCATGCTACCTCATTTAATTCATAATCGCGCTGATTACAGCGGCCTTCACAGCCCGTATTCTGTATTGCATTGTTAAAAGCTAGAATTTGATTTATTTAGGAAAGTAAAATATTTGCATCGCATTTTATTATTTTTTTATCATTTCAGCCCTGGAATTTACATTGCGTTAAAACGACGGACAATGTAACTTGGATTCTGGTTTGGAATAGTTGGTAACAATTCATGGTCAGGTTATTTGTGCACCACTTGCTCAACGAGGGCGATGAATGAACAGCGCTTGTGTCTGTTCATTTGCTGTCCTCATTCAATAAGTGGTGTGCAAATAACCTGACGATGGACGGATAATATAAGCACCATGCTACATTATTAAGAGGATGCCACCTTGGCTCTTACACACGATACACGCGTAAATAAGGAATTACGAGTTCGTTTGAATATGAATTACTTTGTGTAAAAAATGACGCACACAGTTCTCTCGCATGTTGTACCCGGATCCGCCTATTTCGTCAACAGTACTTGAGAAGATTGTGGATCGCTTCAATCTTTTGAGTGAGTATATGCGAACCTTCTTCATTAAATGAGCCCTAAATAACCTCTGAAAATATAAAGAAGAAGCTCGGTATTCCCTCCTGGCGTTTCCCGTCTTTTCGGCACACTTCGTGACGCCAGCAGTGTCTTCACGTGACGTCATGAGGAAGCAAGCTCTCGATTGGTCCATATACGAGATATATCGGTTGTGAGTTGTCTCCTACCCTGCTTTGTCATGCAGTCGCACGCTCGTTCTGGCTTGTTGCGCATGACTATCGTCGGCGATCAAAAGATTTCACTTTATTTTGTGCGTTTCCGACTGCGCAAGCGGAGATAACAGTGTGTAGCCGAAAAGCTCGCTCGAAGTCACGGTAGGCTCAACGCTTAGTGCTGACATTGCCCACGTGTTTCATGAAGAAATAAGTGGCGAGGAGGAGATAGTGCCTGTGGGAAGGGTAGCTAAGGCGAGAAAGAAACCACTCTCTCGTCTCTGAACTCGGAGCGGCTTAGGGACCCTTAAAGTGGCGGCTTTCGCTGGCTTCCAAACACCAGCCAGATTATAAATGTGACGCCAAAGCGTAGCGACTACCTGCAGTGCTGCAAGTCAGCATCACCCGTGACTCGGTGTATGTAAAATGGTGCGAAAGCTAACGACTGACGCGCAGGAACAAAAGTAGCTTATCAAGCCTTCCCTGAGATCATTTCTTATGTCTAAAAAATAATCTGAGCTAGTTTTGGCTAGAAAACAGGAAAAATATTAGGTGCTGTGCGTGCGTTTTGAATGCTGATGCATTCCATTTATCCCTTACGTTTTCCTAGGGCAATGGCAGGGGGATGCCCGGTAGACACGCAAGCTGTCAAAGCAAGAGCGTTTACCTGTTAAACCTAGAAAAGAAAACACCGACTGGACAATTCGTCTACCGTGCTCCAAAGCACGTTAGCAAATGAAATTCGCCGAAGAGAAAGCCTCCCTTCTCCGGTTTCTTTTTCTTTTTTCTTGGGCACTCACCAACTCGGCTGTGTTCTTTGCTTGCGATGAGAAAGCGCTGAGAAGAAAGAAAGTTCCGTGCAAATTACCTTTGTTTCAAGCGTCCGTGGTCCGCACTGCCATCGTTAATGCATGCGCGCCCGTGTGTCCGTGAGTAAGAATGGTGCCTCGTCCCTCGGAATACATGCGGTGTGTCTCGTACGCAAATGTGCTGCATTTCTTAAATTTTGCTCTTCCTTCTGTAAACGACAAGATTTTGTTGTTAGAAAACTCAACTGAAAACGTGTGTGTGTTCAATTCTTCTTGCTGTTCCCGCAGTTTCAGTATAAGAACACCCTGGTGATAAATATAAAATCCATGCGCTTAACCTTTCTTTTTTTTCCTTTCTTTTTTTTGTATTTGTTGTGCGTTATGCGTTTGACAAAGAAGAAAAACAATTTTAGCAGGAAAGACGTATATTTGGTTTGCGAAGCACGACACTATAGCACTCTTCTTCTTTTGTAACAGTGTCCGGCGACTATTTTAACGAAAGCGCTTGCATGATTACACGAGAAACAAATAGAAATGAATAGAGTACGTGCTTTGGCGTTCAGGTTGTCGTTAGACAAATGCAAAAAAAAAAAAAGCTTAGCACGCTAGGGAATATACTTGCTTTTAAAACTGTTCACAGTGGGCAAGAAAACAGTAGCGCCACCGCCACGCTGAAGCCCCATTTCTTCCCATTGTCGTTGCTGCTCGGTCTCTTGGTTGTCCCTAGAAGTGCACTGCAGAAATTGGGCAAACGCCACTACTCACTACTGGTCCATTAAAGTGTCGCTAAACGGAGAATGAGGCAACAATACGCGTGCTGCTCAAATGGCTCCTCAAGATCGTGCACGAAACGCCAAGCGCATGCGGCAAGCCAGACAAGGCGACGCATTCTGCTCAAATGAAGAGCTTTATATGAGCATACGCTACATTCAAAAGGGCCTTTCTGTGCGTTTCTGTACATTTCATCAAAATCCGGTGCCACCTCTGTGCCGTGTGCTACACAGCTTCACTGGCTATCCACCTTCACGGAATGGATTGGGTCCCCGGTGAACACAGGGATAAACACCGGAGTTGCCCCTTCCAGTTTTTCTGGTCAGCCACTCCTTTGACCGTGCTGGATGCATCACAGTCTATCGACGAACACGTGTAGGACTTGAGCAGCGTACGTACAGACTTTCATTATCTGTGTGGTGGTTTTTTTGCAGCTCAAAACCATTTTCACCCAGTGACGTCATTTAGCGCTGGTAATGGGCGGGAAGGCTGCCCGCGTGACTGCTTCCACCCTTAATGTAAAAAAACAGTTTACAGAACTTCTGTTTAGTGAGCAGAAAAGCGGCAGCCTTACCACCCAGCCGAAGCCACGTTCCTTGTGCTGGTATGTTACCTCGGCAATGCGCTTACTTTGTGTTCCGACGGCCGATTCCTACCGCTGATTTTATGCCGATAAAAGTCACCATGTTGCTCGTATTTCAGCTTATGTGGGCGCTATGTAGCGCTCGATCTTCTGTTTGTTGAGCGGTGAAGTCGAAATTAATCCTGGCCTCCAAAGAAAGGCAATTCGTCTCATTGAAAGGTTGTTATTGTTGTTGTTGTTGAATTAACTTTATTCATGTCCAGAGAACACGCAGGGGATTTCTTTACATGGCCGCCCTGTGGGATAATGTTTCTGGTCAGTGAAATTGATCTTTCCTTTACGTAAGGAGTTGTATGACTGCTTATTGTGGATCGATGGCAGTAGGCCGAGCTAGGTGCGGATGCTAAAACTATCGAAACGTATATGGAAAAGCCGTGTAAAGTAGGATGATTCAAGTTCAATAAAGGCTAAGTAAGGACAAAAAATAAAAGCAAGCTCAAGAGACAATACACAACACGCCGTCGTTGCAACGGGATGGTCAGCCGATAATGTTGGCTCTCGGCTTGCTTTCATGGAGCTTGCACAGAACGAGCTGAAAGACCAGAACAGCTGCAGTAACCTACTATCGCGTGGTGCATCTGATTCGCGTGAATCATCGGCGCATTCTAGAAAAGAAAATTTTAGAATGTCTGCGACACGTATGTCGCTCGCTGCCCGGCGGAGGAAGCAAGCTCTGTCATTGTTTGGGAACCTTGATGCGTAGCCGATGTCGTCCCCTAATTATTCACTTTGCTAGCATCAAAAAGATAGAATCCCTTTTACTTCTCCCAAGCGATCTAAAGAACTAAACTTTACATTAAGCATAGACTTCTTGCCGTCTGCACCTGTCGTCCGCATGAACCTGCATGACCATACCCACAGGAAGGTTCACAAAGGCAGAATTTCAGGGGAACGTGAAGACTTGTAGAGAACAAACATTGGCCGCGTATCTGCGTGCTTCGCTGCAGATGTCGTCTAAAGACGATAGTAGAGGCGCTGTGTGAGATATGGACGCCATCTGGCAATGCGTCGGGAAACATGAGTGCTGTGTTGCGGGCTGGTAGTCCCGGCGCAGCAGCAGGCGAAGACCGGCGGTGACCAACGCAACCGGCGGGGACGCCAGCCAGCCCGAACACGCGGTTTGGCGCGAAGCGCTGAAGCAGAAGAAACATCCGCACTCAACGAGTACTCTCCACGCACTCTTTTATTTACACGTCGCCTGGGTAAAACATGAATGCCAGAGCGGCGTCCCATGGCATTCGTACAGTGCAATACAGAACCGAAACCGAAACACAACAATGAGCTCGTGCAGAGGGCACGAAGGGAGGCAAGTTTCAGCGCAGTCGAATTTTCAGCGCAGCTTAAGAAACTAAGGTCTTTAGAATTACGTATGTATGCATTTTCTATTAAAGCAACACACCACCTAATACTTACCTAGTGATGTTGCGCCTCACATATGCTTAAAGGGGCCCTGCAACACTTTTCGAGCATGCTCAAAAAGCGCTGCCGATCGGTAGTCGAGGCTCTCGAGAACACGCGAGCCAAATATTATAGCGATGCGCACAGCCTGAAATTTACAATAAATTCTCAAAGTCAGCTGAAAATCGCTCCCTCTTCTCTCGACAAATGATGTATTAGTCCGCAAAATATGACGCGATTGTCGGCAGTTCCACCATTGGCTGATGTTATAATCACGATAACACCTTCATTATTACTTTCGTTGTTAATTTTGAGTTCAATAAGTAGATAATATGTACGTTTATATTATGTTATCGCGTTAAAAACACCGAACAAACATTAATATTAGCACTTCCGGTCTCACCGACAGCTCGTCTGCTCGTAGTTGCGTGGTTCCGTTTTCTTCGCCATGCGCAGTGCCGAAAACGTGAATATTTCTGTGCTTTTGACCATCGCCGGTTGCCGTTGAGAGTGGCAGCCGTTCGAGTGTTGCCTCGTCAGCTGAGAACTGCATCGTCGGCACGTTCTCACGACCGACCGAGGCACGGGCGCAGCGTGTCTCCGATAACAATGCTGGCCTCCGGTAATGGCGGCGCTTCGGGGTCGTCTGCCAGTGCCGTCTTACGAGGCGGTGTATCGGAGTATGGGCCGAAACCGATCTCAGCTGTCATTCGTTCCAAACGAGCGCGCACGTTTGCTTCCATGGTTGGCAGAGTGATGAAAACACTACAGCGTTCGAGGTGCACACCCAACATTACCAAACCGACGCGCAGTTTTCAAGCACGCGCGATACACAGCGCGATCGACTCCGCTCGACGAGAACGACGCAAGCCGACCGGAAGTGGCGGCACAGACCACGTGGTTGCGCCGAGACGCCAGAGAGAAAAAAATGAAAAAAAATGCCGCCGGCGCTGACGTCGCCTCCTCGCACCTCCGCCCTCCCTCCCTCCCCTCACGCCGCGCGCAGCTTTCCGCGCGCAGGCTGCGTTGAGTTGAGAGAGAAAGCTGCGGAACGTGATCTCTATAATTTGGTTACACCACTTAGACTTGACGGATTCGAAAAATTTTTGCGGCATATGACTCGTGAAGAGTCATACGTCAATAATGAGACTATTCCAATATAATTAGGAAAGGTGTTGCAGGGCCCCTTTAATGTTCGCTTTTTGACCGACAGTGTACACAAGTATGAACCTAGTCAACCGTTCAAGATGGCTGGCCCTTGGGCAAGTGGTTCAACTTTGGCCGAGTGGCTGAATCGAGTGACGTCAGGCCTCGGAAAGTCTCAAGTTCCAGCCATCGCCGAAGGGGGGCGAAAAAATCGACCCCGTCGCAGCTAAAAAAAAACCATAGTGGATCCGTTCAAATCTGCCCTCGGCAACGCCAAAAAATCCGCCAGAGGCGCCGTAATAAAAGCAATATTTAAGAGAAATACAGCTATCATTTCCGCATAAAAGTGCTTTTTCTTGCGTAACTGAAAGTAATGTTTGAATGAGGAGTAAATTTGTTGTTTAGTGATTGAAAACATGGACTGCCACGTGACTTCTACCCTCGAATTCCTCGATTCAAACGTTCTGGCGCGAGATTTTCGGTCCCGGTGGCACGTACGGCCACGACTTCGTAAGCTGCGGTGCAATCTTTGTAAGCCGTGGTCCAATGCTTATGGTGTTCACCCGCTGACCCGAAAGTCGTGACTGAATCCCATCTGAGGATACCGCATTTAGATAAAGGCGAAAATCTGCAGGTCAGGTACACACTGAAGATCTCCAGGTGGTTGAAATTGCCGGAGCCCTCAACTACGGTGTCCCTTATAACGACAACGTGGTTTTGGAACGTAAAATCCTAGAAATTATTACTTTACTTTGTTAGCTGCAACACTGAAGTGTGAGCAGCATTGTAGGGCGACATGAGTTTAAGTGTTATTGAAGCGGTAGGTTGAAGTGGTGTTTGCTGGCGAAAATTAGCCCGTATGAGAGGGAGTGACGTTCGCTGTAAATGGCATTAAATTTGCCGAGTGACAGGCGTATAAGTTTCTGAGGTCTTGCGCGCCAAAACAAGGCCGCCGTAGTGGAGGGCTCCCAAAATTTCGACCATAATGGGTTTTTTACCGTGCACCAGCGCATGCACACGACGTCGTGTCTCGGACGTTTCGCCTCAATCGTAATACGAAGGCTTAGTAGTGTGGTAAACTCTAGGTAGAGTTGGGTCGGTCAACAGGGCAGCTCTTGGCTGAGCCCCACAACAACGCTGTCTTCATCCAAGCGGTGTAATTTCGTCGCCCGTGCCAGAGCGACATTAACCCATACCCGTGACCAAATCGAAATGGCAAGCGGGTTGTGCTACACGTAGAAATCTGCAAAAACGTCTCTGGTGGTCGCCAACACCCGGCTGTCCCTCCCCCACTATCAATAAGCACCTGAATGCAGCTTGCTTCACTTCATTAGGGGTAATTTTGTATGTTTAATGACTGGCACGTATGTATGCCATGTTAGGGAAGATTAAATGTAGCCTAATGTGGGTTATGTCTTGACACGAATGATGGAATAATTAAATATAACCGTGGTTAATAAACTTCGCCATGTGTTCTTTAATATTACCAGAGTCATTCAATTAGTCATTTAATTCTCTTTATGGTCACGAAACTGCACCGTCACGCTATGGGCGAGCTTCATACGCTGCTCGAAAATGCCGCAACGCGCCGCCACTGCGCCACAGAGGCGATCGTCTGCGCCGTCCGCGTATTGAAATACTCGCGCTGTGCGAGACAAGCTCCTGAATATCATATGTTCAAGTTAGAGGAAACGCTGTCGCAGGACTAGGATGCCTAACAGATGTTGCGTGCCGGGGTGCCGTTCCGGCTACAAGGGAAGCAAAAAGGTGTCGTTGTTTTGTTTACCGTTAGACAAGCAGCAGCGCGAGAAATGGAAGCGGGCCATACCGCTGCAAGAAAGCGGTGATAATTAACTTTGAGTCGAAGTATACACGTGTGTGTGCGAACCATTTCGACGCCTCGGACATTATCACTGCGTATGATTTTAACATCAACAGGGACTCCGTGTCGCAGGAACGCGACAAACCAACGCTGAAGGCTGACACCGTTCCAAGGATTTTTGAAGGACTTCCTTCGTATCTCACAAAGCTGAAACCTCGATCTCGCTCATCTAAAGTGTGACCACCATGCAAACGGCCACGTGAGTCAGCCTGTGAAGAGCTCCGAGCGTCTCCGACGCCCGGTTTAGACCGCACCGTTGTGCGTGTCGTGCGCAAACGCCTGGCAAGAAAGGGACCAACGGGGAGTGTAACTGCGCGCCGATCACCTGCTAAGTGCTGCACTGCTCGGCCCTGTCGGCTAGACGAAAACAAGTCATATCAGTTGTACGCCAGAGTGAAAGCGAAGCACTATTACAACGAATAGAAGCTGTTATGAGAGTCAAGTGCAACTCTCGCCGGCGCACGCAGCGAGCGAGCGTGCGCGCTCACCCACGTTTCTTCCCTATCGAGCTTCCGGACCAAAACAAGTGCAAGCCTTCGAGCCTGGACGCCACGGATAACTCGCTTCAATGTGCCGAATGAGGAAGAACTACAAATAACACTGCCAGCGTTAACAAAAGTAAGCTGTTCGTCAGCGGTTGTATTCCCGCAGAGTTACCTGCTACAACTACGAAACGATACGAAGTAGGCTTCGCTACGTCGTCGGCACCAAGCCGGCCGGCGGCCGGTGCGAGTGCGTTGCCGGTGCAGGTGAAAGAAACGTTGCGTAGAATATGCTTCACAGAGAATAATGTCTTCTGGAATAAAGTACAGGTCAAGCTGTGTCTTTCTCTACATGCCACAACTGTTGTCAAACATCTAGCGTGAAGGCTCTCGAGACGAATCAACTTGCGGCCGGCGGCGTACAGCCAGCGACTTACGAGCATGGTGAAATAGCTGTGCCTGCAGGTGGCAAAAGTCATACAGAACAGGGGCGTAGCCAAGGGGCGGGTTGGGGGGGTTCAACCCCCCCCCCCCCGAAAATTTTCAGTTTTTGCTTGCGTATATATGCGCGCACACATACAAACGCACGCACGAACATACATAAAGTATGGCTGAACACCCCCCCCCCCCTCCCCGAAAAAAATTTCTGGCTACGCCCCTGATACAGAAGTCCCCTGCTACAGCGTTCGTAATTATATATCTTGGTATTCTGTCGTTAATCCCCGAATTTTTGTATTTTTTCTGCTGATACCACCGCGATCTGCATGTTTTAATTGAGCTGGCTTTTCCTCCCGGGTGCTCATTTTAAAACAGAAAACGGGTTCAGAAATGTATTTATGCATGCTGAGTGCTAGAAGTAAAAGCGCGAAAGCAAAGCGACCGTTGCGTAAGTTTAGAAAGCTTAAACACCGAGGCTTCCCGCACACAACCCCAGCGATAGCAGCGTTCGCATCACCTCTCAAGCACAGCTGCGCTTCTGGCGGCGGCCGCTGGCTCAATATGAAACTGACGCGGCAGTTTCGTGACCATAAGACTCTGATATTACGAGTCTGCGTGCCGTTCTTATTTTTGAGGTTAAGGAGTGTAACGGTGGTGTGTCCATGTACAGCAGACGTTCCGCAAGGTAGAGGTACAGCAGCAGCTGTGAATTGGCATATTTGCCAATGTGACCGCCGTTGAATTCTGGGCATCGCCATGGCAACGCTGGATATCTCTGCCTTGTCGCTCACCGCTGACGGCCGGCGCGCGGTAACGAGCAAGCGGACCGTCGCTGTGACCAGTGACGAAGCGCAAAAAGTGCACCGCTGCGCCTCGGGTGCCGCAGGGAACGTGCAGAATATGCGCAGTTATCGTCCGATGGTTGGCAGCTGGTTTGCTGCTCCCCGTTTTCTTGCGAATTCTGTCGTTAATGTTGGCTAAAATACGCATGAAAGTTTTTTAATTCACCGATGTCATCAACTTGCAATTATGGTGGACAGTCGCTGTGCTGCTGTATGGTGCCGCAGGAGCTCTGATACCGGCGAAGGCATCAGTTTCCACAGGTTCCCCGAGGATGGCAGGTACACATACTTTCAAAAAGCTCAGCGTTTTTCTTTCTGCTTTGTGACCTTGTTAACATATCACACATCGCTGTTCTCGCTTTTGAGTTGTATGCTAACACGCGTGGACAAAGCTGCGTGTGTTTCCCGAGTATTTTCGAATTTCTGTTTGTGTTAACGAGTACGGGTCATTTTTTTTCTACTAAGCGACTCAGCGTTGTGTGACAGGCTTGCTGAAGTGATGATATTTCCCTTTGCTATCCCACTCCTTCTTGATCTGTTTGTCATGTGGGTAGAATGCGGTGAGAATAGCCTTTCGACATGACCATTCTCTTCTGAAGTTTTGAGAGCATAGGTTGCTTATTCACGCATTCCGAAAGTGGCGCGTCTAGTAGGATTTCCCACAGCACCTCTTGCAGATGTTGCACTGGTGTTTCTATCAGCTGTAGTTTTCTCCTTTGTGCACTGGAACGGAGACCAGCACACATGCTTAGTCAAAAGTGTGCAAATTTTATTGCCGCGTGAGGGAAAACACCCTCAAACATTGTAGGCGTAAGGTGAACCTCACAAAATGGGCCATGCTTGTTTGCTAAAATGTCAGCCAAGCAGCAGAGATTCATCAGTGGTCCCCAAAATAAAATTAAATAAAATGTGAGCATTTTCAGCGCATAGTATATCTTTTTCTTATGCGTGGATATTTATTCGTTGGCATTTGCATTCTGATGCTTTCATCCATATCCAAGTTTGTGCAGTTATGTACGTTAGCCTAGATTCTGCACATGTGCAAAGGCTTGTGCTTTCTGTGCACAGATTGTTTTTCGTCACTAATTGTGTGCTGATGCTTTTGTGATCATTGCTGTCTATTTCTGTGTATTTGTATTTATCGTGCACGTGTTAAAATACTCATGTTTTTTGCCACTCTATCGACCTCCGCTATATTGTGATTTATTTGCGTGAACCTGCTTGGTGTTCTCAGCCTGACCGCAATATGTTGTAATAACAACAAACCCGGGGGTCTTCAGGCGTACTCGTTGAAAGCAAGTACTGAAACCGTAGCAAAAAAAAAAAAAAATGCCGATGCTTTACGCCGTCCTACAAGTTGCTTATTGTGAGCGCTAGCTGACGGTGGAAACGGGCAACACACGCCGTCTAATTTGTTTTAACAAGGGACTTTTGCCGCTTGCTCACTCTCAGTAAAGATTATTGTTTGTTCTACTCACTCGTGAATTGTTCTTACTGGTGCCAGTTGCCAATGTACGCCTTTCGGTTCCATGTAACCTTGGTACGCACACGTACTGCGTTCCGAGGGGCGCTTTGGCGTGCTGCTGGGTGTATCGACGCGCTTAAAACAGGCGGGCGAAAGATAACGAGACATCCGTAGCCCTACGTGAATCCGGCCTCTTTCGTCCACTTCTGTTTAAAAAGGATAGCCAAGGTCAATCTAAATAGGTCGCGAAAGTCGGAACGAAAAGTGGTCGGAAACCTATTGCGACAAACATCAACACCCGCGTGACGATTAAAGCGCTACTAGGTGAGGGGGGGACAAATAATGAAAACAAAAAATTAATTAAGCGTTTATTTTCATTAGTTTTAAATTTATTTGCCACGAATTAAATTAGTAGATTACTTTAATCAAACTTTAGTCTTGGGTATGCGGTTGAGTGGCCAATTTTTTTCGTTTATTTTCAGAAACAGCGGGCACATGCAGGCAGTCTGGTAACATTGGCCAACGGTTTTGCGCATTTTGAGATGCAAATGGCGTCGCTCGTTTTTGCGAAGTAGGTTTGTTGCCTGTTGTCCGTAGATATTTCCTCGCATAACCGTTGTTTCCTAGTCGTGGTACTTGGCAGAAGGTAATATAGCCCATCGCAGCCATCGGGAACCGTTTCAGTGACTGTGTTTTGCCAGCGCACGGCCGGCGTGCTGTCGCCCTTCGGAACGATGAGTCCGCCACGCTACGCGAAGAAACGCTGCGCTGTCTACGGATGCAAGAGCAACACGTGTGCAAGGTTTGTGTGTGTGATGATGTGGATTGTGTGGCCCGTGACGGGGCGAAGAGCGAACGACAGTTCTGCTCTGCGGTACGCCTTGGAGGGGAAGACGACGAAAAGGAAGCGCGAGCGGGGCGTGCGGCTCGAGGAGTTGGAGCGCGACACGGTTGGAACGGCAG
The DNA here is from genome assembly GCF_013339695.2 of Rhipicephalus sanguineus. Lineage (NCBI taxonomy): Eukaryota > Metazoa > Arthropoda > Arachnida > Ixodida > Ixodidae > Rhipicephalus > Rhipicephalus sanguineus. The sequence goes on from NC_051177.1 coordinate 43,048,355, forward strand.
CCGCTGGTCGGCGGTTCGGGTCGCGACATCGCTTAACCAGGCGTCCGGCAGCCATGTGGACCTGGTGAGCCTGATTCCCGCTCTGTGCCCGGTGCTGACACAGAGACCGGCAGCCTAGTCTGTTCCTGGCCTGAGGTCCTGGGGCCCGAGTGGTGTCACGAGGTGGCCGCGGCTCATGTTGGCGACGGGCAGCTAACCTGCGCTGCAGTGGCCTGGTTATCTACCGGCCTGCAGTGCCATCATCACCACCACTACCACCTCGCCACGGTCAAGGCAGCGTGACTGTTGACTGCCCAAGGAGTACCGTTGACGACCGACCTCGCCGCAGCGCAACAGTTCATAACGGCGAGTAGGACAGTTTGTGTGCGAGGCGCGTAGGACGTTTAGGATGTAAATAAGTAATGCTGTAGTGTGTTGTGTGTGAATCGTCAGAGTTATCGGTTGTGTTAAAGTCTGTGTTGTGTGTACAGAATCACCTGACTGCTGGTTGAATTATTTCGGATCCTGGGCCCACATTACACCATCATAGTGTGCACGTTGAATTGTTATGCTACTTCCGATTTCTGTGTTATATATTTTGGGGTAATATCCTGTTCAACTGCAATATTTCGCCAATAAAATACACCTTATTTATCAAATCTGTCTTTTTCGTCTTCCCGTTATCTTGCAGGCTTCCATTATGGAGCCGTCATAGTGATAAGAAAAAGAACATGCAGCTATAAAAAAAAAGTAAGAAGCAGGCGCCCTGTCAAAAAATTTCATAATTTCGCGCCCATCGCGTTAAAACGTGACGTCATTTCCTCTTCCGGTTGTGACGTCAGCTTTTTCTTTTTTTTAATTCTGTTTGTCCCCTCCTCACATAGATGGCGACTGTTGCAACAACTAGCCACCGGCTTGACACGTGGGCTTCTACGGAAGTTACGCTACCAGTTTACATATACCTTGGGATAGCTATAGAATAAAGAACCAGCCGAGGCACCCGCGTATGCGCATACGCACCCGGTACGGGATAAAAAAGGCAGCCATTTGCTTTTTTTCTACCTAAACAAAACACAATAAATCTTGTTTTCCGCTTCCTGTTTGCGCAGCGCCATCTCTTGGGTGCCTTCGGTAGTTCCATGCGCTTCCGCTGCTTATCTTTCGTACCGTTGTCAAGGCTACAGTTTCCCTTCTCTAAACTGGTTCTTTATTCTATGGTGACGTGCCGACAAACGGAAAGACATACAGACCAAAATTTCTCCGTTTAAGTATCCCAAGAAAGACTATCGTCTTTAAAAATTCCCAAATAGTGGGGGTTTTGCTAGAGCCACCATTTTCTACGTTAATTTCGTCTTTGCGGCGTTTACTTGATTCGATCTAAATTCACATGACCGCCCGCGCGCCTCGTGGCTCGAGGCGGGCGAGCTGCGAGTGCAATTCATCTTTGCAGAGTACACGTGTCTCAAAGAAAAAAATGGCCGCCTATCTGCGTGCTTCGCTGCAAATGTCGTCGAAAGACGATAGTCTTCTGCCGGCCGTACTAGGAGTCCTCCTCCTCTATGTTGAATGGCCGCATCTGGATCATAGCGACGCATTTGCAGCGCAGCCCAACAAACACTAAAATTTTCAGCGCAGCCTAAGAAGCACTAAGGTCTTTAGAATTACGTGTCTATGCAGTTTCTAGTAAAGGAACACACCACCTAACACTTACGTATTGATGTTGCTCCTCAGATATGCGTAACATTTGCTTTTTGATTGACAATTTTCACAAGTATGAACGGCGCTATCAGTTCAAGATGGCTGGGCGTTCAGCAAGTGATTAAACTTTGGCCGGTTGGCTGAATCGTGTGGCAAACAGACAAACAGAAAGACAGAAAGGTAGGCAGACCAAAATTTCTGCGTTTAAGTTCCCCAAGAAAGACTATCCTCTTTTATAAGGAAGCGGCGTTCGCGTGATGTAATGTGCACGGTAAAACAGTCACACCGGATCGCCTTCGAGTCGTTTTAGGCGAATGCATAAGGAACCTTTTGAGTTTGATCGTTTTCATTTATTGCATGGGTGTCTCTAAACAGAGAGGCGGTACCTTACTGTCAATTCACAAAAACTTTCCACCCCAATATATTTATATAAATAATGATATCGGGAATGCAGTTGTCACTGTGAAGATTAGATACGAAACAAACGTGTGGTTGTTCTTGTATCGCACACTCATTTAAATGCGGCCGCCGCGGTCTGCAGACGAACCGACACCCTGTTGTTTAACCACGGCCGCTGTGCCACTACTTCTACATTTTTCTTTCCTCGCTTAAAATATATTATGGACTTCGGACATTAGTGGTGTCTTCTTGCTCACTTCTGCTTGTCTTTCCAAGGAAAGCGCAAACAAGCGCCAGGAGTGCCATATTTCCCGAGCTGAAGATAATAACGCTTCCCGCACAGTATGAACCAACAAGCCCAACCGCCTGTTTTATTAAGCCATATTTTCTTTTGGTAGAAATAATAAGGGTGACTTCTTTCAGTTATATTTAACAGTTATTACTCGCCTCTTGGACAGATGGCTCTTTACAAATATATAGCACCGAGCTACTGAACATTATCGACAAACCTATTTCTCCTAGAGCACGGAGAGATGGCTCTTTACAAATATATAGCACCGAGCTACTCAACATTATCAACAAACCTATTTCTTCTAGAGCACAAGCATAGAATAGGCACACTAGCAATCAAACAATAAATCACCCGAACCACCACTGTCCTTCCTACCCAATCTGAACCGCTGAAACAACGGCGAGCTCCTCTAGCGGCGTAACGTTCCCTGCGCGTCAATCTCGGTCATTTTCTTTCTTGATGCATCCGCTGAGAGAGTCAAAGAACTCACCCTTTCCGAGTTCTCGCCGCTTCTTCCATTAACCGGGGACAATCTCTCTGCGACATCATGGCTGACTTCAGGTGCTTTCCTTTTCTCTCTCGGTTTTAACGCTCTATATTGTTGCATTCGTGCCTCCAAATCACACTCTTTTCTTTAAATGGTCTTCTCACTTCACGACGAAAAAAAACAAACAGGGAGGGCGAGACATACGCGTCGGGTAAAAAGCGATTTGCGGAATCTCAGTGCAAGGACCTCCCTTTCCAAGAACAGAAACTCAACTCCACGATACCCTTCTCATATAACTTCTACATAGCTTCAACCTCAACGTTCATTCTGTCGCTACCGACGGCTTAGGATGAATGTGCTGTTTGAGACGCCCATTAACGGCAAACACTCACATCTACGAAATAAACAAATCCGCAAAACGGAAACTAACACAAACATGCTCGAGCTCAAAGACACACACGTAGTACGTAGATACGCTTGCGCGGTATATTTGTAGAGAGACACTGGTCAAACGTCTGCTTTGTTTGTTTTTGCTAGTGTTTTTAAGAAGCGATGGTGCGCGGCAGGGATAGAATGAACACCACGGAGCCGAGGCGACAAAGTACAACCGAGCTACCCACACTGAGCTGTCGTATGCTTTCAGTTGTCGGGTTGCTATTCGTCTCCTCAGGCGATGACAATGAAGGGAAGGAGATACCTTCAAACGGTACCGGTGGCTCTGATGATCGATGGCCCAAGTGAGTCTATCACAGTTCCATGAAACTCATCGCGCCCTGTCCCACGCTGTGTTCCCCATGGCTTGGATTTTTTTTTTGTTAGCCCACGGTCGTCTCTTTTATTAAAGCGACGTTTTTGTTTCGAGCAGACCTGTCGCATCAATGTACGTTATCTGCGTCTTTCCTTTCTCTTTTTATTTCCCGATTATGAATTGGTTCTCTTTAAAATGATTCTTTTTTTTTTGTTCTCTCGCACCGCTACTTTCTAAAGCGACAGAAAGATTGAGGAACCGTGAGAAAATGGGGCTGCGATGGTTACGCTATACTTTTTAGGGAGGGGTGTTTCGGTCTACGAATGATCGAGTAGAACGGGCTTCGTCAGTATGAAGCTATTTATTGAGTGTTCTGTGTTTACCGGACTAGTTAAGCGGCAGAGTCGAGGACCGTACAAAGAAAATGTTTCACTTATATTCTTTACCTCTCATTTTTTTCTATTTAGTTACCTTCGTTTGATCATAAAAAAAATCAATCAATAAACAGAGAATCTGTGCACCATACCGGGATTAACTGGTGCTTCGAAGAAAAACAAAGGGCGGAGGATGTCGAGGGGTGAACCTTCGAGAAACGCGCCAAGATGGGGTGACGGCAAGGCGCAGTGGAGGGTAAAGTAGCGTGTCAGTGTCGGTGTTCAGGAGTTTTCGCTTTCAGATTGGCGAACATTTCTCGTTCTGCCGATGTAGAAGCCACCCGATGTGAGCGTAAGCGAGAGCTGACGCGAGAACGAGCATGTCGTCGCTGAGCCAACCTCGATGTTCGCACAAGAGAGGCCGATGCTAAGCGCCTGCGAAGGGAAGACTTGAAAAACATAGAAGTACGATATAGCCTCATGAATGACGGTCATAAGCTTCGCTGTTTCGACAGTGTTCGCGAAGGGGAGCTGAGTGGATTTTTTTTCGTGTATTGCTTAATTTATGAGCACATAAACATAATTGTCTTGATGCGCTTCATTTCTTCACATAATATAAATAAATGCTTAAGTAAAATAATTCATCAAGTATCATATAACCAAATTACGTCTGATAGCTGCAGAAATTAGTGAAGACCTTGTTAGTTCCTTTCTGTTAGAATATGTATAACATACCTATCACTTGCGAACTCAGATGCAATGACGAGGGAACCGGTGGAGGTTTTCTTTGGAGTTCCGCAAAACAGAAAAAAATAGAGAGAGAGAGAAAGAGAGAGGGTAGGGGAAGGAGACGGCCATTCTTATTGGCTTTGTTATAATCCCCTACAACTGTGGTTACATGTCGCTGGAGGGGCTCTCAGTGGTTCGTAAAGATTCATATCTCGGATAAATGATGCCGCCTTCTTGGTAATGCATCAGTTTTTGAATCCTGTGTTTATATATTTGCTGACAAATAGAAAATAATTCTAGGGACACTCGTGTCAAAAAAGGGATTGAAGCATATTTATCAATTTCTTAAGCTTTTGTTTTTTATATTGGTGGATGTGCTTTCGATATGAATGTTTCCTCCAGTCCCTTAGGTAAGATGCTAGTAAACACACACACACACACACACACACACACACACACACACACACACACACACACACACACACACACACACACACACACACACACACACACACACACACACACACACACACACACACACACACACACACACACACACACACACACACACACACACACACACTCACTCACTCACTCACTCACTCACTCACTCACTCACTCACTCACTCACTCACTCACTCACTCACTCACTCACTCACTCACTCACTCACTCACTCACTCACTCACTCACTCACTCACTCACTCACTCACTCACTCACTCACTCACTCACTCACTCACTCACTCACTCACTCACTCACTCACTCACTCACTCACTCACTCACTCACTCACTCACTCACTCACTCACTCACTCACTCACTCACTCACTCACTCACTCACTCACTCACTCACTCACTCACTCACTCACTCACTCACTCACTCACTCACTCACTCACTCACTCACTCACTCACTCACTCACTCACTCACTCACTCACTCACTGTCCTTATTTCTACTCACACTGTCCACTTGATGCCCAAACACCCAACTGGGCACTGGCCTCAGCCGTCGACTGTACACTTCCGGCGCACCTTGCAGACGAAATTCAGTTGTCGTTCATCTCACGACTATGAATAAATAATGAGATAAGCTAGCTGTGGCCATTCGCTCTTCGGGGCGGCACTGGTGATCACCAGGCGCTGGATTTTGTGAGCAATAGGCCGCAGCCACAAGTGGAAAGGGAAAGGAGCAAGACTAGAATATGAGGTGAGAAAGTAAAAAAAAAAGCACGAAGAAATAAATGATGGCCCGGTCGCGGCCCATCTCCCACCCGTTGTCCGACGGCAGTAATTTGCGAATTTCACTACCGCACGACGCCACTTGATTGAGGCATCGATCGGCGCTGCACGGCGTGATAATCATGCCGCGCGAGAGCGTGCCCCCGAGTACATGCCGGCACACATACAAAAACAAAAAAAGAGAACGGTACGGAGGGAGGCAGTGCGGGGGCAACGTGGCTCGCTGAGGGTCCCTCGGGCAGTGCAGGCATGCCTGCTTCACGTTAGGGAAAAAATGGGGAAGCTGTGTGCGTAGAGACGCACGTCGTGGTGCAGGCTTCGCACCAGCATTGCGTGATGCGATGGTCCCGTTAATAGAGAGATTTAGTTGGGCGTCCGCAGCATCCATAGGAAATGGCTGGCAGGCTGCGTCCGTAAAGGAGTTGCGGACGCTCAACTAAATCTGTACAATAACAGGCTGAACCTACCCAGAAAAGCGGCCTGTTACAAGATCTGAAATGATTGAACGTTGTACAGTGCATATAGTCAAGGACTAGATATAAATAAACATTCAAGCGAGAAGAAATCTGCGTGGAAAATATGTTTCATAAGTGCCCGAAATGTATGTGTAACTTTACGACTTATTCACGAAACAAGTACCCGACCATATCTGTGCGTTATATTCTCATTCTGTAACATCAATTCGCGCTGTAGTCAGAGACAAGGAAACAAGCTTTTTTTTAGTGTTTTCAATAAACAGAGAAGTAAAGTCTATCTGTAGCGTATGCCACGAAGTGATCCTTTTACTTCGACTCCAGTTAGAGTCTCAAAAGTATGCGTCGTTAATTTAAGTCACACAGGACACGACGACACATCGCGACGTTCTTGGAACTGTCTTGACTATAGACCAATCTGAGACCTAAATATCCCTAAAGATAACCAAGTCCAATCTATTTCTAAAGCCGATTGGACTTGTTTAACCATTATAGACACGTAATGGACAGTCACATATGTTCCATCCTGATCCCATAATCCCTTTCTCTAAGTAGGGTAGTTAACCGGACGCGCGTCTAATTGGCCTCCCTGCCTTTCCTTCCTCTCCTCCTTCTTCTATACTCTCCACGCGTCTGTGAGGCCTGTGTGATAGATTACGTGAACAACTGAAAATGGCGGATCTATCAAGATCACCAATACCAAACAATGGAGCAGGAGTCCATCGCAGAAAATGAAAAGTCCGCTGAAAAAAAAGTTTTACAGTGGAACAAGCGATATAATGAAACTAACACGGAAATATGACGTAATTATGCGACTTTGTATCATATTTATTACCCGAGTCAACTGCAGTATATGGAAACACATGCGTCACGTCCGTCGACCATGTATTCTTTCGCGTGGAATTTGGTGAACGTAATTTTTTTTCGTTAACTACAAAAACGCTACTGCGATGCGTGTCGTTATGTCATTTTCCGTGTTCTTTTATTGCAGTGTTTCACGAGAAACCAGGAACGATTCGGCCAGCTGTCGACTGCACGCACAGGCGCTCCTCTCCATAATTTCATAATGACTGGAACCCGGAACGGTACGCCGGCTTGCTATTCAACGTGTCGACGGCACAGTCTACAAGAAATGATCGGGGGTTTATTGACGGGCGAGCCCGAGGCGGGGCCCCACCGTTTGCCTCAGCTTGTGAAGAAACGGCGTGAGAAACGGGCCAGGTGAGTCTTTACACGTGGTAATGAGCCCGCCTTGCATGCATCGTTGCGTGCTACCTTGCATACTGCGGCTTGGGATCATCAAATCATTTGCTATAAAGGGCTTCCGGAAAATGTTTTTGGAGTGTCGTTTTCAGCGGTGTGCTAGACCAACTGGTAGTTAGGTCAACCCCTAATTGTCGTTGAGCCCGTATGTGATTTAATCAGCAACGGCGACCCACCAGTCTATAGAGTATGCAACTAGTCTGCAGCTAGAACATCATCACAACTATTGAATACTTGTGCGGACCCGAATGTAAAAGGGAGGTATCTTTACTTCTCTGCGGGTTGTATTGTCTTCATCGACGAAGCATAAAGGTAGACAACGGTTATGTATAAAGAGCACACGAATAGCTAACGAAGGTACGTTCTTCTGTTGAAGCAAGACAGTATGGAGTTACTAATCTAGAAGCAGTTTCCATAGTGATCACCGGCATCTCCTGTATTTTGAATAGAGAATATGCAGTGATGTAGATGTGCTCGTGTGCTCGTGTAGCTGTAAGCAACGGAAAACAATTAGTGGTGCCAAGCCTGAAGGAACAACAGAGCAGGGTGCGGTTCTTTCTTTTTCTTGATTTTTCTCTTTCTTTCTGTGCCCTTCATTGTGCCTGTTTTTCTATCTCTTTTTTCCTTTTTGTGTCTTTCTACATATTTCTTTCTCGCTCTTTCTATGTTTTTTCTCTTCCTTACCTTTCTTTTCTGTTTCTTTCTATCTCTTAATTTCTATCTATTTCGTGTTCTCTCTCAGTCTCTTTCTTTCTCTATTTCTGTACTCGTCCTCTCGCCCTTCCGAGTTATTGCATACCACGCCGGACAAATCGACGCAGCAGGAGAGCGCGCGCCGGGCGCACGTGTTCGGGGAGCGAGGCAGAAGATGAAGAAGGGGATGAAGAGAGCGCGCGCCGGCTGATTTATTTCGTTGCACGTGCTAGGAGCAGCTGTGCTAGATGCTATTATAAGCGACGCGAGATGCCACATGTGGTAGAGGCCTTTCATGGTGATAGCAGTTTTTGTTAACACGTCGCAGCGATCGTCGAGCTTAAACATCTTCGCTGTTAAAAGAACTTGACGAAAGTGGTAAGTGGCCGTTATAAAGAGGGAATGAGCAAAAGGATAAAATAAAATAAAACTAGCGGTTGCATGTGGACCCTGCAGACAAAGTACACTCTTCAAAATTTTTAGATGCGAAGCATCTTATGACGGAGTTCAATCCGGTGGCGGTGTGCGGCGTGACCCCTACTGCTCATGCGCGCACCCTCTCCACCCACCTCCTCTTCCACTTTCCCCCTCCCACTTCCAACTTCACCTCCCCTCTCCCCTTCCCGTCTCCCACTTTCCCCCTCTCCTACCCCTCTCCCACTTTCCCTTCTGCCCTTCCCCTCTCCACTTCCCCTTCCCTCTCTCTCCCTCTCCACTTCCCCTCTGAAACGCGGGCTCGACATGCCGAAACGCTGCTTCGCATCGCCTCATGGTCCCATTTAGCGGAGATGGTGTGATTTTTTGTCACGAGTTACCATTAGCACTTCGTAATCGATAAATAAAAAGAGAAACTCGTTTCGCCTCACCCGAGCTTTGTGAAAAGTGAAGTTATACTGAGCAACATATTTAAGGTTTGAGGTGAGCTCTGAATTTTTACAAACAAATTGCGGGTTATATCATAACTTTTCGCAGCTGTCATATGTCTGCAAATGAAAAGTTCCGTTCGTAAGACATACGTCGTGAAAGTGGGATCTCTAAGCTTTTCTTGATACCTTTGCGTGCAACGGTAAAGGCGAAGCCCATTCTAAGAAATGGGTGTGCAAAAATGACCTCATTTGACCTTTGAACTAAGATTTCGTGCATGCCTCTTTCTCTGGTTAAGCATTGGGCGCGTGCAGACTATGTGCCGAATCTGGAGATCACGCGTTTTCTATTAAAAAATAAATAATGTGAGTTCAAGCAGCCTGTCTTGTTCTACTAAGAGCCTCACTGAAGCCTACATTCCGTCAAGGGCAAACCCCAGGTGAATCTAAATCTCCGCTAATCCTATGCAGCATACATAAGCAGCTAGCAAGAATCCGTCTTTCCGTTACATTTATATGTTTTCTTTTTCTTCAGAAAATTGTCGCTAGCACTTCTTTCAATGATCCCTTTAAATAAAACGCAACGACTTCGAATGATCTGTTGAGTATAGAGGGTCGTTGCCATCTTTAAACTCGTGGTCATTGTCTCTTCGATTTTCATAGTTTCTGAAGCGGGGTAGAATTAGACAGCATTTGTTTCCCTTTCTGTTTTTTTTTTAACACGAAAGTGTTTTATGCCGGGGTCCACCAAGATTTTCATGACATATTTCCGTCACGGAAATACGTCAGCAAAAAGAACGCAAGTTCCGTTCACAGGAGTCGAATCCATGACCTCTCGGTCCGCGACGGTGGCTGGCGGGCGTTTAGCCCACTGAGCTACCGCCAAACACATAACGGAGGCTACGTGAACGCGCCTTTTATCTTCACACTTTCCGCTCACTGTGCTCTTGCATGGATGTATGGATGGATGCTATGAGCGTCCCCTGATAACAGGGTGGTGACATATGTACCACCAGGCTCGAAAAAAAAAGAAAAAGACGCGTCGTTGCTATGACCGTCCCATTCGGCGCGCTTCCAATAGAAGTGTAATTTCGTCAACGCTTTAACACACCGCTAGGTGGTGGCTTCAGCCCAAAGGTCGCTCATAGCGTCCATCCACATCAAAAAATAGCTCTATGACGCTCGCCTGGCTGTGGCACCGCGTTCCCCGCTCGCCCTGTGAGAATTAACTGCCAGGCTAGAGGGAAGACACAACGCGCGTAGCATTTCTCTTCGCGTTTCATGACGCTTTGGAGGAGTGCATACCGAGTATCTGTGTTTATCAGTGTTATTTAAAGGGACACTAAAGAGCAAAACGATTTTTCTCGCATTAGTAAAGTAGTCTTCCACCATACCAAAAACACCACGCTTGCTGCGAGAAGACGCTTAATAAGCGAGAAAACGCGCAAAAAGAAAATACAGGTGGCGACGCCACCTTGGAATTCCCGCACCATTTGCCATGGCGTCACGTATTCTTGACGGCGCCTGCTTGGGCCTACGTAGTTCCTAATCGGTTAAATCGAAGTACATTGTCCTCTGAGGGGGCAAGAGACTTCACAAAACGAGTTTGTGGAAATTTCGTCGAGCCAGTGGCGCCAAAATACGTTAAATGCTCTTTGAAATCTTTTACGTCACGAATTACAAAGTTCGGCGCGAAATTTAAAAATGAAACTTTGAACTTGGTTTTCTCCGCTAATAATAAACCTATGATGGCGAAATAAACTACACAAGAGTTCTCCGAGCACACTTTACCAATCTAAACCAATTCACTGTTTCTCTTTAGTGTCCCTTTAACCGCAAGGGTTAAATCACGATCATGGGCGTTAGTAGACGGTACGGAGATGTGCCACTACGCGTCAACGTGAGTGCGTCCACATCAGGTGGTGCTACATCTGCCAAACACTAGACATTACACAAGCTCTGATATACCAATGCACTAAAGCAGTCAACTACTTCTGTGACGACACGTTTCACTTTCGTGTTATACCGATTCCTATGACAGAGGGATCAACCATCTTTTTGTGCACATATGAACGTGCGAAATGTACTGCATGGGCGTAGGCACACGTATCTAGTGTCAGAAAACTAACTCGGCTAGGTGACCGGTTGCTACGTTCTCGTAAATTCAATGTACTTGCTGGGGTTTGATGTCCTAAAACCACGACATGATCGAGAGACGCCGTTGGCGGGTGGGGGTGGGGGGGGGGGGGGAGGTTTTGGAAATTTCTACTACCTGAGGTTCTTCTACGTGTACGTAAATCTAAGCAGAGGGCCCTCAAAGATTTTGCCTCCATTAAAATGCGGCCACCGTGGCCGGGATTTGATCCCGTGACCTTCAGGTGAGCAGTCGAGCACCACATCCACAAGACCACTGCGGCGGGTTTATCGTGAATCTGAGCGAGCAAATCTTCAGTGATACCGAATGCAGTCACGGAGTTGCTTGCCGGGGTCCTATTATACCCCTGTCACACTGGACGTTTTAATGTCATTCGAATGGAATGACATTCGCACCTAATGACATTATGCGGCTGCTACACAGGGATATTTAATGTCATTAGAGGCGAATGACTTAAGCAATCGAATGAGTTCGAAAAACACATTTGCTGTCGAAGTCGAACCGAATGTATAGTCTCTACACCAGAGACTACTTAAAATGTGTCATTTAGTATTCTCAATTCGACATGCATTCGTGCAAACACGCTATTAATGTTTCTTTTTTAAAGGCGTCTGTGAGTTTAACGAGCACAGGCGTACGGAAGGCCGTCGCAAAATGTTTTCACTCTCCACCTCAGCGGCGTCTGGCCGCCGGCACTGTCGGCCATAATGTAAACAAACAGACGCCTGTGTGCATGTGTATCTGCAGCGTTGGAATGAACTGCACGAGCGCACCGGACCGAGGTGGAGATGTTTGCTCTCATAAGGCTATGAGAAGACAATTGTGCGCAGTTTCGGTGAAAGCTGTTTTCCCGCATGGACGCGTGCGAGACCGCGTTTTGAAAGCGAACAAACGGGGAACGCTCTGAGTTTCCGTCAAATCTCTTCTTCTGGCTTATGCGTGTTACTTGCAACGCTAAGTACAAAGCAACTAAATGTTTTACTTGCTGCAGCTTAGCGTCGTCGTTCAGCGGTACTACAGTGCCTAGAATAGCGGTACTGCCATGTCAGCCATTCTATCGGCTGTGGCTACTGGCTAAGCGTCGTCTTGGCTTATGGTGGCCAGATATCCTGCGATATGAAATTTTTATCCGTGTTTATCTAGCGATGCGACTTCCCACATTCCTTTTAAAATAAAGAACTTCGCTTTCATGCCACTCTACATTTACCTCCCTCAACTTTTCCAGCCATTTTTTTCTGAATTATCGACATTGATATCATGAACGAATGACATTAGTTTTTCCTGTGTAGCACCGCCGCGGATCGAATGGCATTCTCGCGCCGAATGACATTCGAACCTAATGACATTAACACCTCCAGTGTGACAGGGGTATTAGACAGTGGATAAAGGCCGCGCACGGAGACATTCGGCCTACGGTTTGCCCTCATCCGCCATATTACTACAATATTAACATTACGGCTTCGAAGGAGCCGTTGCATAATGACGAGGCTGTCATTGCTGGGCAAGCTAGCTCTCCTCGCTGACAACCTTCGTTCTATAATCATATACTATATACGACGACCCTATAATGATATGTCATCACGTAATGACCTTAGAATAACTGGGAAGTTTGTGACTGCTGTGGCAGTTTCATATGGTATCAGAACTATCGCATATCCTTATTCTAAAGCACATATTGCATGTATTCTTCTTTTCGTAGTTTCCTCTCAAAGTCTAGATTTTGTTCTCAAGTGTGAGGTATTGTTTCTCTATAATTATTTTGTATATATGCGTAGTTTTCTAAATTTTATCTTATGTTATTCTGCCATTTTTTACTACGTACACATCATCTCTCCTCAAGAGGATGCAGCACATTGGACCTACAGTAACTTGCAAATAAACTTAATGAACAAGTCCAGAGGATCAGAGTAAAAGCATCTAATCAATAGATACTGCAAATAATGTACATCCTGTCTAATCGATCGTCTCCGTATACGTCATGGCGTGTTCAGTGTGCACATCTTTGCGCTGAACAGTGTCACTGTCTTACGTTGAAGTCGTGGCTTCGATTCATGTCTCTATAGGCCCTCAATCAAGAATGAAGTTACGCAGAACTCCGAGACGAAGTTTATAAATGCTGACAATATTCTTCTGGTTAAGGTTGAGCGACGCACATTGCTGATCCTCGGAGGCATCTGATACGGCAGATGCATGAAATGCATTAGATATTAGTGAGCAAATTGTTGTTTGAATCTAGCATCGATGATACCGGAACACTTGGCACTGGTGATTTCATGAATATCTACCAGCTCTTTGCTTACGGCTTCAATGGTCTTGTTCCCAAGCGCGCACCTACTATTTGAGCCGCTGCATTGTTCAATTCTTTTCTGAAACACCTTTTTTGATGTGTGTTTTTCATGGTTGTTTCATGGTTGTTTCCTCTAGCGTTTTCTCATGATACTCAGACCATGAGTCGGCTTGGACAGTAATTACAAATGACCTGCTTTCTTTATTTTTTCCTCCCTGTGTGTTGTATGATTCCATGTCTCCAAAGAGGAATTAGGCTTACATGTAGGACCGCGCGTGGCGTGGTATCTGATTTCCAAGCACCGAGATGCATTGGGAGATGCCTACGCATGTGTACCGTTCTCGGGCTCGGGTAATGAGCCCCGACTATGTGGAAGGCCTCTACAAAGCAGATTAATGCGTCTGATTAGAACACGATAATCCTCGTATTTTCGGCCGTAACGTCGATGAGAACGGTATGATTCGTATACGCAGCGGTGAACCGACTGGAAGGACAGGCTTCGTTAAAAATTGCGCAGTTTCGTTGTTTGTGACGTGCGGACCTACCCACCGAGATACCTGTCGAATACGCAGCCCGATGGCTTAATCTTGGGCATCCGAAATGAGCTGGCCATATAGTTCGGTCGGAAAATTGTTAGGCTTTGCTCGGCGTGTGCTACATAACAACGTATAATGAATGGAAAATTACACTGCACCAATGTCCCTGTTTTGAGCACTAGTGCCAGCATTGTGCACATTGGAAGGCAGGTTGCGCATAACGGCTCGCGCACATTGAATTGAGGACACTTCATTATTTTACCATCGTTCGATATTCGATGATGGAGCGACGACAGACATGTGTTGTGAAACCTGCAAAGTTGATCGTACGTAGGTTTCACAATGAGACAAGTCAGTGCACAATTTTCAGAAAACGTACGCACGCACGTATTTGCGCATGTGATGAGCTAAAACAGACAGTACTTTACACTGGAATTTGTTTTACCTAGTGCCAGCGCTTGTGACTTGATCGCGCTGCCTGTGTTCTCGACGTCCGTCGTAACCAAAGCTCTGTCTCTTAACGAGGAGACGCGAGTCTTAAAATACTGGCCTCATTTGGCCCTCGCACCTTTAAGTTCTCAAGTTCACATAATTCATTTATTGGGTTCGTTCAATTTACCGTTTATCGACTGGTTACAACTTTGCTACTCTCTTCATGATGCATAATCTCAAAAAGGGAATGTCTGTATAGTTTACATCTCGACAAGGGGAGCTGACGAAGACAAGTCTGTCTTCGAAAATATTTGTCATCATTCGAAGCCTCCTTCTCTCCCCTGAACTTCAGTTTTCTTTGGATTCCCTCTGTCATGTGACGTCACAATTTATCGGCCTCACCTTGGACGACAGTTTGTACCAGGTTGTGAATGAGCCTACCAGTAGCTCTATCATGTTTTGCGATAGTTTTTTTACAGGTGCGTAGTAAACTTGTTTTCGCGTGCCCCACTCCCCTCTGTAAAGCTTTGTGCGCTTCTTCGTAATTCAAATAAATAAATAAATAAATAAATAAATAAATAAATAAATAAATAAATAAATAAATAAATAAATAAATAAATAAATAAATAAATAAATAGGTAAATAAATAAATAAATAAATATTGATCTTGTGCCAGTGGACTGGAAGACATGAAACTGCGCGTGATTCGCGAAATAACTGACCCTAATATTGGTATTATACGGCCCCTTCACGTCCACTATTCCATTTGCCCCACTGCTCCTCGCAAGCATAGAAGCAAAACGAACAACAAAAATATTCTGGATGCCTCCCGACGCTCCGTTGCACCGTTGACGGCCTCCCCCGTCTAGTGTCTAATGTCATGCGCCCACAGAAAAACCCGGCCGCGCGCACCCTTAACTGCCATACAGCAGCGCGGCAGTTTTGAAATGGGACTACTTGCTACGATGGCGCTGAGTTCGCCAGGATCGGGCGATCTATCACGTATACGTGCCCGGCGATATCCCCACTTCTCGGGATTGCGTTGGCGCTTGGGCTTCGGAGATGGCGCCAAACTGCACCCGGCTTCTTCGCTCACCAAGCCTCCTATCCTACCCCAGTTTTCCTCCGGCACCCGCCCCGCCTAGCTAATGGCATTGTGAGATCCCCCCCACAAGTTCATTCATTCGTCCCCTCGAGCGTAATTTCTTTTTCTTAGTTTCGGCGGGCACGTACTGATATTCAAGCATTCCCGAGCAGCTCATGAATGCCTCCCGGATAGCAGGATAAGTGCGCTATTGTGACTGCACCGTAAGCTTCTAACCAAAGTTGTCGTGGCTCGTTCCCTATGGCTGCAAGCGAGGCGGACGCAATCTTGAGCGCGCGTTCTATATGGCCGCTCCTCCGCCTCGCACCATGTATGTACACAAATAAACTGCACGGGCGCATGCGCACTTTCATACCTCGATTCAGCACTGAGAGGGTGGCTCAGTGTATATAAGCTTTTGGGCTGCCGTAGTAGCATTTACTCTGTGGAGTTTTCTAGCCAGCGGTCGTAGCGGCGCAACTTAGTGGCAGCGTTATTGGCTCGAGTTGATAAACGGAGCTACTACTCGCCTCTTCTCTCTCCCTAACATCCCCCCACCCCCTCCACCCTTCTCATGCTGCTCGATTCTTTTCCAATCGGCCAAATTGAGGTTGGCGGGAAAGGCGGTTTGAGCAGCAGCTCGGTTGTTTGCAGAAGTTCTCGCGTTCACGAGATCAGCAGCAGTAAGCTTTATTACGCGGGCCCTTCTTAGATTATCCGCTCATATTTCTACCGCCTCCTTCTGTACTTCGTCCATGCTTTACTTCAGTTTTTGGGACCACTCATCTTGTTCTTGTTTTTTAGTTGTTGTTGTTTTCTACTTTATATTATTCGTTTCTGTTTCTGTCGCCTCCTTCAATGCATGCAGGCAATCGGCTCCCTTGCGGTGGCAACTTCACGACGGCGATGACAACCAAACGGCCACAACAATGATAACAAAAGTGGAAAGACGAAAGGAACGATGATGGCACTGATATTTTCAACAACAAAAGAAAAAAAAGGCAACTGACTGCAATAATTTCAGTGTAGGTAGCGTGTATTAGCGCGGTACATAAAACAAAGGGACACGCCACAGACGTAGAGATAGATATAGGCGCCTATTCTTAGCGCCTACCTATCTTTACCTCTGTGTCGTGTCCCTTTCTTTTATGTACCGCTCTAATACACGCTACGTTCATGGATCACCAACTCGCCCGATCAGCAACCCTTCTGAACTTCATTTCTTGTTCAACGGGCCCGTTCTTCAGTGTAGGCCCAAAGCATGCGACTTCACAAATAAGAAACTCGCTTTCAAGACAGGAGAGCACATGGTAGGCAAATGAGCTCGACAAGGGAATCAAGGTACCAAAGATTGGAGAGATCCTGCCATTCAGCAATGGCATGCACTGAGGCGTAGCTCACTATCAGCCGGCTAAGTGGCGGCGGCGGCGGCGTGGATCCGCGGTAGTCGCCGGGGCCAGAGGGCTCGCAATCGTCTCTGTCACCATCCTTTCTTCTGCATTTGATTTCGTTAAAAGCATCAATCAATCAATCAATCAATCAATCAATCAATCAATCAATCAATCAATCAATCAATCAATCAATCAATCAATCAATCAATCAATCAATCAATCAATCAATCAATCAATCAATCAATCAATCAATCAATCGGTCGACTGATTGTGCAGTGTAGGGATCCACTTGCTGTAGTGATCGAATGTTTACTATATAGTATAGGCTTGCGTCCCATCGATAGCTTTTTATTTATACCTCCAATATAGTTCCCACCCTTTTCGTTTATCGTGCATGTGAACGCATTTTGCTTTGTGTTAATTTCTCTTTTTGAGCCTTTCTCTTTTTGTGATGTCTACAGAACTCCGCTAATAGCTTGCATGGAAACGGGACCGGCTAGCATCAGATATTACAGGGAATACAGAGCTATCCATATTGCTTATGGGGTGTTTTGCGCCTGGTTTGTTTATCTTGTTTTCGCCTATTTTGCCAGCTGCTTTTACTCCAATACTGATTTGCACGAGCCTCATCCGTCGGCACTGGCCGCCATACTTATCCACGCTTTCTTGCGAAGCGAAGCAGATGAAAGAGAAAGGGCGCCTTGCTGCTTGCATCGTTACAGAGTCCGCAGAATGCGGGCACTTTGTTTGTGGCTGTAAACTGCGCTTGCACGACCTCTACAAGTGGGAGCGTGCTTTTCATACAGCACCGGGACTCGCTTCAGACAACGCCACGTGTCTGGCGCCGAAGCCAGCACTAAAGCATACCGCCTCAGTCTCGGGCGCCGCACCTTCTTCTTTTCGGTGAAGATCCACCACACGCCGCTGCGCACGTGTTACGCAAAGATTACGCGTGAAAGCTGAAGAAGTATCGTAGTTCAGCAAATTTTGCGGGTCTCTTCAATGGAACCATGCTGTAGAGAATACGGTACCAGAACCGACTGCAGTTGGCAGCGTGGTTTGACTCAGGACGTGAAACAAACATGGGATTAACCATTCCGAAGTCCGGTGAGCGGTGAAATTGATTTGCATACGCAATAGCACCTTCAGTCTGCATCTCTTCATTCTCTATCATGTGACTCGGAGTGCACTCAATTCTGCTTTTTTCTATTGTACGAACGTGCTGCTTAAAACAAGTGAAATTTAATTTCATCACCGCTGGAGCTTTCTAAACGTACTGCAAAAGTTCGCGTGCACGTTGGCTTGCATTCTTTTCTTTAATTAGGTTCTTTGTCCGCCGCGGTGGTATAGCGGTTACAGTGCTCGGCTGCTGACCTGATGGTCGCGGGTTCGATCCCGGCCGTGGCGGTCGCATTTCGATGGAGGCGAAATGTTTGAGGCCCGTGTACTTAGATTTTAGGTGCACGTTAAAGAACACCAGATGGTCGAAATTTCCGGAGCCCTCCACCACGGCGTCTCTCATAATCATATCGTGGTTTTGGGACGTAAAACCCCAGATATTATTATTATTACACTTTCTTTTCTTCGAGACGCTCTAAAAAAAATAAATGTTTTATCAGTTCGCTCCCGTCGAAGATATCAGATGAAAACTTGAATCACTGTGAACTTCCTTTGAGAAGTATTATAGTTAAGTTCCATCGAATACATTCAGCGTCCGTGAAAGTGACAATGTTCATATTCGCCGACGCCGCTTTTTGAGGCTGCCTCGTAAGTCTATTCAGTTTTATTGCATAATTTTTGGTGTGGCCATGTACCAGAGCGACCTTCGCCATGATCCAATCTTGCGATTCGACGTACTTGCAGCCAACTTATTTGAACGTAGACCTGCAGCACACGAAAATGCCTGGACAATCTACAGTTGTGTGAACCTTTGAGGAGAGGGCGTGTTTCTCTTATTTTTTTCGTTATCTACAGTGTAATGCGCATTGAGAGGTGTTACCGTGCTATATATGATGTACTCCGTTTGCAGGGTTCATAGCAACTTTGAAGAAAAAACTCGAAGGGTTTTTTAAGGACTTTCAAGCACCTAACGAAGAATTTTCAAGGACTTGAAACAACACTTGTTGATATCATAGAAAAAGTAAACACCAGCTTTTACAGCATGAAGCACATCTTTCATTGCACACAAGCCAAAGCAGGCACTTTTTCACAATTAATAGCTAACTAAAGGAGTTTTTACAGTTTATTTCTTCACTAATATTTTGTTCACTGCGGGTTTTATGGCATTAAACTGTTTTCCGCAAGTTTTAGTATTCTTCTGCTAGTTTGCTCTAACTGACTCACCTCACAATATGGATGTATTGCGTGAGCATGCGCGCACGCACCCACACACAAAATGCGCATCGCCATCCTTAGATTTTTTCCTACTTGAATATATAGATGGCATACTTACCACCAATGTAACACAAGAAACGCAGGAAAGAAACACAAACATGACAACACGGGCAGCGCTTCTACTTTACTTTGTGTCATTTTAGGGGCAATTATGTCACACAGCAAGTACCAGCTGGGCTATGAACACGTTCACCTGATGAGTATATATGCACACACGCTCACACATTTACAAAGGTGTTGAGCACCTTTCCCTCCCCACTGCCATAAAATAAATTCCTCGTTAACCCTCTGATCAAAAGTAGGCTCGTGCGATTATATCTTTCCAGAGTAGCATAATTTGAATAGTAGTAGGATGCAAATTATATGTGAGAAAATACTTTCAGCTTTAAAACTTCTTACACTTAGGCAATATAAGACGCTAATAAAAAAAAATTAAGTGCTGACGTGTGACTTCGCGTTGGTACTGATTTCCCCTGTAAAGGTGGTTTGACGGCTCAGCATTTTTGTAGTGCAGTGAAACCACTTTTAAGGCGGATTACATGTAGTAAAATATATCTATTCGTTCTTTTTAAGTACTTTCAAATTTTAAGTTAATATCATAGCGAATTCGGCAACTGTAATATGTGCTTGATCATTCGAACAGAACTATCCAAAAAGTAACTGCTAAATATTGGCTCAACAAAAGTGTACTGACAAAATTCAAGGCCATTTAAGGACCTACAAAAATTTAAGGGTTTTTCAAAGCCTTGAAAATGCTATTTGAAAATTCCAGGTTTTTCAAGGGTTTCTAGGATCGCCGCTAACCCTGGTTTAGTAGACAAACCATGCATACAAATTCGGCAGCTTTAGAAGAGTCAACAGAGTCACCCATTAGTATCGCAGATTATTTCAACAGCAATGAACGCCGGGACATGGGGACAACGAAAACAAGATGTTCTTTCAGCGTCTATCGAACTCTTGAACGTTGCCTCCTGCAAAATGAGAGGACTAAACGCGATTGCAATGAGGTGCTTACACAGGAACGAAATCGTGCCGGTTGCGAAAGCGGTATGTTGCCGCCATGGTTATAGATAAGATGTACAACTATCAAGTAGAAGAACAATAAGACAACAACGCCCAGTCATGGCACTCGCAGTATGCAGGGCCATGCAGTTGTAGACAATAACAGATTGAGATGCTACAGTGGATTGTTCAGGAAACATTCGTTACCACGTGCTTCAGTAGGCTTCTCACGTTTGCTCACATTTGCAGAAATGTAACCTTGTGCCCGGACTTCTCGTTAAGACAGGCACTATTTTCTCTCTGTTTCCATGTGTAGTCGGCGTACAATATATGCGCCGAGGCACTCGACAAACATAAAGCCACACGCGAACGCACAGCAACACGGTGTCGCTGCAGTTCTAGAGGACGGCTGACGCGTACAGAAAAGCATCTCTTGTGAAAACAAACCAGCGCTCGGCTGGAAAACTTACGCGCCGCAGTTTTCCGAGGTCTGCATATATTCTCCTGGGAGGCAATGCAGGAACACACGGGCGCGAGGAGGCGTCGGCTATCTCATCACTTATTTTGGGCTCCCAATGTTTACCGTTTGTTGCGCACGCCCCTTGTGTGGTTAGCGTATACCGCCGCTATTGGATGATCAGGTACCAGATACGAGTCATGCTGGGAACATTTGCATACGTCGCTGAACGTGCTAACAGTTTTCGCGTGCGTTTTAATGACTTCATCTCCTTGTACTACCCCGCCTTTTCGAGGTTTTTCTTTCCTATAAGCCGGAGGAGAGCCCATTTGTCAAGATCAGGCTTCGTTTCGGCAGAGCCATGTGAATGATTGCAAAAAAAAAAAATGAGCACGGGATGCTGATTGCAATCAGCATGCCAGTACACAGCAATATATTATATTCAGGAGGCTGGGACGTTAAACGGAAGATAAATATCCACATTGACGCCCTGCAATGGGCAAGGGGGAAGGAAAGACAGAGATGTCAGAATAAAATTGTTAGACGAAGATCCAAGCTCTCACTCGTAATGATGAGTGGTTTCGATGCAAATACATTCTTGAATAGGACTGATAACTGCGAAAGTTTGTAAGGATTCATAGCGAATAAACGCAAAATAGCGCAAGCAAAACGAGGACTAAGGAAAAGTGGGCACAGCGCGTGCACTGTTGTATCCAACACGAGCGTTGAAGAGTGGACACAATAGCGCACGTGTTGCGTCCAATCTTCATTAGTGTGAATCGCCACGGCTAGTTCTATAATAGTGTTATGGAGCTCGACTGCTGCCCAGAAGGTCGTGGGATTGAATTGCGGCCGCGGAGGCCACATTTGACGGAGGCGAAATGCTAGAGGTCCGTGTACTTAGATTTTGGTGCACGTTAAAGAACACCAGATGGTCAGAATTTCCGGAGCCCTCCACTACGGCGTCTTATCGTGGTTTTGGGACCCAAAACCCCAACAATTATCTTCCTCAGTCCTCGTTTTGTTCGCGCTGTTATGCGTGTATTCGCTGTGAAAGACATTCTTGTGGCGCTTCACTTGGTGATCCGAAGAGCCCTCGAAGGTCCAACTGACACCGTAAGGTGCACGTAAGCGAATTTGCACAGCTTTTTGCCCCAAGGGCCCACGGACGAGTGACCAAGCCTATAGCGCTAATCACGGACCCTACACAATCGGGTACTGGTCACCCTCAACTGCACCTGCGCAGACAGAGATCGTGCGAACAAAGGGCGAGGAGAGTAAGTGGAGTGGGGGCAGTAGAGAGAAGGCATGTGATACGAGTGTAGATCCGTCCTTTTCATTCGCGACGGAAGGAATCGCTGCTGTTAGGAAACGACGGACTACTAATGGCGTTCATTGTGGCTTTGTGAGCGGGTATCCCTATAGTGCAATGGATCTCTATAGAAGCGGCTTCTTTATACACTTACTCTCGGTTCACTGGTGCGGTTCCTACTGACGGGAAGTGATACACACAGCTGCCACCTCTATCCTGCACTGCTCGACTTGTGTGCCTTCTAAAACAGGGAAGCAGGTGTAGCTATTGTGCAGAAGCTAGCGATTAAGGCTGTAATACCCTACGAATACGATGATTTTTGTAGGCTCGATGTAGTGAACGTTTCCTTCGGGAGCCCGTGCCATGGTATGCTTGGTCTGCAATTTTTGCTATGGTTAACACCGCGGTTTCAAACGATTAAGAGTTTGAACCGGTAATGGTAAATACATTTGACTCTATGATGTATAGCTAGGCCCCTCTGAGCTCTGCAGCACGCCTTGCGAGACCTTGTCGCTCACGTAGAGTAGAAAAACAAAGATTGTCTCATTACTGATATACTGAAGGAACGGCAAGATGTTAGTTTTATTAAATGAGTCGTGAATCCATCGTTATTTAAGCAGGATGCACTATTCTAAAAGAAAATTAATAATGAACGGCGTTTTCTATTCTGCATTTACCCTCATTAAGATACGTTGCACCAGGCTATGGTTGCACGAAGGTCGAACGTGTATGCATTTATAATTGCATCACGATTCCGCACACACGCGCACATCGCCAGAAGGATACGGCATACCAATATGCTAGAGGCATTCTAGTGCTTATATTTCGGTGTGAACGGAAAGCACGAATAAACGGAGATTTTCTGTTCAATGGCAAGATGCTACCGGCCACCGCGATCACTCATTTATTCATTCTGTTATTCAATCTGACAATGTATTGAATGGTTGGTACTTTCGGGCCAGCCTCACAGAGTTTTCACATACGTTGTAAGAATGTAGCTATCTGGTTCAAAGTTGGAAAACAGAGGTTGGACTGCGACAGGATGTAGGCTTAGGAGAGGCTTTCGGATCAATCGCTGACTCACTAAGACTTTTCATGACCGAGAATCCAAACCTACCCAAACACGCGCGCGTTTAGGTACCTGCATTCCGATCTGAACGCGTCCGGGATCGAATCGGCGACCTCGTCTACAGCTGCATAGCGTCATGACCACCTTTTAGCCATCAGCCTCGCAATGCATAGTGTCGCCTCGTAGTGGTTCGCATAGGAAGGACTGTGGCGCCTCTCTCTGACCGAAGCCCGCGATGCGCACGGAGAGTGAATGCTTCAGCCAGCTTCCTTCGCGGGGAACAATCTCTGCGTATCCTCCTCTCTCCTTCTCGTCGCATCGTCGCCGCTTCTGGAAGGCACGCGTGGCACGCGAGGGGCTTCATCTCCTCCCGCGCCTCTTCCATACCATATACCGCTATCGGCTCTGCTTCTTCGCTTCCGTCCATCTTTGTCTTGTAGCCGTCTGCCGCTAGACCTCTATTCGCCGTCTCTCTCCTCTCCTCCTCCTTGGAACCTCCCGCGTTACCACCCCCCCCCCCTCCTTCCGCGGCTTCCTGGATTTAGCGGGGCTTCGAACGCCACTGGCGGCTGCCCGTCTGTCTCAGCCCCCCCTCCCCCTCGCCTCCTTTCCCTCTAGGCGCTCTCCCTCTTCCGGTTGGATTGAACTGCGTTATCCATTCTGGCAGCCTTCGCTTATACGCCAAATTTGATGTCAACTTGCATCAGGCCGGACAAAGCGGGATGACCTCCGCGGGCTGCGCTAGAACCCCCGATGCGACGCTTTTGAACGTTGTGCCGCCGCCGATTCGCCTCCCGTTAGGCGTACTTTGCCTCTCCCCTCTTTCGACAGCGCTTGCTCGCCAAAGCATTCTCTATCCCCATTTCGTTATTCCTTTCTTTGTTTCTTAGCGTCTTTTCTTTTTCTTTTCATGTGAACAAGCGACCGTATTGATCGAGAGTTTGCAAACTGTATTTTTCTTCAGCTTCGGCTGTTCGTTTCTCTTAAGTTTTTCAAAGCTTCATCCCATGGACACTTAGGTTACGTGTAAAGAGCCACCGGCACACTATATTTATTTGTACCTACATATATCCGAATGGACTGTCGCAATGCAAGTGGTGGTCACAGCATGCAACAATTCTAAAACGATAGAAATACGTATAATTCATCGTCAGGTATTTCTTTCTCTTACGTACAGTGTGATTACCATGCGATATAGGGCGTTATTATGTCACCAACAATCTCTTAGCCATCTTTTCGTTACCTTTCGGAGGAAGAGGTCTCGGGAACATGGTCTACGCATTCTTAAACACAGAAGGCCCCGAAAGCCTTATCGTGCCTCCTAAGGTAGACAAGATGTTCCGTACGCTTATTAATTGTCAGTGCTTGTTCTGCGTGTTCACAATAACTGCCCCTTTGGTATTTTGTTCTTTGTTCCTTTTGTATCTGATTGATTCTGTCCATTATTCCCTATTTACCTCTGCCAAAGTGTGTGTCGGCCAACCTTTAACTTGTTTCCTTAGTCCCCCTTCCACTCCCCATTCCTTATCTCTCTCTCTCTCTCTCCTTCTCAGTGCAAGGTAATCATCCGGGCTCAGCTTGGTTCACCTTCCTTTCCGTTCTCTTATTACGAGTTTTGAAAACAGTGTTTTCCTCGGCGTAGTCTGTAACGGAGTATCATTCCTAGCCGAAAATATGGCCCCATATCGAAGGTGCAGTGCAGTCTAACACGCGTCTCATTAAGTCGCGTGACTTCATCAACCATGTTTACTTACATATCACCAGCACTCATTAGCACTAGCTGATGTTAGCTAGTGTCGTCTAGCTGATGGCAAATGTCGGTTGGCGTTGGCATGGCTGGCTAAATTAGGGCCATGGTTGGGTAGTTTTCCCTAATTACGGCCATATCCGCTGTTGTAACACAACCGTTGTCTTTTTTCAATGTCGATCCAGCGATTGCGTTGTGTACCAATTTCCCTCTGTCTATTCCCTTGTGTGGTACTACTGTCACTTCGCTCTCCTCCTCTCTCTCTTTTCGCCCCTATATCTCCTTTCGCCAGTGCAGAGGAGCAAATCTTACGTGTGTCGGGTTCACCTGCCTGGCTTTCCTCAATTTTCTCTCCCTCACTCACTACGTCATGACACTAACAACCATTCATTTAGATATAGTCATAACCTTCACGGCCTTCAGTTTAAGCCCAGATGTGTGCGTGACTGACACAATAATTTGATTTTTCTAAGAGAATACTTTGGAAAGTGGCGGTGTATTCAGTTGTGCGTTTCTTTTTATCACTGCTACCGTTTTGCACAGTTACACTGACAATACTGTCATGTTTCAAGAGCAAAAGTTCGAAAAGCACAGCAGAAGAATGCATGCGTCTATCCCTTCATTTCTGCAAGTAATTGGGCTTTCGTGAATGAAAAGGAAAAAAAAGTTAGATGCTCTGTGTAGTCTCTTCTGTTGTTCAATGTCTTCAGAGTCGTTGAATTA
Organism: Rhipicephalus sanguineus; assembly: GCF_013339695.2. Classification (NCBI taxonomy): domain Eukaryota; kingdom Metazoa; phylum Arthropoda; class Arachnida; order Ixodida; family Ixodidae; genus Rhipicephalus; species Rhipicephalus sanguineus. The sequence goes on from NC_051177.1 coordinate 43,074,178, forward strand.
GCCCGACGTAAGCGCACTGCCCGCGAATATACGCACACGAACAGGAAAGAAAGAAATCAGAAATTAACAAAGTAATCTAACAATGACAAAGGCTTTTTCACGTGCAGTGTTTCTATTCCTAACAAGACACGCTGCGGGGCTAGTTTGGGATGAGAGTTTTTTCTTCATGAAAGTTAACCAGCGGTAATTTCTGCAGCAACGACACAGAAAGACATGGGAGGATAGGCGCTGTACTCCAATTAAGTTTATTGAAACCAGAGTGTATAGAACAGGGGAGTGCTAGGAACGAGCTTCGAAAAGTGAAGCCCAAATAGGGTCAATTCGCTCGCAGCGCTGCGATCGGTAGTCTGCAATGTGTCGTCGTTTAAGAGTTGCGCGCGCCTCTGCTGAAGTGGTGCAGGGGTAGAATGCCCGCTTCCCACTCAAAAGGCCCGGGTTCGAATCGCAGCTGTAGATGGTGGGTTTTTATTCTTTGTGTCACCTTTTACAGCTGTATTGGTTTTACTTTGTTTCTTAAAACTAGCTTCCGTTGCTACGTGTTGGTTCAAAAAGTAACGCAAAATGTGAAGTAGAATAGAAGAAATTTGACAGTGAGTGCAGGTATTTGCAGCGCCACCGCCCGGGATTGAACAAAAACGTAAAGTATGGCCTTCGAGATTTTCGCGAACACGAGCCTCGAAACGAGATTTCACATTTTACGTTTTTTTTTGTAGCAATACGTAGCAACAGAAGCTAGTTTTAAGAAAGAAAGGAAAACCAACAGTGCTATAAAAGGTGACACTAAGAATAAAAACCCACCATCTACAGCTGCGATTCTAACACGGGCCTTTTGAGTGGGAAGCTGGCATTCTACCCCTGCACCACCTTGGCGGAGCCGCGCGCAACACTTAAACGACGACACATTGCAGACTACCGATCGCAGTGCCACAAGCGGATTGACCCTGTTTGGGCTTCACTTTCTGTACATTGGTGCTGCGGCCGTTCCGAGCACTACCCTGTTCTAGTACACTCTAATTGAAACATACACACGCTATACTCGACAAGAATGAAGCCTGGGAGCATGCGCATTCTTGACAGTAGATTAAAGAGAGTAGACTGTTTCTATTCTCACGGACTAATGCAATCGTCCTGCTTGAAAACGAGAGACACACCAGGCGCAATTCCGCATGTCATCCCGTTAGCCTTTAACTATATTCTCTACGGAAAGCGGCCGGCGCAAAAATTTGCATATTGGAGAACGCCCTTTTTCGATTCTTCGGCCCCATCGCATGCGCGAGTCTCTCTTGAAACACATTATTTCCTACCTAGTACAGTACACTTTTTCTTCACAGTGCTTCCTTCCTATGATGGTGTCGTGGTGAATATTTTTCCTTGCCTTCTGGCTTTCTATTGACTTTTTTGCATTCTATAGGCAACGGAAAAGAACTCACTGTATCTTCACAGCGAAAGCGTGGTTGCACAATTTTAACACCCAGAGTAGGCACATGTGCAGGTCGTGTAATGTGTATCACGATCTAGTTAGGAATTCCACCCTTTAAATTAGAGCTTAGCTATAACTGCGCTTGAGCTGAAAGACGCAGTGGCAAGGCACGTTCTGTTGAAGCGACGTGATGCAAATACCATAACTCTGTATAACGCTTACGCTTAATAAAAGTCGAGCTTTCGTAAGTGCTGGTGAAACACAGAAAGGTTACGCCCTAACGTAACCCTCATAAGATTGCTTGGTAGAGCATTACTACTGATTTACCCGAAACTTCTCTACGGATTTCGGCTCACTGCATAGTGTTAGTATGCCAGTATGTTTATATCATGCGCCTCATGAATGCGTAATTTAGCTTGTTATCTTTACTGCGTCAAAACACGTACACGTCCGCAGAAAGAAGTTTCGCTATTGCGTCAGCATGCACTCTAATCTTGCGTTAATTATGAAAGCCGCTGCACTGAGGCCAGCCTCGGACTCTCGCACGTAGTACCGTTGTTGCATAAACAAATACCTCAGTACTGCTATGCATATCTGCAAGAGTACTGCAGTTATGACATATCCTGCATATGGTCTTGATAGAGCCTGTTTATAAAGCAAACAGACAGAACCACCGGGAATAACGTTGACGAGCGATGTCGTCACAACCGAGCCATTGCGCAGCCTCTTTATATATACACTGAAGAATATGGGCGCTTTCGCAAGGAGCTATAACTCTGTTATTTGTTGCACAAGCAGTATTGCACTCAATATATGGATGTCATATGCCTCCTGTCGCATCGGCGCCCTGCTCGACCTTAGAAGCCACTGTTGCATCATACGGCCATGTTACGTATTGCTTCGACCTACTGTTGGGAGTTACCGTAACCCAGTTGTCAACTCATTTCAACTATAGAAATCATTAGCAACTACGGAAAGCTTGCGATTTCTTTATACATGTGTAATTGCCAGGGCTGGGCAAAGATACTTTGAAATTGTATCGCGATACGATACAAGATACTCAGGCAAGAAGTATTTTAGATACAGATACAAGATACTACCGTAATAATTGTATCCGGTACGATACTTGCCAATTGTATCTTAAGATACTTCGATACATTCGCAAATTTGTTATTGTAGACCCCGGAATGTTGTAGCGAACGCCCATGCACGAAAAAGGTTTGCTTGAAAATTTCTTTAATGTGATCAATTTTGTTTCATTTTAATGAAATGTCTGAGTATCTCGATGGTTTTGTCCTTCTTGCTCAAAGTGCATTAGTTTACTTGCGACAGAACTTATTGGGGTTTGTTTTGGCTGCTTAACAGGACAGCTCTTCACTGACAGCGGCTCTTGTTTGTCATTTTTTAATTGATGAGAGTCACTGCTCAGCTTGCCGACCACCTAGCGGGTCGCCATCTAATAACAAGAACTTCAATAACAAGCCTTCGCACGATGTCGTAAATAGCAATGTGGAGTTTTACCTTTTCCGTAAAAGACCGTTTACGCAATACCGAATCACCGGTGTACAGCAGCAACAACGTTACTAGCGACATTTTTCGTGGCGCATTGTGTATACGTACAGCTCATAAAACTGCAGTGACTTTTCATGTTCTACTTATCTACTGGCGTAAAGCGTTCATTATCAATATACGCATTAATGTGCAATTTTTCAACAATTTTTCTTCAACGATAGAACAGGTGCACCCCATAAATGCCTACTACCTATTGTCTTGTCACGTGGTGGTGACGATGAAGAAGGCGGCAGTCACTCTGGTAGAGACGAAACTGCTCATTGGGCGAACTTATGCCCTGAAAACTAAGTAAGTCAAAGTACAAGCGAAGAACACTGCGCACAGATAGCGGCAATATATATCGTTGGCCTTTGGTATTCTGATCATCGGCGGAACGCGTGGTCACATTAGCGATCGAACCTGCCAGCGTTACCGCTGGTGCTCGAGTAAGCTCCCGAATGAACTACAGTGCTCGCGTCCTTCGTATAATTTTATTATTCATTGTTGCGGTTTTTCATCCCAAAACCACGATATGATTATGATGGACGCCGTAGTGGAGGGGTTCGTAAATTTCGATAAGCTGGGGTGCTTTAACGTGCTCCCTAAATCTAAGTACACAGGCCTCGAACATTTCGCCTCCATCGAAATGTGGCCGCCGCGGCTGGGATTCGCGCGTAATTCTAACAGAGCAATCTGAAACAATCGAAACATCGTGGTGCGGCTTGAGCAGAGCGCTGCTAATAATGTTTTTGCGGTTTAAACCAGATCACACCAAAATAAATAACAGCGCATGGCAGTATAGTCGCACAAATCGTCGCAGCACACCGCTTCTATTCACGATATTTCCACCTGCAGCTACGAGAACCTGGCGATTAGTAATAGTAAAAAAATTAGGGAGGCCTAAAAAATGAAAACAAATATATGTAAATAAAATAGAAAAGCCATTCTGTATCAAACATTAATCGTGGATAAGTATTGAAACACGACATAGGCGGCACCCTTAATAGCTATGACAATTAAGCATGGATTATCGTTCACTTACCTGTTAATGTAAGTCAATAAAAATATTTAGCGTCTATGAAGAATTGAGTGAAACGGCTCGTTGGGACGCTCATGAGAAACTGATCATTTGGTATAGCAATGTTTCTCGAATCCGCTTCCTAACAACTTTAGGATGGCTCCTAATTGTTTCCTTAATTATAATGCATACTCAATTTCGCTGTTTTGCTAAGCAGTAAGCAGGATGTTTGGTACTGTATACTCAGTGCGCGCCCACATAATTACATATTTGTTTTGAAAATCGCCTTCGCAGAACAGTAAGCTAAAGCGAAATATAAATGTGTAAACAACAGCAGAAATAAAGCAGACAGTTCAAAGTAAGAATAAAGCAGATAGCTTATTTTGGCAGGACGTTACAAGAGATATTGTTGTGACCAGACCGAAAGAAAAAGCAGTTCAGAGCCCTAGGCAATATACGGGATGCAAGAGATGACAGCTAAGAAAGCATTTGTGCTAACAATCAAATTATGATTTCAAAAACTCTTTGAATAAAGATAGCAGGAAGAAAATAATAATAATAATTGTTAGGGTTTAACGTCCCAAAACCACGATACGATTATGAGGGACGCCGCAGTGGAGGGCTCCGGAAATTTCTACCTCCTGGGGTTCTTTAAAGGGACCGACAACTGATTTTTCTCGACCCAGTTTTTTACGGCGCGACAGGAAGCTTACCCCTCGTAGCGTTTGTAGCTGCAGTGGTTTATCCTAAAAACACGTAGTTATATTATGAGCAGTATTTTTCGATCTGAAAGGCTCCAAACACGCATGAAGGCTTGCTCCAGCAACGCTGAGAATTGATAGCGATGCTGCTAGCCCTTGTGAAAGCTGTCGTTGTTCTGCTTTCGCAGGAGTTACTGTAGCTATGCTTAACCACCTTTATTTTGAGCTTTCCAACCATTTTTGAAAATAGCAAGCTGTTACAATGAGATGATGTGGCGTTATACACCTTCTCGGTATTTGTACAGCGTTGCGTGTGCCTGCGCTCAAGGTTGCCTGCGCCTGTGACATGGATGGCTTGTTCCGGCATGGGATCATTACGCCAAGCGAATGCAGCACCACTTTGTTGCATACAACTAACGCAGGCCTATATGTACATTTTTATGGAGTAATATCTTTTAATATAAAGAAATGAACAATATTTCAGTACTAACAGAAAAGTCATCGAACGCATACACCAATCAATGGTCACGTGACCGGCTCCATCGGACCGTTTATGATTTTGCCGCCAGAGGCGCCAAAGGTCATTTTTCGCGACTTTCAATGAAGAAATAAAAATATAAATCTACCTCTCACGAGATAAACACGGTTGGTTTGAGTCAATGCGGCGGACAATCTTTCCATCAGTGCCGTCATCTCATTTCATGTTCTGGGCAGTTGTCGGTCCCTTTAACGGGCACCTAAATCGAAGTACGTACATGGGCCTTAAGTATTTTTGCCTCCATCGAAAATGTGACCGCCGCGGCCGTGATTCGATCGACAGCAGAAAAAAAAAGATGCGGTACACGAACATGTCTTCTGTTAGATAAGCGGTTCATCTATTAGATCTAGCATCGGTACTAGTGGTGCTTTAGTTAGGGCCGTATTTGCACATAAGTCAATCACAGGCAAGTCGAACTTACATCCAGATCCTTCAAATCACTTATGTGTGAAAGCCACGAGACGCAAAGCAACCATATGCCTCAGATTTCGCAACGCAGCACTACGCAGGGAGCGGCATCAAAATTTGCGCCATAATCGCCGCACGCATTGCGGTACGCGGCGCTGGACAGTGGATAAAGGTAAGTGTCATGGCACTGGCACAAGTAAAAAGAAAAAAAAATGAGAAAGCGAACGGCACGTGAGCTAAGCATAGACGTTCGCGCGCTTGTTCTGTCGAGACTACGCGAGCGCTTTCATGTTGCTCTGCCCCAACAAAACGGACGCGCACACCTCATCGCCTGCCCTCATTGGTGGACTCTGGCAGAAAAATAAAATTATATCACTGCGATTAGTTTTATTCAGGTGGTTAATAGCACCAGTACCAGCTTGAGAAGCGGAGTTGAGCCAGCGATTATTGTTTCGTGCGGCGGTGTTCCTATAGGAGTATCTTGTATCTTAAGATACACGATACATTATTGAATGTATCGGAAATACAGATACAGATTCTCGTCTTGCGAGACGTATCCCGATACAGATACAAGATACCCAAACAGTATCTAAGATACATGTATCTTCGATACTGCCCAGCACTGATCATTGCAATACGATGCAAGCAAGCGAAGAGATGGGGAGCGGATGCTTTAATGTTTCTTGCCCCAGGACATGAAAAAGGGCATCATAGTAAGCAAGAAAAAAAAAAGCGCAAGTACTTATCCCTATATCACACTAGATATCCATCATTTACATCCACGATGTACTGAAATCGGCAAGCTTATCTTGATCATCGAGTTCCTAATCAGGACTTATGATCTCTCTCATTCAGCTGAAGTTTATCGCGGGAATTTCTAGGCAGTAAAAAAATCATTTCCTTCATAAGACCCGCGCGTTTTTGAATATGAATGCTTATTAATCGTCACTCCAGAGAACAATACCTTAAGGCTTTAGGTGAATACATATTAGTAGCCGTCCAGCTTAAGAAACACCTTTAAAGCGGTTATGCACATTACGGACTAAAGTGTGGGATAAACGTAACATTAGTATAAAGAATAACCATTTATTTGACATAGAGTAAAGCGTTTTAGGTTGACGTGCTTTTTTACTGTTCCCGCCAAAGATTAAAGCTGCGACGGTGCAGTCTTTAATCGCCTTCGACCACCAACACTCTGTGTGAATGAAGAGAGTAATTAAAACTTTAATTCAAGTTCGATAACGATCCCCGACTTCCTGAACTTCGGAAACACCTCAATTAAACTGCCCCCGGCAATAATTTTCGCAGTTCAAGCGGCCCGGTGCTTACGCGTACGCCTCATGCAGGCCGAGTCGCCATCGCGAATCCTTTTAATCCACTCATGGCGCTCCTCATTCTTGCCTCAAAGGATAGGCGAAAATAAAAGATACAAGATGAGGATATAAAAGCTGATGGCTTAATCCTCTTAGCAATCCCCTGAGGGACACGCTTCAAAAAGTTGCCGAGCTATGCCTCGTTTGTTTAGAAGCATGCGGCTCCCGCTTTACCAGTCGACCGGTAATCCTTCTTTTTTATCCGTGCAGTTTACTTAGCTCCAAGCGTAAAACTGGGCACTATGACGCTTTAGAGAGGGACAAGGTTTCTCTTTCTTCTGAACGTTAAAGTGCCCTCTACAGCTTCTCATTTAGAAGTCTCACGCTTGGGCGCTTCGTTTGTTCTCACGATCTGAGTACGAATGCTTTTCAACTGTTCGACGAGCGTCAAATCCACCCTTTTGAAGTGTTGGTGCTCCGTAGGGGTCATCAAGGAGGAGGAAGGAAAACAGAAAAGGAGAAGGAGAACCAGAAACACTTCCGGTTTGCTACCCTACGCTGGAAAATCGGGGAAGGGGAAAAGAAAGACGAGAAATAGAGAGGAGGGAAGAGGAAAAAAAGAGGGGTCATCAATGTTTCTAGAGAACAATCGGAGGTAAATTAAAACGTGGGCTCCTGTAAACAGTGAGAAAATGATGCATGCTTTGAAGACAACTTGCTTTGTTTTTGTCACTCCTAATTAGGCGTCATCAGGAGGATAGAAATCAGCACGAGTAAGTCGTTTTAACTCTTATTAAAAAGTTAAAACAACTTACTCGTGCTGATTAATGAAGAGTATCTCAGTAACCTGCGATTCGCTGATGACATTGCATTGATGAGTAACGTGGGAGACGAATTACAGCTCATGATTACTGAACTGGATACGGAAAGTAGAAGAGTAGGTCTGAAAATTAATATGCATAAAACTAAAGTAAAGTGGAAGAGTCTTGGCAGAGAACAGCGCTTTGCGATAGGTGGCGAGACACTGGAAGTTGTAAAGGAGTACGTCTACTTAGGACAGGCAGTAACCTCGGAGCCGAACCATGAGAGTGAAATAACTAGAAGAATAAGGATGGGATGGGGCTCATTCGGCAAGCACTATCAAATCATGAATGGTAGTCTACCACTATCCCTCAAGAGGAAGGTATATAACAGCTGCATCTTACCGGTACTTACCTACGGAGCAGAAACCTGGAGACTTACAAAGAGGGTTCAACTTAAATTGAGAAAATGATAGGTGTAACCTTAAGAGACAGGAAGAGAGCAGAGTGTGTCAGGGAACAAACGGGGGTTAAGGATATCATAGTTGAAATAAAGAAGAAGAAATGGATATGGGCCGGGCACGTAGCACGTCGGCAGGATAACCGGTGGTCATTAAGGGTAACTGACTGGATTCCAAGAGATGGCAAACGCGTGAGGGGGAGACAGAAAATTAGGTGGGTCGATGAGATTAAGAAGTTTGTAGGTATAACGTGGCAGCAGAAAGCAGAGGACCGGGTTGAGTGGCGGAACATGGGAGAGGCCTTTGCCCTGCAGTGGGCGTAGACAGGCTGATGATGATGAAGTCGTCTTAGTAGGCCGACCTTTTTTTTCTCATTCTATGCACAAATTATTCAGGCAGAAAAGGGTAAGTGCTTGAAGAAGACGCAAGCCGAATATGTATCTCCTCTCTCTCTCTCTCTCTTTTTTTATTTCACGAAGAAACAAAGAAAACGAGCCCTTGATAAAATCACCTTCTTTCGTTTATCACACGGAGACGCTCTTACGTCTTGGTAAGCACCTCTCTATATGATAGAAATACAGGAGGAAATTCGTGTATCACATAGAGAGGTTCTCACTTCTTGCTAAGAATCTCTCTATTTCTCTTTTACCTAAAAAAAAGAAAAGTTGAATTGCACTTATAAGTGCTTGCAAACTAAAAATATCTAAGACTACTTTCACACCATTTAACTACCCCATGCGATATTTTTTTTTTTTTTACTATATTTTAAAAGGTGAAACACGGCTTCTCACGAAAAACATTGATTTTTATTTTCATGTTTTCGCACTAGAGAAACTCAGACTTGGCGGATGAACCGGCGGATTATTTTGTGGCAGCGTGCGAAACGTTCAATATCGCACAGATTGTGTATCACTTGATACATTTCTGATTCTTTAAGCGAAATTGGGAGCCGAGGAGCGATTCCATGAAAACCTGACGTTGTTTTGCTGGAGTGGAATGACGAAACCTGTTTGCGAAAAAAAAACGAAAAACAAAACGCATACATACAAGGCCAGCCACACCACCAAACCTTGCCGCTCGCCACTGTTTGACGTGAGCGTGAGACGCTGTGGCTCCAAGCTGTTTACTGTTTCGCCCCACCGCTCGTTGCCTGGTAATACACCCCTCAACTAGACCTACAACTGTTTCTTTCTGACTTGAAAAAAAAAAGTCATTACGAACCGAACACAGAGGGTACTGCACCCTCCTGTCTTTTGACGTTCTAACAGCGCGCACCTTTGAGTCTTCCGCAAGCGAAGTACACAGAAATACTTATAAAAATGGGGGAACAAAACCAAACAGATGTCGTTGTCTTCCGCAACGGTCGGTTGCTCCTCATCTCTCCTGCTGTGTTTTTTATTCTCTGTTTCGCCGTCTCAATCTTTCTTGTCTGATATTGCGTGAAGGACGTGCCGTGGAAAGAAGCGTCTTTCTCTTCTTCCGCCTTCTCCTTCAGATTTATTGGGGCGGTCGCGCCGTCGAGACTCGGCCTATTTCCGCGTTGTAATTGGCGCTGTCTTCTCCCTGATTTTCTTTTTCTCATTCACGGCGATGCGCTTCCTCTCACAAACCCCTTTCGCCTCGCGTGCCGTCCTGAAGGAGTTCTCCTTTTCTTCGCCTTTTTGCTCTCCCTATATAGCTCTCATTGAAGAGGGGGAAAATAACGTGCCATTCAGCGTCGGCCCTGACAAGGCCGCGCTCTCTTATAACGTATTTCCCCCTCTTCCTACGTCATTTCGCCCTCTTGTGACGTCTTTTCTTGCTTGGTCATTTCGCTGTGTTATGAGGACTTTGTTTTCTTGCTTCGTCATTTAGCGTTCTTGTGACGTATTTTTCTTGCGGAGTCATTGCAGTATGCTACGACGTGTCTCTTTTTGCTTCGTGGCATCTCGCGCTCTTCTGACGCCTTTTCTCTCTGTCTTTATTTTTTTTTTGCTCAGCGATATTGCTGTCTCATGAAGTCTTTTTTTTTTTGCTTCATCATTTCTCGGTTTTGTGGCATATTTTTTCTTCCTGAATCATTTGGCTGTGTTATGACCTCTCCCGTTTTGCTTCGTCGCATCTCGTTCTCTTTTGACGCATTTCTATTTTTTGCTTAGTCATATCGCTCTCTTACGACGTCTTTTTCTGCTTCGTCATTTAGCTCCGTCCCTACGAAACGCACAGCTTCACTCTTTTGTTCCCCCTGCGGTATTCTCTACCGTATCTTCCATTTGGTGCTGATGATTATTCGCCTGTTGCTGTCTGATTCCTGCGTCGTTTTCTGAGAGCAATAGGGATGACGGGGAAAGACAGGGTGCTCGGACCGGACGCACGTCCGGTACGGATGGCCTGTACGCTGGAGCTTAAAGGCGTAAGGACATAAAAAAAAAACGCGTCTAACGGAGTGGGCTAGAGAATGACGAAAACATGGAACAACAAAACGACCTTGCGGAGTGCGAATACTACTAACGCCACCTCGTCCTTGTGCCCCCCCCCCCCTCTCTCTCTCTCGTTCCTTCATCTTCATTTCCTTTTCCTCATTCGCGCTCGACTCTTAGGACTCGAGAGGGTAATCGCTCTAGCAGGGACGCACTGTGCATTTAATATTAGAGTGGCTGTTTCATATGCGCCCTAAGAGAGATGGCAGGGTTAACAGGGGATGTATAGGCTCGCAATGCAGTGAAGGCACTGTTGTGCTTTTTGAGGACGACGGGATTGTGGGAATGCTTTTGACTAAGCGGTGCAGTTCTCCGTACGTAAGCGAATTCATCGCATATTTATTCAGGCGAAAGCCTTAAACGCCTCATCAAGCGCGAAAGGTGACCTTCGGCGTCGGCGTCAACGCGAGGGATGCAGAAAAGCATCATCATGTGATGAGCAGGGGAGAAAAGAAGGGGAGGGGAGAGGAAGTGGCACTTGTCCTCCCCCCCTCTCCTGTTTTGTTAGTGAGAGAGGGTGCGAAACATACACGCGCTAAGGTAGGCAGTTGGAGACTTCAAGAAGACAAGACCGCTCGTCAAAACGTTGGCTCCAGCGACAACCCGTGTTCAAGAATTGTTCATCTCTTCAAGCTTCCATGTTCGAACTTTTGACTTCTTAGGATTGCCACATTTGTAAGCACACGTCTTCACGCCTTGTACTCTAATCTAAAGCCACGTATCCCATTCGACCCCTCACGATTTGACTGTACCTTTTTTGTCTTTCTTCGGCAACGAGTTCCATTCTCAAATGCTTATTATTTTGTCATTGCTATGCCTAACAGGGCACAATGTGTACTCTGCAGTTGCAGCGATACAATCGCGAACTTTTTCGGTGAGTGTCCTCGTTTTAACCACCAAGGATCAGCACCCTTAGTCGCTATAGGCCTGCTGGACAACGCGCCGCTTACATAAAGCAAAATCCTTGGGCACAGGCAACCTACCCCAAGCGCTAGTCGCTATAAAGGCGTTCCAGCGTTCCCTTAGAGACAGCAGATTGTACGACTGACTGCGACTGGGCATTTTATATTGTTTTGGTGCGTTAGTCGCACACTGCCATGGTCATAATGGCTTTCTAACGTCTTCATTGAGTTTTCACGTCTTTCATTTTCATTACTCATTTTCCTTTTTTCTGAAGTGCAAGGTAGGGGTACCCAACTGTAAAATTTCTCTGGTCGACCGCCGTCTATACCACTTGATATTCCATTTTTTTTTCCTCTCTCTCTTCTGTTATGGTGACAAAATGGGTGTTGTAACTATACGCAAGGCACGCCTGTGGTCTAAACCTCTTCTGAGTACGAATGCTAGAGGACAATGTGCTTAGATTTAGATGCACGTTAAAGAACCCCAGGTGGACGAACCCCGAAGCCCTCCACTACAGCGTCTGTCATAATCATATCGTGGTTTTGCGACGCAAAACCCCAACAATTAGTATATTATACTTCCGAGTAAGACATGCTGAATGATAAATACGTAACAATGTTTTACACTTACCGTGAGATCTGCGCGTGCTCCATAACGCCGTTTGTTGTTCAGGTAGCTAACTATAACCTACACTTGTGTATGTATATCATTGCCTTCATGTGTGAGATCGTACTGCAGTTGCTATACATGTCCTCAGAGTGTAGGAGCGGGTAGAGATGACGCTGTACTAAGCTACAAGACATCACCAGAACGACGGTTCAGAGGTGGTGGGCAGATGGTCTAGTTGCTGTGGGAAAGGCGGCTTTCGGTGATCTGCTGTGCGAGAAAGGCAGTGCAATGACCATTGATGTAGGAGACGCGAACTCGGCCGGGTCCGTGACGAAGCGCGATTTTCGCAGGGGCTGTCAGCGTAGTGCGTAGACAGGCGATGACGCTGCCGGTGCCGGCCGGGGAGTGGTGGGCGACAAACACGGCGTCGAGCCTCGTCGAAGGCCTCAGCTGCGAACAATGCGGCCTGACGAGGCGTGAAAAGGGACCGGCATCCTTCAGGAGAAAAGCCAGCTGTTTCTATTTACCTAGGCCATTACTTTTATTTATTTATTGCGTGTGCGGGTGTTGGTTCCTTCGTCCTGAACTGACAGGCTGACGGGTCTTCAGAAGGGAAGCCGTGGGGCCTTTCTTTTTTTTTTTTTTGTCCTCCTATGGTATCTGCTACGGGGAGATGAAAATGCGCAGAAAGGAACAAAAAGTGATCCGATGCACACACAAAAAAAGGTAAATGCAGGAGAGAGATGATAGAGGAAGCGGCACTATCCGAGTAAAGAACCTAACAGGGGTTTTTTCGTCGCAGGCTTGCGCATGTCTGAGAAGATTTAGGCTGTCAAAGGCACGCTACCCGTTCGCTATCTGCGGACAGTGTTTCCTTGCTTTGCGAGGACAGCTTGCTTTCGTTCTATTTACTTACGGACGTCCCCATTCTACGACGATCAGGTTAGTGCTCACCCGCCCGTGGTGTCCCGTATTGGTCGTCTGAAGCAGCTTTCTCCACCCAATGAAGTTTAGTTTGTTTATGTTTGTTGATGTGTTTTTTTTAGAATAGCGTAGGATGAATAACGTAAAGTAAATATAACAAAGTGAAAATTGTGAGTATTAGTGCCGCATTCATGTCTCAATAACGGTTCACTTGATATATGTCCTTCTCTAACTTGAAAATAAACTGAGGCATCATGGAGCCCAACGAATATATCGCTTCCAAGCAATAACTTTTTCAGGGGATATACAGAAGGGTCCAACGAAAGCAAATCATTAGAGTTGGACATCGATGGTGATTACTTCTTGCAAAGTAATCTTCTGGCTATTATAACGTTCGGCTTGAGATGCAACAAATGTAAGCGTGCGATCCGCACTTCGAGTGAGCATTTAGGTAGGACGACAAAAAATAAGCGTTTATTGGTATAAAAACGCGGAACACGCGATTACACGTCGCTTATTGTTTTCCTTCATTCATTCAGTTCTGAATCTTTCTGTTCATGAATGACTAGTCAAAGACGAATATATTCGACAGCAGTTCGCGCTGTGTTTTCTGAAAGCTTTTGCCTAGTCTTTGATATTGTGTAAGCACAGTAGCCGGGAAAATTAGAAGACGAACAAAGTTCAGTTTCGTACGCGCCACGCGATTAATCTTAGCCTGTTTATTGGGAGCCGTAAGACTCGGCGCTCTACGGCAGCCACTGAAAATGCGGGACGAGGCAAACAGCGTATCTCGGCAACATTGCCCCAGTTGCTACGCACAAAGGTCCCTCTCTGCTAATGACTCAACGCGAGAGAAGGCGGCCGCCGCTGTTGATAATTTAGATTGACGAAGCCGCTGCAAATTAATCACCGCCGTTTCGATCAATCATCATCGAATGCTGCCCGTAGGAGCCCCGAGTCTGGAGTTAACTCGACGATCGTAGAAATACGGGCAAAAGAGAGCTTTCAAATGACTCATTAAAAACTGAACGATATCGTAAGGAAACAGATATGGGTGAGTAGTACTATTATATACGAAGTACGTCGGCCTGATTGTATGTGACCTTGTAGATTTTTTTTCTCGATATAGTGAATCCATCAGTGATCCTATCACAGTTTCCCACAAGACAGCGACGCTACGCTTAGGTGTTACCTTGTTTTTAAACACAAGCATGTCCCGTATAAGGATTAGAGTAGGTTAGGCACGTGCACGTAGAGGCGGAAACAATTATAAATTGTGGGAATGTCGCCCGGCCTGCTTGCAAAAAGAAAAAAAAAGCATCCATTATATTAAGGTATCGGTGACCTCCGTGCCTTTTCCCCAATTTTTCTCTCTCTTTCTCTACCGTTGACGCAACATTTTCTTTAGATTACGTTAATTTGAATTCCTAACGCGTATGCGCGTGTGCCAAGATGATCACGAACACGTTATTTTTCACCCTCCTATATTGGACGAGCCATATTTTAGAAAGCATGGAAGGCAGCTTTTTTTAGGGGCGAAGCTCCTAAAGCCGTGGGTTTGTCCCTCCTAGCTCGTACGTGACCGCCTATGCCGCGCGTATAGTGCCAGTGGTGATGGCAACGAAGCAGCGCGAGTGTTCCTGGCCCAGCGCAGGGACGAAGAAGACGTTGCAGTTCTTTCTCTGATCAATAAAGCGTGTTTGTTTGTCGTGCTCCGTGTCCTCGTCGATCCCACGTCGTTACACTGGTGGAGGTGCGGGGTAAGCTTCATGCTTGGCACTCCATCGCGGAGCCGACATCGCGGAGCCGAATCGCCACCACGCGTCGAAACACCGGTCCACCAATTCAGTCGCCGTCTGCTAGTCGCCGTCATGACCGTGTACCTCGCACCCAACCTGTCTATCGGGGACGTCAAGTCGTTTATAGACGCTGCGTTACGTGACTACGACAACAAGTACAAGAACCGTCCGTTTGTGCTGGTTGGGGACTTCAACGTAGAACTCATTGCCAATGACTGGATCGTGCAGCACATGCTTTCCAAATAGGCACTCAGATGTATCCATATGCAACCTACCACGATCCGAGGGACGTGCATAGACTTAGTGTTTGCAAACTTCGCACTGAAGCCAGTACAAGAACCTCTCTCGCTTCATTTCACCGTCATAATGAAGGGACCTCGCAATCCAGCCGCCATGACAACGACGAAATGAAAAGAACAAACAAAGACACGAAACAACAAACGAACGAGAACAAAATAAAAGTTGATTTTGTATAATATACGCACAGTCGTACGTCTTTGTAATGATGTAATGGGCTAACTTTCACGGGAGAGTTACGGTTTACCGATTATCTCCCCCTCTCGAGCTTCGCCCACTTATCATCATTTATTCCGTGTATATGGCGTGATTTTTTTCTTCTTTCTTGTTTCTTACATAAGAAGAGAACACACATTCGCGTAAAAAAACTACCGATGCTGTACGTATGGATCACGACAGCGGCTTGCTCGACAGCGAAAGTCGGCACTCTGAACGCCCAATCCTCACGCCTCGGCTGTAGCGAAGCGCAAGCTGATGACTTCTTGACTCGGTATGACGGATTTCTGGAGGTTCCCACACTGCCACAGGGAGCGGGACGATAAAACGGCGTGGAATTCGGACAGTCCTTCCAATTTCGTTTCTCTATACGGGCCTAACACGTTGCGTTGTCACCCGCTGGAAACGTCGGCACTCGACACTCCCTTGACCGAGAGCAAAACGCAGCAAAAAATGAAAAGAAAAAATGGAGAAAGACCGGACAGCGTGGCGATGTCGGCGTCGCACAGGGGCATCCTCGGACAATCGGTAGCTCTCAGTCGTGGTCACAAATATATCGCGAGTTTTATTGGAAATCTAAGGAAGTTTGAAGAGCAGCGAGCGAGCGAGTCAAGATGAAGTGCCACAGTGGTGATGTTCGCAGCAGCAGCAGCAGCGGAGGGCGCTACACAGCGCATCCGGACGTCGAGTGTTACAGAGTATTGGCTCTCCGGGTGCCAGCTTTTGGTTCGACCCGCTTCGTCCGAGGACAAGACGACAGCGAGCAAGCGTGCCAGCGTGCTTATGTGTCTGTGTGAGAGAGGGGAAGCAACAGAGGCGTTCCGCGCAAGGCTCACGTCCTTGCGGATGCCGCCAGCCCGGTTGGCTGAAACACAATCGCTTTCTTCCTCTTCGTATCTTTCTTTTTTCACAACTCAAAGCGTTTTATTTTTTATTTTGCGCTTTCTAGCCGAGGTGCGTGTGGGGGAGATTGGTCGGGACGATGCCAGCGTCGAGGAGACATTCTACAGATTTTCGGCGAGAAGAAAAAGATGAACTTCAACGGACTGACAGCGAGAAGTTGCAACAGAGGACAGGAAAACTTGAAGTTGTTCAGTCGAACAGCAGCGATGTAAAGTGACGCTCGTAGCTGTGAAGCAATCCCTTTTCCCGAGTGCGCGTGGCTTTCCGCGTGCGATGCGCGTTGAATGCCGAAGAGCTCGACTGTGCAGCGAAGAAATGGCTCGCGAGGGGAATCTAACGATCTCCACCGGTGCCTGCACATTCCGCCGCCCAGGGAATGCGCTTCGGCGCTCTGTCTTTCCGCTGAATGGTTCTCGGCATTCGCCGCTGCGCGAATATTGGCTGCATGCGGTGGCCGATAGCGAGAAACAGGCTTCTCTTTCACTAGGCTTGAAAAGTAGCCGAATTTGAATGCATTCGCGCAATCGCTGTCGCTGCTCGTTCAACTGCCTTGTGGTTTTCATTCGCGATATTTTCATCCTACGAGACATACGTGCTGATTGCGTGGATTATGTTCGGCGTGGACTCGTACGCACAAAATATTGCCGTAATCTTGATGTGCGGCTTTGAGACTTCCTTAACTAAATTACTGCTGTAACTTCCTATACCCCGTAGCAAGAATGTGTTGGATAAAGCACGATCCTTAAGTTACGCTTACGCATCAGCCCATAAAATAAAATTGTACCGTTAATCTTGGATGAATCTTCATTATGCAGAGAAAAGAAAAAAGAAAATTGTACACGCACTGACTACATGAGTAATCGCTATTGAATTACGTATTTATTAGTAACGTACTGCACTTATGTACTGTATTTTTGCATTTATGCTTTAGACAGGCATGCTGAGTGTTGTGAAATGTTGTGGTCTGGCTGGAGATTGAGGCATTGTCAGGCCCTCGGTTGTCTTTTTGCCACCCCTTCCCGTTGAACCACTGGATAAGGTGTATGCTTGAACTGATGATATATATACTTCAAGCTTGAAACTTTGTAGAATACGTAAATGAGAACTGGGAAAAATGTCCCGGGGTTTTATCACCATATGTTTTAGCACCAAAACTAAAGAAGGCGTGAGAAAAGAGTGAGGATCAAAGTACGACCGTTCACTTATTTTTCCATGGCTTGAGCAGGTAATTTTTTTGGACGCCACAGAAATGGGAAGGAAATTTTCACTTTTTTAAACACGTCATGGACATTACAAGCCTCTGTGGTACACTTGCTAAAAATGACAGAAAACTAGCTGAGGCAACGTAGTCATAGTTGCTCTCCGCACGTTAATTCGCTACTCTCATCCTCTACTTACTAGACTAGACACGTCCGAGTCGATTTCTGAGGACAAGACCGCACCAGAGCACATGGACACTGAAGCATGGCCGGCATTGCCAAAGCTGCATCCAGGGCCACAGCCAGAACCACAGCCACAGCCAAAGCCACAGAACCATACACAGCGACTCCAATGGTCGCAGCAGACACAGACTGAGTCAACGACAGCGTTGGTTCCCCACGACACGCCCGAGAAAGACAAGGACATTGCTGCGATGCTTCGCTCTCTTCTGAACACCATATTCATGCTTTTGAATAAGATAAACACTCCGACAGCCCGAACTGCCCTGCAACTGCTGGAGGTTCTCGATCCAGTGTTTTCAGCCCTTCAGTAATCACCACAGCTTGCCCTCTCAAATACTGTGATTCCCCGATGGAATGTCAGCCCTTTGATGTCATGTAGGTCTTAGAAGCTCCAGCCTCAGTGACTGATTGTACCCCTTTGCACGTGCAGTGCTCTCCTTCTCTCTCTCTTCCTCTTTCTATTCCCAATTCCCTTGTCCCCAGTGGAGGGTAGCAAACTAGACGTTCTTCTGGTTAACCTCCCTGCCCTTTCCTCTTTTTCTCTCTCTCTCTCATCGCAGTAATGTTCGCTTCACTGGATTTAGTAAGAGTTCGTTCTCTATAACGACGCATGTTAACTTCGATCAGCGGCCGACCACTCCGACGAAAGCCCTTTCTTACCGCGAGACATCCTTGAGCACCAACGGCTTGAGCGACGACAGTACAGTCCACCCCACCCTGATCTATCCGGGCGGGACTCTTACGACTGGCGCCGTATACAAACACATACATATCCGAACCTTTCTTTGAAACATGCCATTCACCCCACAATGTACAACGATAGCTGTCCGTGGTGCGGAGGCAGGCCCACTCTCGCCCACATAACGTGGGATTGCCAGAACAGGCCACCCGAAGTGGGAGACTTTGCTCGCCAGTGAGGATCGGGTGATGCAACTAGCACTCCACGACCAGGCGCGGCGGGCCGCTCAAGCCAGTGGAGCCCTGGAATAGGGGCCCCACCCACCCGCTCCCTAAACACTTTTTTCTTTTCTTTTTTCCCTCAATAAACGTTTTGATATATATTATTGCACTTCAGCAGCTTCGCCTAAATATGTGATGTATTGATGGAATTAGTATCAGGAATAGAGCTAAAGGACCGGGACCCTTGGAGGAGTGGGACATGCAGGTGAACCATTTAAACACCACAAGAGCTAGAGAGTTCAGCAACAAACAGGTAATAAAAAAACACCCCGCGTAGATGTACATCCTTTCCGCAACTCCTCAAGGGTGGTGGTGCACTTCTACCATAAGAAAGGTTGGATTGGGACAAATTTTTTGTAGCAAATATTCGTTTCCTATTTGAAAAAAGTACCAATGTGTTAATGCTAGGGAATGTGTGGTGTATATTTATTACTGTTCATCGTGTGCGCACGTAACAAATGAGAGAATTCATAAAATGAAACGTTAAGAACCGTCCCGTTTTTCCTGCGTCTTCTTTATCTCCCTTGTTGTTGATCTTTTTTTTTTTTTAGCGTGAAGATTTCTCAAACTGCGCATATCAAGTAAGGCAGACATTTGAAGATAAGTTGAAATCTGCTGAATGACTAAATGACACATTGTGCTGGAGTGTGCCACGGGGCTCGAAAATCGTAATTGAGCAGGACCCCTACCTCTTTCGTTCAAGCCGAAAGCAAGAAATCGGCAATTTATATTGCGCGCAACCTTCTTTTAAAGGCTCAACGGCATCACACATACGGAGATGCAGCGTATATACGGAACGAGAAAGCAGAAGCATTTCAACGCTATCGGCAGCTCGGCCGTTTGATTTACGAGTTTTCAAAGGACGTCCTTCCCTCCGACCATTTCCCAGCCAAGAACGCGAGTGGAGCAGTAGTTGATGGAGGCTAGGAGGAAAGGGGTTTTGTATAGCTGCAAATGGTCTTATTCCGCCCTCTATCCGTGGCAGGTGTGCGTGTTTTTCACCAATGTCGTTCGTGGGGGGGCAAGCACCTCTGGCGGGAACCATAAGCTCCAACCACCCCTCACCCGGTGTCAGTGGCACAGCGTCACGCGAGTAGATTTGACCCGTCGTCGATGTCGAAGACAGCTCTGATGGCAAGATGGCGAGGCGTCTGCCGAGCTTTCTTTTTTTTTTTCCTGTGAGTCCTGTTTTACGAGCAGGTTTTTCCTCCCCGCGGCCGCGACGTTCCAAGCAACTCGTATATGTTGCGAGTCGGGAAAGAAACAAAAAAAGGAGAGGCGCTCTCACCACTCGCGGCGACGTCATTTTTATGCACTCCGGATCCGGGATGAAGCAGGGGTTTGTTTCGCATACGCCCCTTATTCGTACGCTTCGTTCTTAACTGCGGTGTGGCGCCGCTGTTTATTGGCCGTTCATGTCGCCGCTGGTGTTTTTATCTCGGCTCGTAGATCTCCACCACGGAGCGCGGCGGCGGCGTAAACTGGCATTTGCAGCGCGCCGCCTTTTTTTACAACTACGACGCTGCCGCCGCGAAGGGCATCTCCCTGTCCCACACGACTGCGCAGGGAAGATTCAATTGACAGGAATGGGAAAAGAGTGGAGCGCGTCTGCGGGAAAAGAGAAGCAAACCTTGTTTTCTCGTTTGCGGCGGCAGCTTCACCCACACTACACGGTTGGCGTCGCTTGCTCTCGTAATGAATGGTGCTGCGGCTGCCGAATTCAAGGAGGAGACAATTTATCGCCTCGAATGCGTCTGGATTCCCATTTCATTGAGTTACCTTCGGTGGATGTGCTACAGGAATAAAGTATTGCTTTTTTTTCCCTCCACGGCCGGAAGTTTGTAGAATATAAACAAGGACGCCACAAAGTGGACGGCGCTGGCGGCGCTATGGTCGGTCGCGTCTGTAACAAAATATTTTTGGGGGGCACGAAAATCTGGACTGCGAGAGCCTCCGCGATGAAGCGATGCGCTGAGCAATATAGTGTTTCCTCTGGAGCGGCGTCCGCATAAATATGTGCCGCCTCGCGATGCGTTCTCATTTGTATGCAGTTGGAAGGGTCGCAGTTGTGTGGCGAAACTCGAGTATTTACGCCGTTCACGGCGTCAGCTTTTCCACGCGTTAGTTTTTTGTGGCCGTATTGAGGAACAACTAAAAATAAAATACCTGCCTAAGATATTTCTGGAACCTCGCAAACCGGTGGCCCATGTGCCTTTGCCGAACTTAGTGAATTTCATTCAAGTTACATACCGATATTTTGACGCATACTAAGATTGTGTTCTGTTATCTTAAAAAAGGCATCGTGGTATCGTTTACTTGCAGTGAACCTTTAAGCTGCCCTTAGCAAATGCCGTTGCAATCGATGGAGGCGATGCGCTAGAGGCCTGTGTGCTTAGATTTAGGTGCACGTTAAAGAACCCCAGGTGGCCGAAATTTCCGCAGTCCTCCACTACGGCGTGCTTCATAATCATATCATAGTTTTGACACGTAAAGCCCTAGCACTTTTATTATTGCGATAGCAATTATATGGACAGTCTCGGCTGGATTTTGCCGTCGCCGTCGCCGTCGCCGCCGTCATGCACCGTATATGTATAAGTATGTATATATATATAAAGGCCCCAAAGAAAAATAACTCAGAAAAATGCTTCCGAAGCGCGGAATCGAACCAGGGACCTCTTGATCCGCAGCGAGCGGCGCTATCCACTACGCCACGAAACGCAGATCCTCCACGTAGCTAACGGCGAGCGTTATATACACACCATTTAGCGCTGGACGGACTCGGAGACAGCAGGCGATAATAAGCGTTTCTTCATTACCAGCGAGGTGGCGCTAGGATCCCGACGGGCGCATTTAAAAGTCGTCGGCGAGCTCGCTCGCTTCTTCTTATATTTGCGCATGGGAGAAGCTTGCTCTTCCGCTGTCTGCTCGCGCGGTTTTCTCGTGGCGAGGGGTAGGGGAATGTTTCACGCTTTCACCGTGATGTCCGCGCTCATGTTACGGCGCGTACGAATGTCACTCGAGCTCAGGGACGCCGCCAAACGAACAAACAGAAGATGAGCGCGAACTATCAGGTGTCACAGCTCGACACTTGAAGCACGCTAGTTTCCTTCGCTGCTTCGGCCGCCTTTGCAACAGAAGCGCTGTTCCAACTGAGTATTAGTTCCTTGCTATCGCATTCATTGCTTCGCCCTTGCGGCGAAACTGTGACTTTTTATCGCACGTGCACAATCAAGCTACACATTGATTGATTGCCCCGCCGCGGTGGTCTAGTGGTTATGGCGCTCGACTGCTGACCCGAAGGTCGCGGGATCGAATCCCGGCCGCGGCGGCTGCATTTTCGATGGAGGCGAAAATGTTTGAGGCCCGTGTACTTAGATTTAGGTGCACGTTAAAGAACCCCAGGTGGTCGAAATTTCCGGAGCCCTCCACTACGGCGTCTCTCATAATCATATGGTGGTTTTTGGACGTTAAACCCCAGATATTATTATTAGGGGCGAAGCTCCTTAAGGCGGCACCCGTTCGTCCCTCGTCGTGCTCGTAGTAGTGAGTAACAAGTCTTACCCTTTGACCTCCAAGGTGGTGCCGGTGGGAGATTTCTCCTGTGCGTTGTTGAACAATAAAAAATTCGCAGCGTGCGCGTTAACTAAAAGCCGAATTCTTCTGTCTCTGTGTAAGTGTTAGCTAAAAGCCGACTTCTTCTGTCTCTCATTCCCATTAGCAGCCATTGTTTACCTCCAAGGTAGTGCCTGGTGAGATTTCTCCTGTGCGTGATTAAACAATAAAAATTTTGTTCAAAACGCCGTTGATTGATGAAATAAACCAACGAAAGACGCCAGATGTTTTGTAAAAACAAAACGAAAGAACACCAGATGTTTCTAAAGCAAAACGAAAAAGACGCCAGCTGCTTAACGAAAGACGCAAGGTGTTTTCTAAAGCAATGGTTTTCTAAACAATGAAAATTCACAGCGTACATGTAAAATTAAAGTGAGCTGCAAGTCGTCATAACTCATCGAACCTTTAGTATAAACGCGCCCGATCTCACGTCGGTGATGATGTACTGGGCAGAATTCACGGAAGATTCACGGTTTACCGATGAACCTCCGCAGCTTCGCCCACTCATCATCATTCACTCCGTGGATATGCTGTGATTTTTTGATTGATTGATTGATTGATTCATTCATTCATTAAGGAGACAAGTGCTCCCTAATAACAGCAATGAATTGGTATTGATGATGCCGTATGGACGTGAGATTATACGGTACCTCTCGCTTAAGGTCAACAAATAATGCAACATTACCATGAGCTTTTTCCACACTATTCAATACTTGCATAAAATATACGGAGCAGCATAGGCTATACTTCAAAACAGTTCGGCAGCTATTCGCGGCGAGATCGACCTATAGGTGGCAGCACCGTCACCCCGCTAGTGTGGATACTGGTTTCGTGTGGTGTGTGTAGAAGTGCACGGGGCTTCTGTTTTCACATCGTGATTTTGTGTTCCGTACCCGTAGAAAACCCTTCGTTATCGATGGTGAGGTTTTGTTCGGTGCCACAATGCCACACGTACTGCACAGAGCCAGGGATAAGCTTCCATTTTTATCCCACCGACGCGGAACGTCGCCGACTGTGGCTCGTTAGGCTTCGTGACGGCAAGACGCCTTCCACGTACGCGATGGTGTGCAGCAAGCACTTCGACGACGGTGCATTCAAGCGTTCGCAGACGAGAAAGAATGGTGAGTAGTCAGCGATAACTTCGCTAATGTGTGCATTTATATGCTTGTTGCTGCTGTGCACTACGAGCGCGAAGACGGTCGCAGTAAGCGAACGCTCGGGGAAGCTTCCCTGTGCTTTGATTTTCGTACACTTCCGCAGGAAAATAAAGCGAGAATCAACCGAGAAAGAAGAAAAATAATTCATGGAATTTATTCTTTGTCATTCATGTACCGTCTGCGCTGTGAATGCAAAGTTTGTTCGCGCTCGGCTATGAGTCTGCTTAAACGGGAGTCCCCGAGCCCTTTTGTAGTTCGCGCATGTTCCATTGTGTTTACACGGCCACGAGAACAGTTCTCAGTGTTCCGCAGGGCAAGTACGTGCACCGAAACGTGGCAAGTGTGTATGCATGATCTGGTGCATAGTAAAGGGTATCGTTTCATGAGCCCTCACTCGCCGCGTAAGCGATGAAAATGCGCGAGCGAGTTTATCGCCACTGCTGATCTTGATGAATATATTTTTCTCGCTCGCTGTCTTTTTTTAAGCTTTTTCGAGGAAGAGATTGAAGCCTGACGCACTTCCGACACTGAACTTGCCAAAGCGCAAATTTGACAGGCATAAGCTACCTCGCAGGTACACGGGTGTCTTTGTATACATTTCGCCACAAGTTATATTTGCGCAAGGCAACTCAGTTTTGCAATTTCCGTGTCATACCATTTTCTGTTCTGTTTAGGGGACAATTTAAGCACCGTAGTGTCAGACGTGACTTGACAGAAATATTTCTCTGCAGTGGGACCAGGACCGTACACAACTAAAGCTCGTCGCGTAACCTATAAACGACAGTTCCGAAGTTATACACCTAACCACAACGCGCAAGTGCACGAGAGCCTTTTTTTTAATCACCGAGCCACTAAAAGGCTATATTCACATGAGATTTAATACTTCTCATCTTTAGGACAACGTCGAGTGCACTTTGCAATGCGCTTGAACCACAGAGCGGCACCTACACTGATATGACTCTCGTGAACGGACGGTACGACGACCGCACACAGCACTCTCGACAAGTGCACTCACTGATCTTATTACAGTACATATACAGCCGATCAAGGCCAAATGCTTCTTTACATCGCGTTAGGCATACGTACGAGCGGTTAAAGTTGCACCAACGCAACGGAACAAACCGCCTTTTGGGGCCCTGCATGACGTACGCGCACATGCAAACACAACGCGGCTAGCAGACGACGCATGGAGCAATCCACACTAGGCGCGCTTCAGCCAGTAGCCGCCAGGCGGCGACTCCGCTCGATCTCGCAGCCAATTGTAGCTTTGGAAATTTATCCAAGCATAGCTTATGAATAAGGCTCTGTGTTCTCGGTGTTTACATTTCTTGAAAATCGGCGGGTGTTTATCGGAGTTCATATTTTTGGCGGAAATTCGGCGTTTATCGGACTTTGTTTCTCGCAAATCCCCCATTCTCCGAAATTCGGAGTTTTGCATTATTTTCAAAGCCCCGAAATTTTAGTTCTATTCATATCTGAATGCTAAAACAACAAAAACACACGAAGCACATTTTATTTTTTTAGAAGATTTCAATGCACAAAAACATATATCCACAAGCAAAATACTTTGAACACAAAACATTTGCATTTGTGCGTATAACAACCTTAGCTTAAATCTCATTGTACAACACGCAAGCATACTTTGCGAGGTTGCTGTCAGTGATCGAAGAGTGCTCCTTTCAACTGGCGACTCTCAGCTTTGAAAATGCTGTTTCCACGTTAGCGCTAGAAACAGGAAGCGCCAGAAGACGCAGCGCGCAGCGAGAAAGCACTGGCCACTGGACATTGTGAAGTCTCCAAAACGACAGGGGATCAGCAATGTTACATATTTCATAGTACTGATAGTACTCAAAATCACCCAGGAGCTGGCTCATGTCGTCAGATTCATGAAGCACTAATCGAAAAATAGGCGCATAGGTTTGGAACGCGCAGGGCAGCTGATGCTTCACACTTATTGGATTCATAATTTGAACACACTACCAAAGCGATTCTTTGGTGTACTGGAGTTGAGCTCACTGGTTCCTCTCAGATGTCCGTCTCCACTTTTCGTGGACAGCAGCGTAGTATCCATGAATGTCTGCGATAGTCGTTAAGCTGTCATTCTCGTCGAGGAGGTCCAACAGACTTGTGACATCTGATGCGAAGACCTCGTTTGGATCACGTCATTGACTGATGAGGGCGTGCAAACGAACCCCCAGTATGGGATAAACTTGGTTTACCACAGTACTCTCTGCCTCAAGTTCCTTAATTAAGAGCACGACACACGAATTAGTTTTCAGAAACCTCATCTTAACGAGGAAGTCGTGCACAGCTTCATGCGATGAAATAAGACTCTTGAGCTTCTCACACTTCGTTCCTTTGGCTTCGTCGCTTCTCAAGAAAGACATAATGGCGCACCAGTAGTCCATAATATCTTCTAGAGATTCATAAAAAGAGAACCACCTCGACGGACATACGGTTTTCAGCGACTTCATGGACATGCCCATGGCCAAGCACACAAGACCAAACTTACGGCGCAGCTCCCGCGACGAAGGAAAATGCACAACAAAATCGTGAACTACGTTAAACGAGCTTGTCCTGATTCCATCCTCCAGAGTATTATTGAGTAGATGGCACGCATCTTTGATGTGAAGCGCCTTGAATTTGGGATTGGAGAGTTGCAAGTCCTTGTGAAGCTTCTGCACGTAAGAAGTTGAGTCGGAGCACAATACAGCTACGCGCGGTAAACTTTAAATCGGTCAAATCAGAAGATGTAATAATGAGCGCTTAGAACTTGCCCATTCGATAAAGAACAGAACCAGGTCATATTGGCCCTTGAATAGGAGTTTATCGGATAAATCCGAATTGTAAAAAAATTTACCGGCGAATGTTTATCGGAATTTTTTGGATAAAACCGAAAACACGGAGCCCTACTTATAAAGGGGGCCCAGTGTAGCCTTCACATTAGGCCTAAATTCACTCGAGTTTGTGCGCTACTGGGTAATGCGAAAATTCTCCTACCTTTCTCTCTCTCTCTCTCCTAAGTGCTCTTTTATTCTTCATGGAGCACATATTCACAATCCCTAACACGTATATATTGCACGGAGTTTCTCTGAGGAGCCATGCGTTGCCGAGCTTACCACGACAGTGGCGGTCGCGAAGACGTAGCCGTGGACACGACAGTGACCTACGCGAGCCCCTCTAAGCACGTAGGGGGCAGAAAGATGAAGCCAGCGGAACGTGCAAGGACACTATGTATAGCGTATAGAACCGGTTCCACTCGCTTCCTTCTATTATTTAGCTCGTTCATTGTCACGCTTGTGGTACTCGTGTCGACCAGCTTAGTCTACGTTTCCAGTGACGGCGACACAACGTTTCTAGGTCAGAGCGAACCGAGTGACGAGGTCCGTCGAAACAGAAAAAAAAAAGGGGGGGGGGGGGGGCAAGACTGACGGCGGACTCTATTTGTGTAGGATCCGAGAGCGCGCGCGTTATGATGGATACGCGGCACGCGTTGGTTGAAGTATGTGGGCCCCGGGGCAAGAAAGATACACCCTTCCTCCTCCACCTAGACTCCCCTTTCACACCCCCGCACCTTCCGCCGCGGAGCAGTGCGACCGAGGAGAAAGACGTCACATCGGAAGGCTGACCCGCGAAGGCGATGTCTCGGCGCTCGCAAGATCGATTAGCCCGCATTAGGAATCGCGAGCGCTCCATCATCTCTGGCTGCCGGGTCGCCGAGAGCTGCACCGGTGTGGACGCGGGCACAACTAGCCCAAAGAAAAGTGCTGGTGTACCGGCCGGGATCTTCCGTTGCGGTCTTGTCAGGAAACAGGTCCCGTTCTTTCACTGGCCACCCTTGCTCCAAGGCTACTTTCGTCTTTATTTCTGTGCCGGCGAAAAGGCGCGGCATTGATTTTATTAAACTGAGGAACTTCTTCTTGTCCCTGGTTGGAGGAACGGCTGTGAGCTTGGGTTCCAACAAAAGAGACACGGAGGCCTGATCGTTTATTTGTTACCGTTATGCTTCGAGAGGGAGAGGGAGAGAAGGAGTGGGATATAAACTGGCATAACTTGTAAGATCGATTTTGCACCAACGTACGCCAACATAAATACGTTTGGCTGCGTTGGTGCAAAAGGGGTTCCCATATTGTGCAAAAAATCGTAGGTAGTAGGTCGAATCGAATTCAAGGTAATTAAGTGCAAGGACTAATTTTAGTAAAGATAGGCAACCTTCAACATTATGTGTTTGCTTGAATTCTATGTGGGATATATGTTAAGCATACATATATTTCAGTAGCCGCCATAATTTATTAGTGGCAGGTAGAAGCAAAGTGACTCTAATGCAAGACTTTGGGGTGTTGACTTGAATCACTGACTGTTGACATGTGATTAACTGTCAGCCATCTACTCATTTGATGTATTGGTCTCTGCCCCCCACCTCCCGAAAGCTTTCTGTACCTAACGTAGTTTCACGCTGCCTCCAGGATCGGAAGCCGTGCAAGCTTTCTGACTGGTCGTAGTCTAGTTAACCTCCCGGCATTTCCGCTATTCCTTCACGCTGTTTCTGCACCAGACCTGCTATTGCAAAGACTCCTAGTGACGTCACTAATTTTTGGGAACTGTGACATCATGATAACATCACATGATGACGTCATCAAACCGTAATCTCTGATCACCTGAGTTTTTGCATCGTTCGTGCTGACTCCACTGCCGACGCCGACGGTCACTTTTCTTGTTTGATGAGGCATCTAAGACGTGCACCCTAAAATATAACTGAACCACGACCATCAGTTTCGTACCAGTTTGCCGAAGCGTTTATACTAATTTCTACCAATTATGTGATTCCAACTTTAATTGATTACATACCTTAATATCCATTCTATCATATACAACTCTTAGCTTAGCCCATTCCATCCCTTTTGTATGTTCTTTTCCATATTTATTAGGGTTTTCGGACATCTCGCACCTGCGTTTGATAGGGTGGTTTGTAAGATACCAAAGAGTGCTCGTGGCACTAAATATGACCGAAGGTTTCCGCGCTGACATCCGGCCCTTGTTTTGCTTTAACACGTTAAACCACATCAACAATTCAGCAAAACACGTATCTCAGCAGAAGGTGGTTGTAACTGATATACCACTAGTTGCAGTGGCTGCGAGTCATTACGCCGCGAGGCTGGCAGTGTCTAAGGGAAGCCAAGTTATTCCCGATACAGCGTGCACGTCGCGCCTGCAGGAAGAAAACGCTGCAAGCAGCTTGAGAAGTGAATTTATATATGAACTTCTCTTATGAACACACGTGTACGGGAAAAAGTGAAGCTTCAGCCACTTTGCTTCACAAAAAAACAACAACAAAAAACAATGACGTGCAGCAACCACGTTACTGTCGGGGAACAAGCTCATTTCTGTACCCACTCACCTACGCCGAAGCAACGAGCTCCACATGTGGAACCAACTGGCTTGCATGGTAATTAAAGTCGCCTAATTGTTCCGAGCAGGCTGCATTCGAGCCCGTAGCCATACGCCCGAGACGCGGCTCGGTCCCGCTACCTTGACGCGGCAGTCTCCTTCCTCTCTCTGTCTTCTCTCTCTCTCTCTCTCCCTAACGTCTCCAACGTATTGCTCGCGTGGCGACTAAGGCTGTGGAAGGCTGCGCGCTTTATTGGAAAACCCGAACCTTGCACATTTCTTTTCTCGCATTTTTTTCTTACCTGACTTCTACGTGGCTGCAACGCACTATTCACTGTGTCGGTTCTTGATGCTAGCGCCGAACAGCGAGGCTCGCGCCAAGTAGTCGGGAAGGAAAACGACAGGAAAGCAAAGTGGGGCTGTTGGCTTCCTTGCAATGCCGCGAAGCCATGCGGGTCTATTAGGAGTATAGCGCTTGCGCCTTTCCGGGTATAGTCGTGGTGGCGCTGGTATTGGCAGCCAGCGCTGCCCAGGTGGCGCGCCTAAAATGTACAAGCTGCGCCGCCCTGGCGAGCTAGTTGAGAAACAACCAGTAATACAAAGCCGCCGCGAGGCGTACGACGGCACGTTTTAACGTGCCCTCACATACCTCGTGGCACGTTCAAACCAGTTCAAACGCATGCTGAACGTCATTCGACACTACCGCGGCCTTTGCTCGATGTGCGTCGTTTCGTAGGTACTTTGGAACGCGCAAGACTAGCGAAGATCGGGACACTTCGCTGCACTGTGGCGCAGCGGGCGAGCAGCGATGCCACCTATTATTCTCCGCTGAAGTGTGCGGACGGGTACCTTCGCGAGAGTGTGCTGTCGAAAGGACGGAAGCTGTCATTGGCAACGAGAAGTATGTCTATGACGTGGAAGAAGCTGTTTTTCGAAGAGACCGCGCTTGTGACCTTTCGGGGAAGTGCCAAGCACCGCACGACGTAAACTTACAGGTAAAAGTATTCAAATAGCGCTAGCAAGCTTGACGGTGTATGCAGTGTGTCCGTTTTGCGCCCGCTTTGAAATAAAATTAGTGCCTCAGGCAGCACTGAGAACATTCGTCCCAGTGAGTGACAGCTGTTTTGAGCGAGCATATCACAATTACGTAATCTGTAGTTACAGCTCTCGTAGTATATTACAGAAGCTGTTTCGCTGCACGCTTTGCTTTACGGTGTAAAGACTGCGATACGAGCATTTACTGGGCACATGCCAGTAACGGCATGTGTCATTTTTAACGGCTTTCATGTGCCCACTAAATGTTTCTATCGCAGTCTTTACAAACAACGTTTTTGAAGTTGACGGTGACGCGTGAAATAAATGTAAAAAGGCCGGTGTAAAGTAGAGATCAGCGGTGTTAGCGGAAATACAAACATGTCGCAGGTCTCGTGCTTTAACGACGTCTACTCGATATCGTCTGCAGACCGTTTGCAAACTTGCCATCGGGCGTCGTCTAAGCCTGATACTTAAAAAAAAAATGTCTGAGGAACCTAGTGCTAATTGACTTCGTGGTGGTTCCGAGTTTGACATGCAGTGTGTGATCAGCAATGGAACATGCGTAGACAACGCGGTCTTTTTAGCGGTCATGGACTTGTAACCGGTGTAGAGCTGTGCACGTGGCAGTGACGTATAATACCGTTTTACTCGAATGTAACGCGAGTTTTTTTTTCTAGATTTTTGCAACCTAAAGTCGACCCTTGCGTTACAATCGAATACCGAAATTTTATTTTTTTTCTTCCTGGACGTAATGAAATGTCATCCCTGGCGTTACAATCGTGGTCATGTTACAATCGAGTAAATGCCGTATGTTTATTATACGGCGCGATGCTTACGCAACCGAAGCTGTCATTTGCTTTCTTTGACTTTTTCAAGGCCAGTTTCAAATAAAAGATTTGTGATGTTTTCCAGAGCGCCAACCCATGTGGATCGGTAGAAAGCAAGGCCGAAGGGAGTCAACTATGCTCTGGACTATTTTTTTCAGTTATTAAAAATATTTTTGATTGTGGCATTTGTGAATACAACGATACCGCCGGTCTCGGACGCTTCTTTTTCCTCGTTCGATGATCGCGCACGGCGGCATGGTTCACGTTAGCGGCCACTCGTATTTGTGTGTATGCCCGAGTGTTTCCGGCCGTTCCCGGCAGGGCGGCGCACCCTGTCCGCGGCGCACCCTGTCCACACCACCCATGGGTGGTGTGGTCGATGCGCGCAACGCGTGACAAATTGGTCGGAAACTCGAACGTGACGCGGGTTGCTGGAGAGACTTTCCTCGGGACGACTCCGTTGCTCGGCGATCAGCCTCCTCGTCGTTCCCCCGTGATGACGTCGCCATGCCGTGCGACTCCCATGCCCGGCAATCCTTTAGTTCCGCACGTTTAGGCGGCGGGAGGCACTGCGGGCTGTTCCCCTTCGATTCAATCCCAACTCCTCTGCTTGCCCGAGCAGCGGTGCATGCTCGACAGACCCCGCGGCTGCATTCACGACTTCAGTTCTTCGTCTTTTTCTCTTCCGGCTATGACGCGTCTCGTTAGCTCTATGTTCTTACCTCAGGCTAGGAGTCCTCGCTTGTTTGTTGCCGTTTTTCGTTTGCTGCCTTGAATGTTTTACTTCAACATTTGTTTTATTTAAATCGATCCTGAAATGCTTTTGACGATTTTGTACAAACACATTGAGCCGATAAAGCAAGTCCTAAGGACCATTTGCAGGCCGATTTAAGCTCTCCGCGTGAAGTGCGTGATTTATTAAAAGATTTTAAACATGCGAATCACCACAGATCGCAGCTTCTCAGCCGAACGAGTTTTCAGCCTCCCGCTTCCATGCCACGTAGCATCGTTTCATTGTACGTAGCACGGGCGAGCGATCTGATTGGATATGTCCAATTTACACCGCTGAACCTCGGGTGGACAGCGAGCCAAACGAGTGTCGTCTGCCTGTGTTACAACGTGTTCCGTGTAGACGTGAGCTGCACGACTGTGTTTAATATCGAGGTTTCTTTTCTCGGACACCATGAGTAGCCCTCGCTGCGATGTGGGCTGCAAATCTAGCGAATGGTGACTTGTAAAGCCGCTATACCGTGTAAGGTATATAAGGTAACTGGCGAGCGGAGTCGCTTCAGCTAGTCAGTGCAGCGGGCGTCGGGTTCTCGCTGTCCGATCAACGCCAGGATCGAAGCATCTGCGGCTGTAACTTCACCCCTGAAGACACAGCCCGAGTTTACGCTTACTGGAGTTCGTTCTCAAATACATTTTGTTTGTCTGCATTTTTCTTGGTGTTTGCAGATTGTCGGCGTGCAGGAAAAGAAAATGGGAACAGCTAGCAGTGTTGCGACACCTGGCGGAGCAGGTCCCAACCGCTCCTCGATTTGATTCGTCTCCGCTGTCTGATGGCATGCTGCCGGTGTTGGTGTGGAGGCTACGGAGAGGGTAGCTCAGCTAAACCCGTCGAGTGTGCTGCCGTCACCAGCGATGTCTGCACGTTGGACAAGTGAAGGAGGAAAGGCAGACCTGAGAAGGAGGGTGACATATAATTGCTCGTGGCTTCCTTGATACAAGGTCCGTCGTTTAACTTATGCTGCGAATGATTTGACGATTCTGTAGCCTAGCGCTGACAAACGTTCAAAAAACTGTTTCAGGGTCCCTTAAGGCCGTCATTTGACGTACAAGTTACCACTGAAGTCGCTCGCCTTATTATTATTGCGATAGCAAGTATATGGACAGTCTCGACGGGTTTTTGTCGTCGCCGTCGCCGTCATGTCCCTGCCGTATGAAGTCCAAATTGATAAGATCCCCCCCCCCCCCCTGGGCATCGTGTGGTCTACAGCGGGTAAAAGCGCGCGAGTGGGGCGACGAACGCGGCCGAAGCAGTGATTAAACGAGCCGGCCCATTTCCGTCACTTGGAAAGTGCATGCGATAACTTCACCCCGCTCGGGAGGCCTGCCGTCGGGCAGACAGGAAACGCCACCCCCTTCTTTAACGAGCATGAAAAGAAAAGATGCTTGCAACATTCGCGAGCAAAATCTCGTGGTCTGGACTCTGGGCTTGAGCTCCCTTCTTCCGGTTTCTCCTGCTTTCCGGTGTTTCTTTCACGTCCAGGAGAGCACCGAGCAAAAGTTGGTATCGAGTACGCAAAGAGGACGAGTGAGAGAAAAGGAAATGTGAGAGGGGCTGTGGGTGAGATGTTACGGTTTGCAAGTCTTGGCGGCATATCAGTAGCGAGCGATGTTTGCAGACGCTGCTGGTTTCTGACCCGCTGCTGTTTTCGGACGGCGCCTAAAGAATGACTCGGCTTTTCTGAGGTTGTTGCCTTTTCTTGCCGGTAAGTCTCAGCACGACGGAATAGTAACGGCGTTCCCTTTTCATCCCTTCCTGGTTTTCGACACCGCCGGGGTCAAGTTGCGCAAAATTGATTCGCGAAGTTGTAGTATCTGTCATGCGCTTCGATATATATGCGCAGCGTGGTTTATGGCGTCGGGGCATCCAAGCGAGCACTGGCTCTCGGCCAAGGGATTATGCTCCTGATGGTTAGGGTGTTAGTGTCAAATTCCGAGCATTAGATCAACGTAGAGGGCATGAGCTTAAGAAAGAAACGTGCTTCAAGACTGTCTTTGACGTGCAAACGCACAAGCACAGGTGTACGCGTACAATCGAATAGAAAACCGCACACGTGCGCACCGAAACATGAGCTTGTCATTCCCCCGACAGTGCCGAAAAGCTACAGACGAAACTTGTAAAGCTTTCTCAGTGTGAAATTTTCGCAGTCGAAAGAAAATTAGCTGTGCTCCGCAGTTCCAGTCAGGGCCCTTGAGATTGTGTCTCTTCCAGGGGACGATCTCGGAGGCTACATCTCAATACTACACGCATTGTAGCGCTACTCAAGGTCCTGTCTTGAACTCCGCCTTATTCAGCCCTGTTGTCATGTGTCTCGTGTAATGCGTACCACGTTCTGGTTGAATGCTAATGTACCTAGGTTACACCTATGCGTCTAGACGTTAGGCGTAAGATGTATTCAGGTATGCGCAAAGACTTTGCTAGCCAAAAATATATATCAGTACGGTTTTCCTTATAGCATCGAACTATACAGCACAGGACGTCGTATATTGTGGGGATACGTACACAGGTTGGCGAGTTTCTTCACTAATCTTCAACCATCTTGTTGGTACCCAGATCTCATAATAATAATTAATAATTATGGATGTTTTACGTCCCGAAACCAGGATATGATTATGACAGACGCCGTAGCGGAGGGCTCCGGAAATTTCTACCATCTGGGATTCTTTAACGTACAATTAAATCTAAGCACACGGGCTTCTAGCACTTTGCCTCCATCGAAATGCAGCTGCCGTGGGCGGGATTCGATTCCACGACCTCCGGTCAGCAGTGCAGCACCATTACATCTATACCACCAAGGCGGGTCGCAGAACTCATGAGCGAGAATCACACAATAATAAAAACATGTATTGGTGAGAGATTCGTGAAATTGTATGCGGTGTGACTACAGTAAAACCTCGGTGATACGATCACGGCTCATACGAATTTCGGGGTGATACGAATGTTTCTCTGGTCCCTGCCAAGGCCCATTAGCCTGCAATGTATTGGAGTACGGTTGTTGCGAACCGATTTGCACCCTGCGACGTTTTATTCGAACGTACGCTAGTGCACAGGTACGAACAGGTGCTGCCCGCGCTGTCACGGAAGACGCGGCAGTCATGCGCGGGCGGGGGCATGCGAGCTGCGCCATCATCAACGGTGCGTCGTTGCCTCCGAGATAGTGCACGCGAATCTTGGAGGCCTTTAGGCGCCTTCGCGTTTAGGTTACAGATGACGACGACGTCGTGCTTTTTTTTTTCGACGCGTTGACGCGTGCTTCTGTGGTCGAGGCAGCAGCGTTTTTGTGTGTTAACACGTGCCTGCCACGTCGATGCAAGCCATGTTCCCGCAATCTGACGTTCTATGAAACAAGACAGAAACTTGGGTTGCGGGTCCGTCATAAAGCCCCATTAAAGGTCGCCGAAGACCCCAAGAGACGAAGCCGACAGTCTTGGTGAAGGAGCCTGGCCTCTGTCTATCGTGTGCAAAGCGCTTAAGTCACTTTTGCCGCAGTACTTTAGTGATCACGGGGCACAACACATCTGGTTCATTAATTACACACGCGCGCATGCACCGTATGTTTACGAGTACAAGTATGATCGTTGACGTCTAGAAACTTTACTGGCAATCATTCAGAGCTGTTCATGACGTCGCTGCGGCCCTGAGAAACACTAAATCAAAACGTATGCCAACTTTCTTTTGTCGCATA
Source organism: Rhipicephalus sanguineus (assembly GCF_013339695.2). Taxonomy (NCBI): domain Eukaryota; kingdom Metazoa; phylum Arthropoda; class Arachnida; order Ixodida; family Ixodidae; genus Rhipicephalus; species Rhipicephalus sanguineus. Next base: position 43,109,391 of record NC_051177.1, read on the forward strand.
CTAATTTTTCATGTTTTCTGGTGATACGAATTTCGGATTATACGAATATTTCTGGTAACCCGGCGATATTCATATTACCGAGGTTTTACTGTATTTAAAAATAGGACAGTGCGTCTTTACTACAGATTTTGTCTGCTAAGCGAGAAGGAGTAGCCGGTGCCACCATAATGGCACCAACCTCTCCTATTTCATCATTTGAATAATAAAAAAAAAGACAAAAGCCTTAGATGCCTCATGAAACGCGAAAGTTGACCGGCGTCCCGCGTCGGCGTCTTCCGTCGGCGGCGTTAGCACGAGTCATGCAAAAAATGATCACATGATGACGTCATAATGCCGTCACAGATCGCCAAAATTTATTGAGTTGTCATGACGTCACGCGATGACGTCATGGCATTATATCATTGTTTGGTCAAAGATGGCCTGATCACGAAAGCAGTGCAAAACCAACCAAGGTGCCTCCGATCCTGGAGGCAGTGTAAAACCACGTTAGGTTCAGAAAGCTTTCAGAGTGTGGCGGGGCAGGGTCAACCAAGGAGGATACATAGATCAACACATCGGCTGAGAAGGAAAAGAAGATGGCTTTCGCCTTCGAGTCGTCTTAGCTGAATGCATAAGGGACCCTGTGAGTTTTCTGCTTTCCTTTGTCTTGAGCGGTTTCCTAACATGTGTGGCCACAAATCAGTGCATAAACAAAACAAGAATACTCAATGAAAAATAAAACTGATTAGTAGCGAGCTATTGAAGTTCATTTTTTAAATATATTTTGACTACTACATTGCTAATATTTCTCGCACACTTTGCGTAGTTTTTTTCTGAATCTGAAGCGCTTCCGGTGAAAGAGAATGCCGCAGTGTTTGCCAATACCCATCTCGGCCGGTATTCTTTAACCTTGTTCCACCTCGAAGAAAAGTAAGCCACGAGCCCGAGAGAGAAACCTCGACTTCGTTAGCGAGGCAGGAGCGCGCCATTAATAATTTCATTTTCATAGCGATGGCGGCGAAAAAGGAGCGATATATCTTCGTGGCACGCTAGTCCGTGGGCACACGAAATATTTTGTCTAGGCATTCCACGGGGTCCCATTAGTCTTCATCGATCAAATCTTCATCCGTGTTACAAAAGCATGCTCATAAATATTGATTTCGTTCGCCCCCGAAAGCCCCCGTGTCTGTGGATGACAAAATTTTCCACGTCTATGGAGCCTTTCCTACACTATGGAAAAAGGCAAGGACCTTTCGAAAGGAGCAGACCACCGTTTAAAGCCCCTTGTTCGCTTTAAAAAACCGAGTCAACTGTCATCGTTCATAAAGGAACGTATAGGCCTTCTAGAAATTGAAGAAACCAAATATGATCGATGTGCCGGCATAGATTATATTTTACTGACCAACTTTTCTTACTGGCCTACCTATAGCTCACAGAAAAAAAAAAACGATTGCCGAATAAATGGACACATTTTATTTTTACGTGGGTGTTTGCGGTCGTTTGGCTATAAGCTGTATGATTGATTATTGTTCGAGAATGGAGGCTTCATCGTAGAACTGTCCACATTTTGCGCGGAGTGATAGGTTAGGCAACCCTTAACCACGAGCGATGCAGTTCATAAAATGTTTGCGTCACTTACTGTCGATCGTTTTCTTCGCTCCAAATAATTGCTGGGGTCGTTCTTTTCGGGTTTCTTGCTTCAAACTTAATTTTATTGCAAAATTAGGAGTGACTGATGTTTTCTTGCTGTTTTTTTGCGAAACTGGATAGGTGGCTGCGTAACAACAACAACAAAAAAGAAAAGATTACTTGCCACGATAACGTTGGAGGATTACGTTGAACTTAGTACGATGGCTGTCTTGGATATGTGGATGGTTACAGTTATTGTTCAAAAACTATTTAAACATCACTTTTATTCGTAGGTTACAGCCTCAGCGTTGCCATTCTCTCTCTCTCTCTCTCATAACGCGACTGTAAATGAAAACTGCGTGTATGAAGGCCAATTTTCTGTATATTTCCTTGCGTATAAATAGGCGCACCCTAAGAGCCAGCCAGTGCCATACGAAAACGATGACAGGGCCTCGCTCTAACTGCGTCATTGCCATCAGTCAATGCCATCTGTAATGAGCTTCGCGTGAGGAAACATAGCGAAACACGCACAATTATTTACACCCGAGCCTAGTGGTTGCCATGTTGGCTTTGTCCGCGTCCTCCTTTGCGTGCGCAGTACTCTTTCTTTCTGTAGTTTCTTCTTTTTATAATCTCTTTCCTTCAACACCAGAGTAGGCATAGCAAGCATGATGTTCTTCTATTTGAAGTCCTTTATTTTTTACTCTTTGCCGACCATCTCCCTTGACCCGACACGGTGGTGTAGTGGTGATGAAGGTCGACTACTGACCCGAAGGTCGCGCGGTCGAATCCCGGCCGCGGCGGCTCCATTTCAATAGATCGCATAGTGGTTTTGGCCCGTAAAACCCCGACATTTAATATTAATATGGTGCTGAAGCGCCGAAATGTTTGGCCGATGCTCATTGTTAACTCATCTGAATTGAGTGACGTGGGCAACGCCAGAAACCATCGCTGTAGCGAATGGTTGGTTTTGCATTGCTCGCTGTACTTACTCCATCACGGTAGACGACGATCGTCATGGCGCACGTGCTGTCGATGTGCGTTGCCTTGTGTTAGTTTTTGTGCGGCCATATTAGTTATACCAGCACGTCTGCAACGTCGACGCTTATCGCACCTGCTTATCGACGCTCATCTGGATATGCGGATGCGTGGTAGCCGACCACACCATCACCGCCGCTTTTCGAAACAGCTCATGGCGCAGCTGGGCTGTTGCTGGGGTTGCGGTGGAAGCGCGACACCCGGACCGGGTGTCGACTTTTAAGATCCCAACTTCTAGACGCTCGTACTCGCGCGTGCATTCGGACAATTTTTGCAATATCTAAAGGCCCAGACGCTTTAGTGACAAGGAGATGTAGTGGATACACATGCTGACACCCCGCTATTGCAGTTTTGCGTTAATGAGAGGGAGCTTACGTAGGCATGAAATGTGGAAATCAGTGACAGAAAGTTGATGATTTGCGAACCACTCAAATGACGTAGCTAATGAAACAAAGCAGCTTCTATATAGGCAACAAAAGTAGCGGGACTAACTGTACATACTGTCGTGCAATAATTTTGCCTCATATGTGTTTGTCAATGTTTCAGCTTGTTCCCTTCACTACGCACAGTTTTAGTGGCGGTTGCATAAGGGTAGTAAGCACGCAGTGTGAAACGACCGTACATCCTTAAGACAATAAGATTATTCACGAACCTACATATCGTTAACACTAACCACAAATAATAAGGGCCTATAGTATACGCACTTATCATCTTCGTTATTCGCTGCGGTGGTCTAGTGGTTATGGTGCTCGACTGGGGACCCGAAGGTCGCGGGATCGAATCCCGGCCGCAGCGGCCGCATTTTGATGGAGGGAAACTGCTAGAGGCCCGTGTGCTTATATTTCGGCGCAGATTAAAAAAATTGACGAAGCTTGCTCTAAGCAATAAGCCGCACAAGCCTTGGAACAGCGAGACGATTCTGAAGACTAATATGGTTGCTTCTAGGTCGTTTTTAGGCCTTAGCTAGTTGATGAGGGTTGTTTCCAGGTTGCTTCTAGGTCGTTGCTAGGCTTTAGCTAGATGATGCTAGGTTGTTTCTATGTGAATTCTCAGCGCAGAGAAGTTCGAGTTAAACCACACACAGTCACAGACACGACACAGATGTCCAAACTAGAGAGACAGAAACTCGCGCTGAAACTAAGCTTTCGCACCTCTCATAGATCTACGGGCACGTCGTCGTTGGCGTAGGTCTTCCATCGCTTCGGAGTCTTCTCGCAGCCGCCGTTGCCTTTCCAGTTCCCTAGTGTTGAGCTAACTGTTGCCTTCTTCTTTTTTAGTGGAGCAGTGGTGAGTAGTGGGATTAACTCAATTTATGTGGCACATACCTGATAGGCCACACAGGATAGGCCGCACAAATTGCGGCTTTGCTGTTAAAACCCTAGGGGGGTTGAAATTTCCGAAGCCCTGATACTACGGCGTCGCTCATAATCACATGGTGGTTTTGGGACGTGAAACCCCACCACTTATTATTACCACCGTCTTCTTTCTTTTGTGCGAATCGTCGCACGGCCGCGACAGAAACAACGTCACTCCGCGAGTGCATTCGGCTGCTGTGCGGTCACGTTGTGTCGGATAACCATATCGTGCTGCTTGCGGAATGGCCTCACGGATATGCCAAGAAAAACAGCTGCCGCGATGCAATCGATTCTGCTGGCCCCCACGCACGTAAAAATGACACGTACAGCATAAGCAGACAAGGGGCCACTTTAGGCGAACTGCTTGCCGTGCGCCAGGGACAAGCGGTGTCCCCCTTCTTGACTTTCTCGTCGTGTCGCTCTTTCCCTTGGTCGTTGTGGCAAAAAGGCGTCATATTTAGATACGGACTCGGCGCGATGACGCACGCCATCTACGCGCGGCCGCATTCGTCACGTGTGGCCCGACAGTGGCCCTCGTACATGCCCTACTGAATAATCTTGCCCGCTGTTTCGTAAGCTGCGTTTCTCAACACTGCAATGACCAAGAACCGTCGGTCACGAACGTGAAGTGCAGTATTTGCATAAGTTTTCTTTTTTTTTTGTTTCATGCATTGCGCATGCATATCGATATATGCCGAGAATACGAACAGGCTCTTACGTTTTACCTATCTACGTAGCTTCTGGCGTCATTTCTGAAGCAGCTCCTACTGCGCCAGCCAAGGACACAGTGGTGTCGGAGTTGTTTGCTTAATATCCGCACTGTGCGTAGGAGGTACCGGGTATAGAAAATTGTCCAATGTTATTCACTTTTTCTATGGAAAGCGCAGTTACAATGCTAAAATATATTCGTTGACGTCTCTGTTGCAGCAATCAGCCACGGTGGTGTTGTATTTGCACGTACAGAAGCACTGTAACACCACAATATATGACTTCGCATATCATGGCATAGACAGCTGTGGAGCTCAAAGGTCGACGTGGCTCACTGCAATTCATCATGTGGCGACCTTGGAGAAAAATTAACTTTTTTTCCTGCGAGCTGATGGTGCTCAATTCGTAGTGTAAGAGACGCTTTTCAGACGCTCTTCTTTAAGAGACGCTCTTCACTCTTCAGATGGTTGAATGAATGAATCGGTTGAATGGTTGAATGAATTTTTCGTCAGCGTGTGAAAAAGTCAGCCAAGTCATTTCGCGACGTGGTTACTGGCACTGGTTGGTACATCATAAGAAAAACATACAGCAGCTCTATACAGTGCAACATGTGGCTCCTTCACTGTCCTGAGTAGCGCTGGTTTATATACGTCTTAAATCATTTGCTGCCACTTGTACAATGTGGTACAGCTGACATTGACCGGCCATTGAATAGAGATCACTGCCTTTCATTTCTATTTCAAGAACGGGGGATCTGTGGATTTCGTCAACCGAGTAGATTGTTCCAAAGTGGAAACGTAGTGTAAAATATATGTAAGAGGACCAGTAGATGGAGTAAAGAAGGTGTAACACACAACCTTCTTGCTGTCTGACACCTTTTTTTAATTTATTTTCACAACTACGTAAGCTCACCGGGAGGATATGTAGAGAAAGTTCCACTTTAATATCCGCCACCTGTTAGTGAGTGCTTTTTTGCCAGCAGACGGAATGCTTCACGGAAATTTCGGTCATGTGAGGCGCGGTTCAAACTGAGCGTCACAATAAACATGGGGGCACCCGCTCTCAGTGTTTCCAACATTCTGAAATTTTATGAACTATCTTTAATGAATATCTGGAGAACTCTCTAATGCATCATCGTTCTGTGATACGCGAGTTACATACAGTATCATCAATAACTTAAGGTTCTAAAGGTACCGTATGATTTAGCATTAAGGTGATCATGCAATCTTTGTTAACATAGCAATACGATGCTAACAATGTAGGTAGATGAATTCTTTTTCTTTTCCGCTTCAGCGTGTGCTATCAACCTTCAGGGACTAACGATTTATTCCGGCTCGCAAAACTACGGACGCAACAAGTTTCCCGTTGCCACAAAACTAAGATCGAAAAAAAAACAACCAAACAATAATTTATTTCTCCGGCAGACTGAGAATTCGCGCTCGAGCGACGCCCACTTTACAGCGAGCGCCTTCTGGTCTGAATCGCTTCCCCTCGGACAATCAAATATTCGCGCCGGTAATTAGGCGCATGCAAATCCAGACAATGCGCGGCGTGCTATTTTCTTTGTCTCTGAAAACCCCCTCGCACACCGCGCCGCTTGAAACGCAAGGTTACGTTCACGCTCCGCCTTGCTTTTCTTTCTATTCTTCGTCTTCTTCAATTCTTCGTCATTCGCTACAGAAACGTTCTTGAGTAACGTCTTCTGCTTCGTGATCCGTCTGGCGAGATCGGCACCGGCTGCGAGAAACCGGCCACGCATTGAGATCTCGCGCAAACAGATGCCCCGGCCGAGCAAAAATTACTCCCATCTAAGGAAAAAAAAAAACGGCTCGTTGCTTTCACAAATCTTCTCATGTGCCAGAAGAGCACCGCTGTAACTGCAGTTGCCCAACAGCTATGTGGCAGCAGAGTAATGCGTCTGTACGGTGGCTGTGGCGCACGTGTAATAAGGAACAAGGGGAGCTCGTTTGCATATTGACGGCGGCAGTTCGCGCCGCGAAATAAACCTGTCATCAACGGCGATAATAGGATGCTGCTCACAACTTGGCTGCACGGCGAGCGTTGTTGCACTAACTCTTTCTTCTCTTCTATATATTTTTTTTTCGCCGCGAAGCTTTTTCTCGTTCGTATTGTACGTGTCGCTAGTCTTTTAAAGAGGGAAAAATTATGGCGTACGAATGCAACTAATTGAGTTCTTGCTAACTGATCCGTATCAAGTTACTACACTCTCCGTGAAATCTTTCGTTCCTTGCTTATCTTTCTGGTCGTTGGCAATGATGACTTCAGATCACCTAAGGTAATTCACCTCGAAGTATTATAGCGGGTTAGACTACTTATTTACATTAGTTCAGCTAAATATTTTGCCGACATGTTTTGCTTATAGAATGCTCTACGTCTGCATGAAGACGAGTACGCAGCAATAGGCACTTCTAGCTTGTACCTATACTTTTTAGGGTTACCATGTTACCGGAATACCGGATTGCGTTTACCGTGTTACCGCAATGCATGTTTTAGAAAAGTTTTAGCTCTCCATACATAAACCCTTACGTACGTACGAAAACGTATACCTTTACGTTTGCGCAAACCACTAAATGGGGACAACAACTGCATTTAAACTATATATAATTTAGATAATATTGAATTATCGCTGCGGCAAAATCACAGAGGTTTTTAGCGTGTGGAGTATACTGGTATACGCAAGGGAGTGTAGGAATACTGGGTTACCGGATGATGGTGTCGACATCCGGTCACCCATCCATGACTGTGGCGCTTCGTGCAGCCACAGTCATGCACACGTTTGTTTTTGCTTAGTGTTCTTGAGGGAAAAATGATTAAAGAGGCAACTCATTCGTAATTATGCCGCTGCAAGGCATTTACACTGGAAGTAGAATGCAGGGTATTTCTGCAATAACAATTTTGTGCTTGCCTGGTTCATCTTGGCCCCGCTAGATGGCGTCACCTATCCAGCCTGTCACGGGCTTTAGGCCTCTCATGTTTACGGATTCGGTATTCCAGATCGCTCTAGCTTTGGCAATCCGGCTGAAACAAGGTGATCGCAAGTGACGCTCGCACTTCGGCTTATTTTGACTCGGCGAATGGAGTCTCCGCAAAACGGATATCGCGAGCAGCCACGAACGAAGGTGGATTTGCGAGATGGGCCGTAGATGTAAAGCCTATCCGGCGACTAGTTGTGGGAACCACGCCCACCGGCTATCGCGGATAGCGCCACGTGCTGCGCAGAGGCGGTGCGCGTGGCCCAGCTGTGCGGCTTAAAAGGGGCAGCCTACGCGCTGCGCAGGGTGAGGTGCCTTGGCTGCCAGGAAGGACGGATGCTGCCACCCGCGCTGGCCGATTGCTGCTGCCGGAGATCATGGTCGCTGCCTCGTCGTCTCGTGTCCCTGGACCGACCCCGCCGTATGCAGCGTAGAGTTGAATAAATTATTGTTGTGAGTTGAAGCCTCCGTCGTCCTTGCTTTAACTACGGACGGGAGGCAGCAAGCACAGTACCCACATAGTTTACGTTCCGTAAAGGCCCGCGCATGCTCAGATTCCTTCCGGTATCCGGTAAAATGGTAACGTAACGAAGTATACGTAAAAGCTAAAAGCCCCTAATATGGCGCCGCTAACGCTAAGCAGCGGGTGTCGCGAAATGTGTGCAGAATTTATCTAAGGGGCCTTTCTTTTTTCGCTGCATAACTTACAGAAATGAAGTAGCCGAGGGGATATAAACCTCAGCCTCTCCACAGCAAGACAGTTAGCAAGGAACAGAAGATAAAATTAGGTCAGTAAGTAAGTTCATGTCGTTCGCCTTTACCACGAAGACATATCTTTAAAAATTACTCAGGGTAAGCAATAATTGAAAAGAAATAATAGGAATTGAACAATTATGCACTTAAACCTCAAGATCCAAACGACTGGCCTGAATTGAAGAAAGAGGAGGAAATGCATGAAGATCGACCAGACTCGTGTCCCATTTTTTACCCAGCTTCAGTAGAATACTTGGAGCCCCCAGTGGTAGCTTGGTGTTTAAGGTTTAGTACTGCTAAATAAGAGGGTGAAGCTAAGGTAATTTAACATATATTTATATAGGACCTACATTAAGTATATCATCCGGTGTGCTCATAACCGCACACGCACAAGCTCAGAACGTTGAGTCCCTAATATATACGGAGGAGTGAAGTCCATTCACCTTCAGAGCAAAGAAAAAAAAAAAAAAACTCACAGGGTCGCTTATGCATTCGCATAAGACGCCTCGAAGGTGAAATCCATCTCTTTTTCTTCTCAGTGGATGTATTGATCCTGCCCCCATCTGAAAATTTTCTTTACCTAACGTGGTTTTTCCACTGCTTCCGTGATCAGCCCACTTTTGCCCAAGCGACGATGTGATCACGTCGTCATGTCAAGTCACGCTGTGACGGCACAGTGACGTCATCATGGCGTCGCAAATTTTTGCGATCTGTAACGTCATCACGTGATGTTGATCTTTTGCATCACTCGTCAAGGTCGCGGCATGACAAGGTCGCTCATTTCGTCATCAGACATGCATACGGAATTGATGCCACCAATAACTATAACGTGTCGATCCATTGCACAGTAGCGACTGATAGTTTTGAGTATTTCTCGTTTCTCCACTGGCGTATGTTATATGAATAAAGACGTGCCCACAAAGACGTGCGCAAAGACTCACTTTAAGAGAAAGATCGACTGCCAAATTCGGCATTCCCAGTGTGAACCTTCACTTTCAAACAATAAACACAAAAATATGCCGTGTTTCTCACTGTCTCGGTTGCACGGCACTTCTGGCGATATTAGGCTGGTCGCGGCTGGCGTTCTCAAAATCCTCGACAGCGCTTCGAATATAACTGAGGTAGATGCGTTTGAAGCCGGAGAGAAATAGATGGATAATTCTGGTACGGTGGCATTTCTCTTGCCGGCTGCCCGGACACGCGCATGCACGTGCGTTGCCCGCTCCGAGTCGTATAGCAGTCGTTCTCACATTCAGCTACATGCACTTTCTGACCTCCCAGTTTGTTCATATAACGAAGAGTGCAAAGATATAGACGTCTCTTTGTGATAAAGTGACGCGGCTTGTCCCCTTCACATTCAATATGGCTGATACAGAATACGAGGCATCGTTTTTTTTTGTTGTCGTGAGCTTTATTTCTTATATATGAGCTGCAGATTTGAACTAGGCTTTTACTAGACCGTTTTTTAAGCTTTTGTCTATTTGCAAGATCTTCAAAGATTAGGCCTTTGAGACGCTTCGCACACAATTGTGTACACCACTTGTATTTGCTAGTTGTGTCGAATAGTGGCTAAGAGCAACATACATTGAGCTTTGGATGAAAATGTGTATACATTTAACTTCATTTTGAAGTGTACTGTCGCATATGGCCACTTTGCTGAAGGCAGTACAATGTCCGACGAGTACCGCGAGCTACGTCAGAAGTTCATTTTTTCTTCACTGAAAAGGAGCATAACCGAAAACTAATTTGCACTATACTTCAAGCTTTAGATTTACTTCTATTTATGAAAAACAGCGCCCAAATTACATCAGGAAAAATGATATTAAATTACAATTTAATTTGGATCAATTGCTATAAAACACATAAATCAACGTATTATGACACTGTCTTTGTTGCACAGAATATCGAGTGCCTTGAGGTGATGTTGTGTCTATTCGTGGCCTCATCGATTAACTCCGGCAGCGCGTTGCCATAGCTGATCTCGGAGGCCACGGACAATTTTAGGCATTTACAGAGAGTTCTTCATAGGTGGCTTCTGAAAGGGTTAGTATCCTTGCGCAGAGCAGCGCGTGTTCATTAAAAATTGGGCTTTAGCAAAGTTATCACGGGCGTTAGTGAGACGCTCGGTTCAGTGCCTACCGCGGAGCTGGATGTTCTGGCGCAACCAGACCCTTAAAATTTTTTTTTCGGCTTATGGCTTTCGCCTTCGGTATAAGCTTTGGAAGAGCCACCGTAATGGTTGTTTGCCCTAATCACCGAGGCGGAGCTCATAAAGTTTAGTAAAGTAAAAAAGACCTCCCGCACGGCGTTTCTCGTGCTACGTAGTGCTTCCATTACATTAGTCAAGGCAGGAAGACCGATCGCATTATTCCAGACTAGCGAGCGTGCCCGAATGGTTCTGTAATGACTCGAACGCGCCGCAAGAAGAAAAACGAATGGCTTGAGTACCGGGAGAAAAATGACGATAAAGCAGCTGCGAGCCAGAACTAACCAGGAGCACAAAGAATCTTAGTTGTGGTGAAGCTTGCGTAGCCAGAAGCTCCTTTTTGCTCTCGCAAGTTTCGTTTTTCTTTCTGTTTGATTCTTTGTTTCGTGTCTGCGCGTTGTCTCGCTTTTAGAAAATCTCGCAAGTGCTGTTTCTTTTTGTTTTTGTGCAAACTCTGTTGCCATTGCATCAGCATACGAGCGAACGGCGTGCAACGGCAATCATGGCAAGCTAATCGTAAACCGAGCGGACGGGCTAATGGAGGCGCAATCCTTTAATTTCTTATAGCCGCGATGAATAAGCGGGCATCGTTGAAGAATAAAAAAAAACAGTTTCAACGCAAGGGCGAAACAATGAATGCGATAGCAACAAAGCGGAGTGTTATACGAAGTAGGGCTAACAGTTTACTCTTTTGAATCTCATCGCGCGTAACTCTACAAAACGCTGATTTAAACGAATACGGCCGCTGCAAGAGCGAAGCGGTTTTCTTGCTGTGTCATCTCAACGCCAAGCGTGAATGCACAGCATGTATATGAGCCGTCTAATGACGGCTGTCGAGATGGCGCGTGCGCCAGCTTTTGCCGCGGTGCGCTTATGATCAAAGCTCACAGTTGCTGCTCGAGCGACGCCCAAAATAATCCCCTTCATTCTATCTCTCCCGACGAAAGACGGGCGGAGCGTTTCCTCTCTGCTTGAGAAGCCACCGATGTTATCGATGTTATCGCGTGCGCCCTGCGTTCGACGGAGACGGCCGGCTCGTTTCATACGAGAGCCGCGTTCGTCCCCAGCACTCGCCTGCTTTCACTAGTGCGTAGAACATGTGATGCGCGGGGCGATTTTATCGATTTGTACTTTATACGCAACATCACGGCGACGGTGACGGCAAAAGCCCGGCCGAGACTGTCCACATAATCGCTATCGCAATAAAATATACTAATCAACGTGTACAATCATCTTCACGTTTCCTGGGCATCCAGCTAACTTGTTCCAGCCCTTCGCCGGCGCATAATAATAATAATTATAATAGTAATAATAACAATAATAATAATAATCAATCAATCAATCATTTATTTAACGTGCCAAGGAATAACCGTAAGGTCTTTGTGCAGGCGCACGCAAAAAAAAAACATTAAAAAATAAACAATAGAATACAGACACTTTTCAGAAATAAAAAGATCAAAAACACGTAGACAAAGAGAAATGAACACAAAAGGGGAGGAGTAAAATAAGACAACACGAGAAATATTGACGGGGAATAAATATTAGACTAATAATAATAATAATAATAATAATAATAATAATAATAATAATAATAATAATAATAATAATAATAATAATAATTATTATTATTATTATTATTATTATTATTATTATTATTATTATTATTATTATTATTATTATTATTATTATTATTATTATTATTATCTGGAGTCTTACGTGCCAGAACCACGGCATGGTTACCGAGGCAGATAGTTTCATTATTGTCTGAAGGGGATACTTGTGCCAGACTCTGAATACGCTATTGCCAAAATGTCAGCATGGAAAGCGAATGAGACCAGTGAGTGAGTCAGGACTTTATTTTGGTCCAAAAGTGGCAGAAGCTGAACGCGACTGGAGGTCCCGCTAGCTCAGCCAGGTGGCTCCACCCAGGAAGGTGCCGGAAGCTGGAGCCTCTCGGCGATGTCCCGGGCCCTCTGGACTGCCAGGAGTTGTTTGTTGAGCTCCATGCTGCGCATGGCAGCCTCCCAGGAGGGTTTGTCCGATAATCCTGACCCCGAATTAAAGGGGCACAGCCAGAGCATGTGTTCGAAATTACAGTGCTCGTGATTACAGTGCTGACAGTGAGGTGAAAAGTCTGGATCGATTCTGTTTAGCATGGCTGGAGTGATGTACGTTTTTGTCTGTAGTTGTCGTAGTGTGACCGCTTGCGCTTTATTGAATTTAGGGTGTGGAGGGGGGAAGAGCCTGCGCCCTAGTTTGTGAGCTGAGGTGATTTCGTGGAACGATATTAATGGATCCTTGAAGTCCATGCATCTCCGTTCCCGTCCCGTCTGAGATGGCCGGTCACCGCCGCGGGTAGCTAGTTCACGCGCTAGCTGGTGAGCCCTCTCGTTAGGGTTGCCGGTTGGGGAGGATGAGATGTCACCCATGTGGGCCGGGAACCATATGATGTGCGTTGGAGGATCTTCCCCTTCGTTAGCCTCAGCAGTCGTCTTATTAACAATGCTTGCGGCTGCGGCGGAGACGAAGCCGGATGAAAATGACCTGATGGCAGTTCGTGAGTCTCAAAAGATGGTGACGTCCCTTCTTCGTTCTTGCAGAGCTACCGCGATAGCCAGTTCCTCGGCATTGTGAGTGAAGCCGGTGACCACCGTGGCCGCGTTAACTAGTGATCCCTTGGCATTGACGACTGTGACGACATACGCGTCCTTCTTCCAGTATTTGGCTGCATCAACAAAGAGGGCGGTTGAGCTGGAATCGATCTTCCCCAGGATGGCCTCGGCTCTTGCTTTTCTTCGCCCTTCATTGTGTACAGGATGGATGTTCCTGGGGACCGGGTCGACGCATATAGCCCCTCTTATCGCCGAGGAGATCTTGTCTTTCTCGGGAGGCATGAACAGGGGTTGCAGCCCTGCCTCCAGGAGGATCCTGGTGCCTGCTTTTGTGAGGGACAATCGGCAAATTTGAGCGGTTCGTTGAGCTTCAAAGAGCTCCGTTGCTGTGTTGTGCAGTCCGAGATTTGCGGTACGCTGGTCTAGAGTAACGCAAAGGTAATGGTGAACCGTATTCGGAGTGCTCGCTTCGGCGAAGACTGCCATTTTTGTTTATTCCCTAACTGCTTACCTTTTGTTTGCTTCCTTCGCTGTCTGGCCTTTAGGCAAACGAGCCTATAACGACACACCCAGGTGTGGACACTCCGATCTGCGACCCGTACGCATGAGGAACCGGGCTTCTCAGTGTCTCGCCCAATTTTGTTTCCTTTTCCGAAAATTGTGCCATTGTCTCGCTCGCCTCGTTACTGCTAGTATCAGTGTAGCTGTGCGAATGTTTCTAGCTCGAAACGTTGTATCTTTGGTTAGCAGCGTCACTACCTACATAGGAAGCGAGATGAAAGGGAAGGGAAGAGCGGCGGTTGTGTGCGCGTGTGCGCGTACGTGTGTGTATGCGTGTGCGTGTGTATGTGTTTTGTCGGAGATGCTGTTAATACATTTGTAATACTATTCGTTGAATTGGTGCCTACTCGTACTTGTGTCATGTCTTTATTTCTGCAACATTCATTTTTTTTTACTTTGGAATTTGCGATTTCATAGATTACTTTACGGATGAGTTTTGGTGCCGCCATAATGGCTTTATACCTTGTATTTTTAACAACTAAATAAACAGTGTTACGGTATACACGTACGAATGGAAGTGGTTGAATTTGAGCATTCTACGTTCGCGACCTTAATAACTTACTTCGTGATATGCGAAAATATATAAACATTCGTTTAACAGGCCAAGGTGGTGGCGCCTACGTGTCGTATGTAAACGTGTCTATATTGTCGCGTGGTCATGACGCCGACGAAGGCAGCAGTCGCCGTGTCCAAAATGAAACTCTTTATTCTATTTGGCCGAACTGGTGGCCGTGAAACGGAAAGTCAACCTACAGCAATACACAATGTAGGTACACTGATAGCGGCGAACAGAGCGTCGCCGTCGATCATCTGCCCTGCGGTAAGGCGTGTCGGCATTTATACATGCGGCATCGAACGTTCGAGCCTCATCGCTGGTGGCCGCGTTAGTTCCAGAATAAACTCAACTGTTCGCGTTTGCGTGCTCAAGCCTATAAGAAAATTCTGAAATTATCTGGAAGATTCCCAGCCATTCGGGCACGGTTTGCGCAAGACAGCGATTACGCGTGTGACGGACCAGTTACATAAACATAGCAAAAGAAGCGCGCGTGGCAATATTGAGGAGCACTTGAGAGCTACGTGTTATAGTAATGAAATGAAACAGGCGGGGAAAATGCTAAGTCCACAGTAGGCGGAGGGCAGGTATTGCGGTGGTCGTTCCAAAAATAGCACTACAGGTCACGGATGAAAAAGCGTTCCTAAAAATATAAAACTGGAGGAAAATAAATGCATCGTCGAGCCTGTTTTTTTAGCCAAAGCCATATGAAGGCGAGATGAAGCTAGCGAAAGCGTAGGCGACCTTGTTTTCAGGCTTCAAGTAAAGTGTTGTATTTTTGAGGCAAAGGAGCGTGAAAGTCGATGATAAAAAAAAATGCGCAGCTTGCAGTAGTGACGCAAGGTTGGAACCAAGAGCGAAGCTCGGAGGCTTTCCTTGTTTCTCTTTATTTTTATTTTTATTCCTTCCTCTCTTTCCTTCCCTTTCTCTCGGTTCATCTTATCTCTTTTTTGTCTGCTTTTTTTTCTTTGTCTTCATTTCTTTCTCTTTCTCTATTTCTTTTTCTGTCTTGCTCTTGGCTTTTTCTAACTATTTTTTTGTGTCAGTTTCCTTCTATGCGTTTCCCTCTCTGTCCATTTGCTTGTCTGTCTTTTCTTTTTACTGTTTCATCCCTTTCTTTGTCTCTATGTTTCTCTCTTTCTTTCTCTCTCTCATTCTCTCTCTATGTGCTCGTTCTCTCGTCCATCCAAGTTATTGCATCCCACGCCGGACAGATCGTCACCGTGGTAGAGCGTCCGCCGTGCGCACATGTCCGGGGAGCGAAGCAGAAGATGATGAAGAGGACCACGAGAACGCGCGCCGGCCGACTTATTGCGTTGCGCGCGCTAGGCGCGGCTGTGCTAGGTGCTAGGCAATACGAGGTACCATGTAAGGTAGAGGCCGTTCATCATGGTGATAGTGTCTTGTCGAGGCGAACCGAGGGTTTGTCAAGCTTAAACAGTGCCGCTGTTAGAATATCACGCCGCAGTCAATGCCAAAGCAACGAACTGCACAACGCGCGTGGAGCGTATTACCATTGTGCTGCGTCGGTGGCTGTTCACACATTCACTGTCCTGGGTGTTCACGTACGCGTAACCCTGGGAGTGTTAGCCAGCGTTACTCATGGCCATAGCTGCGTATGTGAAACATTCGTTTTGCCCAATGATGTCACGTTTATATCATAATTATTACGCTTCAATTAAACATAGAAATAACGCCTCCTGTGCTCTGGCTTTCATTATGTGTTCTTCGTACGGTTTTATCAAACTATCAGGGACAGAATCCACAAATCTTCTCTTTGGGTAGTGCGTTTTTCTATTGGTCAGTAGGCTTCACTAAATATATGTCTTGCATCATGATTGGCTGAGATATTCTCTTACAAAATAAGAAAGAAAGAATTGAAGAAAGAACGAAAGAAAGAAAGAAAGAAAGAAAGAAAGAAAGAAAGAAAGAAAGAAAGAAAGAAAGAAAGAAAGAAAGAAAGGAAGAAAGAAAGAAAGAAAGAAAGAAAGAAAGAATGAATGAAAGAAAGAAAGGAAGAAAGGAAAAAGAAAGAAAGAAAGAAAGAAAGAAAGAAAGAAAGAAAGAAAGAAAGAAAGAAAGAAAGAAAGAAAGAAAGAAAGAAAGAAAGAAAGAAAGAAAGAAAGAAAGAAATTTGGGGAGGCGCGAAGCATGTAGGGAAGGGTGTTTCAGCTCCACTTACGTGAAACCTGTGAAAGGGCGAAGCATGGAGTGTGCGCCGGTGTTCTTACAGAAAAATCTCTGCTAAGGGCAATGACAGACAAAAGAGAGGTTAAACGCAGAGACCTGTAGTCCACTTTTAGTTAACGTGCACACTGCGAATCTTCATTGTTCAACTACACACAAGAGAAATCTTCCACCGGCACTACATTGCAGGTCAAGATCCAGTGCCTATATATACGCGGTGGCCGGTGTGCGGTTGTGCAGCGCGAGCAGTCCGTTTTTAAGGGCGAAGCTCCTTAAGGCGGCACCCGTTCGTCCCTCGTAGTAGTGCGTAACCAGTCGTAACGCTAGTACCAGATCTTGACCTTCAAGGTGGTGCCGGTGGGAGATTTTTCCTGTGCGTTGTTGAACAATAAAAAAATCGCAGCGTGCGCGTTAACTAAAAGCCGAATCCTTCTGTCTCTCATTCCACATTAGCAGCCATTGGCATGTTCCAGTAGGAAACGTTAGTAGAAGTAGAAGTGTAAGTTTTAGCTAAAAGCCCACTTCTTCTGTGTCTCATTCCCATTAGCAGCCATTGTTTACCTCCAAGGTAGTGCCTGGTGAGATTTCTCCTGTGCGTGATTAAACAATAAAAATTTTGTTCAAAACGCCGTTGATTGATGAAATAAACCAACGAAAGACGCCAGATGTTTTCTAAAAGCAAAACGAAAGAACGCCAGATGTTTCTAAAGCAAAACGAAAAGACGCCAGCTGCTTAACGAAAGACGCCAGATGTTTTCTAAAGCAATGGTTTTCTAAACAATGAAAATTCACAGCGTACATGTAAAATTAAAGTGAGCTGCAAGTCGTCATAACTCATCGAACCTTTAGTATAAACGCGCCCGATCTCACGTCGGTAATGATGTACTAGGCAGAATTCACGGAAGATTCACGGTTTACCGATGAACCTCCGCAGCTTCGCCCACTCATCATCATTCACTCCGTGGATATGCTGTGAGTCTTACGATAGTCTTTCTTGGGGAACTTAAACGCAGAAATTTTGGTCTGTCTTTCTGTCTTTCTGTTTGTCGGCACGTCACCCGATTCAGCCAACCGGCCAAAGTTGGACCACTTGCTTACCGCCCACCCATCTTGAACTGGTACGGCTGTTCATACTTGTGAACGTTGTCGATCAAAAAGTAAATATTACGCATATCTGAGGCGTAACATCATTAGGTAAGTATTAGGTGGTGTGTTCCTTTAATAGAAAATACTTAGATACGCAATTTTAAAGACCTTGATGGCATGCGTTTAACGTTGAGACAGTAACGCGTTTATTAAAAGATTGCCACAGCTGAAGCGATCAGCGGTCCAAGCCGAGCAAGCGCGAGCGCCAACAACAACCGTCTTCGTCTTCTTCTTTCGCAGGCGTTCTTGTCTGCGCCCTACCATGTTACAAATTACTCCCCCGCGGAAAGGAGCCATCCTGGCGACCTAAGGAACAGGTACAACTGGTGGGTCATAATGCGGCTTCAGTCGATCGACGTTAACAGTCTCGCGGCCGCGACGACAGCGGTCCGTAGGTGATTGAACAGGCTCAATCATATAGTTAACTGGGGATGCTTGACGTAGGGCGCAATAGGGGCCTTCGTACTTAGGCAGTAGCTTTGTGGAAAGGCCAGGAGCGGAGGAGGGAACGCGAAGCCACACCAACGTTCCAGGCGAATACGACTGAGGAGGCAGGTTTTCGTCGTGACGGTCCTTCTGGCCCTACTCGCCCTACAATGTTACAACCCTAGTTTCTTAAGGTGCGCTGAAAATGCGACTGCGCTGAAACTTGTCTTCCTCCGTGCGCTCTGCACAAGCTCATGTTGTGTTTCGGTTTCGGTTCAGTATTGCATTGTACGAATGACAGGGGGCGCCACTCTGGCATTCCTGTTTTACCCAGGCGACGTGTAAGTAAGAGAGTTTGTGGAGAGTACTCGTTGAGTGCGGACGTTTCTTTTCCTTCGGCGCATCGCGCCAAACAGCGTGTTCGGGCTGGCCGGCGTCTCCACCGGTCTCGTTGGTCACCGCCGGTCTTCGCCTGCCGCTGCGCCGGGACTACCAGCCCGCAACACAGCACTCATGTTTCCCGACGTATTGCCAGATGGCGTCCATATCTCACGCAGCGCCTCTTCTATCGTCTTTAGACGACATTTGCAGCGAAGCACGAAGATACGCGGCCAATGTTTTTCAATAAAGAAACTCGCTAGCTGACGCTGCCTGCGTCGGCGTTGTCTCTCGCGGGCGAGAACGCGTTCTCCTTCCTTGAGAGCTGGTGGTTCAGCGTTCGTCGCAGAAAGAGCGTTTCCATAGTCAACGCGCGCCTTTCGCTCTCTCTCGCCACACGGCGAGCGCTGAGGTGGTGGCGCCCTCTCTTGCGCCCAAGCAAATGGACCGTCCCGACAGCAAATGACATGAGATCACGATGCACGATGCACGCCGACACACCGAGACCCTAAGATGCTTCGCCCCTAAAAAAGGATTGTGTAATATGGTGAATACTGGCCCAGACCTTTATTTCTTGCTGCTTACTGTACAGCAAATTAAACACCACAAGAACTTTCATACTTTCAATCAAGCTCTCATCGAACGTTACGAGTATAACGAGACCGGGGCCTCCAGGCTCATCTAAAACTTACTCAAGAACATTATCAAAAGTCGCTTTAAGTACAACACGACGCCCAGTCGCCGCGGACACCAGACAACTTCATTAAAACCGCAGCCAATGAGCGACGTGTTACTGCGTCCGTGTTTGGCATCGCCAATTAGTAAGGAACCCCGGTTCTCAAACCACCTAGTAGCGGCGGGGTTTCGAATGCTGCGGGCCATTCGCTCCGGTCACTCAAGAAGCTCTTTCTCTCTCTCTCGCTTGCTCCCTCTCACCCCCATCCTTCGCGTCCCGTCACCCGCTTATATACTTCGTAAATAACTGAGTCCTGCAACCCAAGACTCGCAGGACAGAAGCGTCCAGCTTCCAATTTGTGCGAGCTGCTCGAGCGAGCGTGCTCCTTCTAATGTGTCGCAATGCATTCGTTACCCGCTGTGCCTCGCGGTAGCGGTGGTCGAGGTACGACGTCCTTTTCACGAACTAATAATCTCCGGAAAGGCGATTATCGGACACCGTTTGGGAGAGAGAACAGCCGATAGCTCGGCAGAGGGGGAGGAGGATCACAACCATGCACGAGAGGGTCTTAGAAATGCGACACCGTAGCGTAAACAGTGGAAGGCCTGAGTCAAGTTTTAACGAGCTACGGCATTGAAGTCCCCTGTTTGGAGAAGCTGAGGTCGTGGCTGCGCGCGCAGTTCCTCTAAGCCTCGCTGGAAATAGGGCGCTATTGTATTGGCGGGTGGGACAACGGAGAGTCTTTGCTTCGGGGAGAAAGGAGCAAATAAGGTGAGCAAAACACGAATATCGCAGAACTCAGGAGGCTGTCCTGAGGTGCAGAAGAGGTGAACTTTAACAAACCTACATAACTAACCGAACTTTCGGGCAATGACTGGTTTCGGATGTGCGTGGTGTCTAATATCGGTGGGTCGTCGTATGATGTGGAGCACGAAGTTTTTGACTGGTCGCCATTGTTTTCCAGTCGTTCACGCGAATTGGATGTTCGATGTTGCGTAGTTCAAGCGACATTGCATCGCAGCGAAGTCGTTGGGTTTCCGCGAGAATATTTAATCGCTCTGTGCACATCGTGTCTGTGCCAGCTCTAGCACTTGAATTCTTGCCGTTCTTTTTGTGCCGCGCTGCGACTAGATTCGCGGAACTGAGATGAAGGCGCACCGCTCCGAGAAGATCAATTCAGTCTGGAATCACTGGCTTGAAGCGATGCCATGAGAGTCCAATTAAAGAGCCATCAGCGACGAATTAGTATTCGATCTAGTCGATTTATCTGTGTGTCACGTTTAGAGTCAGTCTCAGTCAGAAGCAGCCTGGAGTCGTTTCGTTCCCTCCCGCCCAACATCTTTTTTTTTTGGCTTCCAGTTCGATATACATTTAGGTTGGCCGAAGCAAAAACTTATAA
The DNA here is from genome assembly GCF_013339695.2 of Rhipicephalus sanguineus. Taxonomy (NCBI): domain Eukaryota; kingdom Metazoa; phylum Arthropoda; class Arachnida; order Ixodida; family Ixodidae; genus Rhipicephalus; species Rhipicephalus sanguineus. The sequence continues at coordinate 43,129,990 of NC_051177.1, forward strand.
TAATTAAGCGTAGCAACGGCGCGTTTTTTTTTCGAGCCTGGTGGCACAGATGTCACCGCTCCGTTATAAAGGGGACGCTCATAGCATCCACCCATCCATCCAAGACCACTGTGAGAGGAAAGTGTGAAAGATAAAAGATGCGTTCATATAGCCTCCGCAATGTGTTTGGCGGTAGCTCAGTGGGCTGAACGCCCGTCAGCCATCGTCGCGGGCCGAGAGGTCACGTGTTCGACTCCCGTCAACGGAACTTTTTCATACAGTTTTTTTCTTTGCTCTCTGATGGACATCTTCCTCCGACGGTAGTGATCGCAGCTTGAAGAACAGCAAAAGGAGTGAGTAAAGCTTGCCTGATAGTTCCCTCTCCTCGAAAGAGGATTCTGTGACGTGGTGCTGTTGTAGTCGTTGGTCGACGCTCGCGCGATAACCTTCAAATCGTGCTCGACTGTATCTGTAACGCTAGGCTTTCGGCTGTTATAACTCGGCTTTCCAAGAAGTTATGACACTGCTACAGTTCACGAAATAATTCACTTGCTCTCATAGGGGAATCGAGTCACGATTCTCAAGCTGGGAAGCTCTTTAGGCGAAGCGATTCTGGTTTCTAATGTCGGTTTAACATCCTCACGAAATGGCTATCTGTCAACAAAATAACCGTAGTTATGCTCTATTTCGAATGGGCTTGTTTATTTTTTTCGGCAATATACAGAAAATGAGAAGCGAAGCAAAAGACAATTCGACTTCTCCCGGCTTCACAGCGAGAAACCGTGAAGCCGTCATGACTCGCGCATATTAAATGTGTTGCTGTGGAATAGATAAGTGAGGTAAGTTAGAGTGAGCAGAGAAACAACTTTAATGAAGACAGTAGTACTCCTGGGCCGTCATATTGTTATGATTGTTTCCGCTCGATCCACCGTGCGATCTCACCACTCTAATGTTACCGCATGCACGAATTGCGATCAATGAAGCATTTTGGGTCCGGATTTTCAAAACTCTTTTAGATCAAAGAACTGTTCGAATGTCTCTATTGAACAAGCCCGTTCTTTCCAATCATTATAGCGTAGAGCGATACTTTGGGCATGACTTGCTTATTTCGTAAGTACAGTGGCTTCTGCCCAGGTCTCCCCACGCCATATACGTGACCGCAATGAGTGCACGGTCACTTAAGTCACGTGATCGCATATATCGCCCGAAGCGATGTTCGCAGCGCCTGACGCCATTCGTAGAGCTATCGTGCTATCGCGTAGCTCACAGATCGTTTTACTTACACATACCTCGATCGATAATGGGTCCTGAATAGAGAACGCAGTATATATAGTGTAAAACAAAAGCGTCCAAGGGCGCTGCACTCTCACCTTTCAGAAGCATTAATGCGACTTCCAACGAAGCCATGGCGTGAGCCGACTGGAGGGCTTCGCAAATAAAAGCCACACGAGCAGCGTATGTGGCGCGCGCCGGAAGCCGGCAAATACTTCAATCCACCGGCGCCGTAACGATGCCTTGCAGGGCGTCTGGCGTCAGGAGTGCCGTGGGCTAATGGCTTTTGCCTCGTGTCCGTGAGGCGATTTTGATGAGGAGTTCTACGCCATCTCCGCGCGTTGGGTGGGCTTTTCTTCGCCAAAGCTTTTGCTCGCCTTCTTCAAAATAAATGGATTTGCCGGCAGTCCCAGGGACATTGCCGTTTTCTTTCTCTGCCTCATCTACGGTGCTGGAGAAGAAGCCAGGGCAGGAAAGAAAAAAAATAAACGTAGATTTCGAGAGAAAATTACTTTCACAGGCACTCATGCTAGAAGAAGCTGCAGAAGCACTGGATAGCAGTTTTGGTGCTTACCTTTAGAGGTAGTCAAGTAGATGTGCACGACTTTAAAAGCTTACGACAAAATGAAACTAGTAAACTACACTGGTTACGGTGCTCGGCTGGTGACCCGAAATCCGCGCGTTCGATCCAGGCCGCGACGGTCACATCTCGATGGAGGCGAACTGTTAGAAGCCCCGTGTACTGTGCGTTGCAAGTGCGGGTTAAATAACACCGGATGGTAGAAATTTCCGGCGCTGTTTACTACGGCGCGTAACCATATCGTGGTCATGGAACATGAAGCGCTAGAAATTATTATTAGAGACGAGTAAACCTTGCTCTGGCGGTATCTCGTCGGTTATCTGATCTGGCTGTTTTTCTCTGATGTCCCTTCTGCTCTACGCGGCACGCGAGAAGAAAACAAAGAAACAATACTAGAAGCGCGAAAGATGTAGTAAAAAAAAATTATGTAGCTTCGCACTAGGGGTGCCAAGCCTGAAGGAAGTGAGGAGTTGCGGAGCCTTCTTTGTTTCTCTTCAGTTTACTCTTTCTTTCCGCCTCTCTTTCTTTCTTTTTTCTCTTTTTCAGTTTTCTGCTGTTTTTTTTTTCTCTCTTAACTTCTATTTATTTCTTTCTCTTTCTTGCTCTTTCTATTTATTTTCCTATTTTCCCCCTTGCTTTCTCTCGTTTTATGTTTGTCGCTTGCTTCCTGTTTTCTTCAGTTTTTGTACGTGGTTTTGCCTGCGTTACGCCAAGTGGCGATAGCATACGACAGCGTACGACAGCCCCGGCCCCTGAAGTGCTACGCGCTTATCATCATCAAGGCGCTCGAAGAACAAGAGGAAGAGGGCTTCTCCTTGGGGCGAGCGCGCGCTCAATATGGTACAGATGGCTATGCTATTCGTGGTTTCTCCTGCGTTACACCAAGCTACGACAGCATACGATGGCACCATAAGACAGCATGCGACAGCCCGGGTCCCTAAAATGCTCCGCACTTAAGATTTTTGCCGATCTCCAACCATCGCGATCGAGCAATGGAAGGAATCCCTGAAGAGCAGCAGTCTTCACAATGAACTCCAGGCCGTCCAGATAGTCAACGACATCGCGACGGAACTTCGACTTCCGGTCCCATGGTGGGCGGAGCCACCGATTTGATCTGGAGGGGAGGGGGGGGGGGGAGGAACTCGGCTCCCCTGATTATCAGTTCCTCAGGACTCCAATAAAGTTCTTGTCATGTCATGTCATGTCGTTGTAGAATGTGATTAAGCCAGATTTGTCGAGCGATAGTGCGGTTTTGCTTGCTTTCGGAAAGGACGCGACCATTAGTTTGTAGAGACTTAACTTTCTTGCATGTCTTGGGTTAGGTAAGGACGACGAGAAGTCTCTACGCTTAGAGTACACACCGCGACTTAGATACATTCAGCCCCTCTGGCGGTAGCGCCACGAAAGAGTCACTTTAAGCCGTTGTTCGTTTTCGCGAACGGGCCGCACTAGTGTCTACTGGACGTCCTCCGCCGGCGTCGACCTTGGTTGAGTTTGAAGGGCAAACACATGCACAAAGGCGTTTTCTGAGTTTGTACTGCTAGGATTAGAGCTATCGCTCTAAATATACGTTCATGCTTTTAACATACCACAAAGGCCGAATTATGATAAGGCACGCCTCCTGAACTCTGATTCTTTACTTTGCACCTATGTGTGAGTGCTCGGGAGTTTTTGAATCTCACTTTCATCGAGACATGACCACCGTGGCAAGGGATCGAACCCGCGCCCCCGTGCTTAGCAGCGCGGCGCTCTTGCCGCTAAAGCACCACACTCGGTAATAGGTATATGTAGAGGCGCCAATGATTAATACATATATTTATTAAAATATAGTAACAAGCGCATCGCTTGAAGGAGACAGAGGTAAAATTGAGGGAGGTTAACCAAGGTAAAGGGAAGCATTGAAGAACATGTTATTTGATGTCCGCAGCAAGTAAGACGCGTGCAGTACCTGTTGACAATTGCAGGTCGAATTTGCCCCTTCTCATGCGAGTGTCTGATAAAAGCGTCACCTCTCAAGCCCCTGATGTAGTGTTAGTGTAATCCATTCGATGCAGTCACGTCGCTTTTCTTTCTTTTTTTTTTCCAAACCCACGCCGCGTCTTTTGACTCCTTTGAACATTCGGAGTAATAAAGCAGTGCTTACTGGTCAAGAACACGCTGTGGAGATATTTTGCAAGAAGAAAACCTGACCGTTACGGGAATTGTAGTCAATGCTCTTAGTTGTTTTGCATTTCTTTCTCTCTGAACATTATATACCGGACAGTCGCACAGGGTGTGGTGTAGCGTCTCCTCGCAACGACAGGCATCGCAAAGAGCGTTGTTCTAGCACACCTTGACAGTAGACAAATGTCTGTTGAAACAATTCTTGCATGTCGTCAACAGAAGTCATCGCAGCTGAAGGCGACGAAGGAACTGCTGAGGTTTTTAAGAGGGACGAACTTGGACGAGCGGCTGTGACAGAAATGTCGCGTACCACGCAAGAGTGACTGACTGTGACTGGCTCTGTGTGTGCTGTGTCATGTGCTATCTTTCTCTCTCTTTTTCCTCTTCATCTTTCAATCTCTCCCACTTTGTTCGCATGTGTAGAGTAGCAAACCGGTTTTCATAAACTGATTAACCTCCCTGCCTTTCCTTCTCTAATATTTCTTCTCTCTCTTCCTCTCCTTTTTCTCTTTAATGAAACTCGTTTCACTCTCATTAAGAGGCAGGAACTTTGTCACATCAGACGAGGCAGTCGCACCCTGTCGGTTGATCGAGAACCCCATACAGCCCTGATGGTCCCGTCATTTTTCAGGCTTCCTGTTTCGTATCTGCAACCAGTCTTCTTTGTGACGGTGCAAACTGCGAATAGATAGCCGGCAGTAAAGCGAGGCCCTGGTGTCGCGACTCGTTCCTGTCGTCCCGACCATGCGAGCATATCAGGCTTCCTGACGTCACTCTAGAAATCCTGCTCTTCTTCTTGTTTTTTTTTGTATTTCGCTGCCTACGCGCGAGATTGAAGTTCATTGGCTTGTTTTGTTTTGCTCTTGGACGCCGGTCGTGTTTGCAAAACTGCTGGCAGTAGCGAACGAGCGAGGGGGGCGACGCCGCGAAAGTCAATACCGCCACTAACGAGCGGAGTCGCGGTTGCACCGCAGGCATCGGCAGCAGTTCGTCTTTCCAGACAGCGCGCATCGCACGTCATAGTTTACGGGGCAAAAAAGACTGAAAACAATACACGAAAGAGGTACGGGAGGAAAGAGGATGGTGTAGGAGCCACGAGGCCTGGCCGCGTGTTCCTAACAGTAGCTCCCGTGGACTCCGACTGCCACCGAAACCACGTGCGAAGTAATTAAGCGCTATCGGTGCGCAACTTGTGCGGGTGCAACCATGTGCAAAGCAGGTTGCACCTGGTTTGCTGCCCTCCACTGATGGAGTGGGAAGATTGAACATGGCTTCCTCAAAACGTGCTTGAAAAACTAGCCTCCTCCTTCTAACTATCGTCAACAAAATGTTTCCAGGCTTCACTTTCTCCCTACGCGTGACTTTCAAATAAACTCTTCCTTGCGAAAGGCGAGTTTCTTTTTATACAGTGGTACTGCATAGTTTAGTGAGTAATGGAAGACAGACATCTTTGTGGAACAACATATAGTTTATTGATTTGTTCTGAATCTTTCTGATCGCATTGTAGCATCCAATGTGTGTGACTCCTTAGCGAGAAAAATCACCGCTTGAAGATCAACATTTCTTTTGTCATTATTCCGCAGGCCCGTACCGCTGAATGGATGGTGTCATAGCTTGACCTTAGAGATTTTGCTGCTTTTGTTTGTTTGTTGTCAGATCCATCTATTACATTCTGGAAAAATCAGGATGGAGTCCATTCCTTTTTGGTAGAATCAGCAATTCGCTAAAATAGAATAATCCTTGCTATTATTTGTGTCGTGGTAAAAAAAAAAAAGATGTTTCGCAAGCAAGAAAAAAAAAATTAAAAAACGAGACCCCGTCATGCCTTCCTGTACTCCTTGTTTCGAAGTCGTCTACTGGCCTGCCCCGACAGCTATTTTCCCAAAACGTTGGCCCCTTGCCCATCCTCACCCGGCGGTTGTAGGAATTTTAAAAAACCGGTACTGCAATATATATGTTTTCATTTCATCGTCTTCTTGTGCATATACGAAGGAATAAGCTCAGTTCAAATTTAAAAAAAAGTTTTTGCATGAATAAGTGAAAACTCTCTTGCACGGACATACCGTTGAATGACTACGTTGGTCGTTGCTTCTTGAAAGGTAAGAGCGTAGAAAAGACCCAGAACAATGTTGCTCTGATGTACTTCGGGTGTGCATTAATGCAATCTCCGAGGGAGGTAATTTTCCCTGAGTGCGAAGTGGCTGTGTCTAGCCAAGGCGAAGGAAGAAAAAAATATTCTTTTCTATCTTCTTGTTTTACTTTCCAGCTCCAGCACACCTCCTTTTTTCTTGTTTTCTTTTTTTACAGTGGGAACATCAGAGCATTACTAAAAGTTCCAGTTCCTCAGGCGAACGGAGTGAAGAATGGAGAGCCGGGTTTACCTCGGAAAGTTGAAAGCGCGAGGACTGAGGATTGAAAAAAAAAAGATTTTAAGAAATGAGAGACGAGCATTGAATTTTCTTTTGGCGCTTTTTAGCTCGAATCAATATAGGAGAGAAAGTGCGTCTGGAACCAAAGTGAGCGCTAAAAAACGAAAGGAAGTTCAAGGCGTAAACAAAAGGATCTTCAGAGCAGCGGCGAGAAGGCAGACGCATAAGTCGGCAGAGGAGCCGGTGGCAGAAATAGCAGGTACCTTTGCTGCGCGCGTGGAACCACCTCTGGTGCGGGTGTTTGGGGTGCCGCCGAGATTTATTATGCATGTTACCCAAGGAGCCTGTTTCCATTAAGAAATCCCGCGAGGCAGAATGAATCTTGATTCGGTGCCGCTAACTCGCTCGCCACGTGCGGACTTTCGGCGCTTGGCCGGCCCCCTGTCTGTTCCGCCCTGTTTCGTGCTGAGCCGAGGCGATGTGCGACGACTTTGTTGCGCCTAGTCGCCCGCTGTGTGTTAGTGTGTATGTGCAGAGATGCCTTACCTTCTTATGTTAACCCGCGCTTCGCTGCGATCGCTCATTTGCCCAGCCGTGCCGCTTGCTCCTTTCCAGTGTCCCGGCTATGCTTCTATACCTCACAGAGCAAAGTGATCTTACCTGAGCCTTCCTAAAAGCAACTGCATGCGCGCTATATCGCTGATACAGGAATAGCGCCTAATAATGACTACGACGCGACGTTCGGTGCTGTTATCCCGACGCTGTTCTTTGGCGTGGCCCGCTTATACGCTGACTTACTCTCGTTATGAATTGTTGCGTGTTGCGACTCGAAAATTAAGGTGGCTCGTTATTAGTTGCTGCTTGGTTGTGCTGGTATAAATTTTGTGTGTGTACATCTTGTGTAGTTCGTAGGTGGGCGATATATCACATGAAGCTAGACAATCCGCTCTAATATTATCTCTGTTTTGTATATGAGTTTGCACGGAATGCTGTGGAAGCTTGCTGACAAAGGCCCCTTGGTGTATACCAATCGATACATCGGTGTCCTCCGTGGCAGGACTTCAGGAACTACTTATGTACATGGAGTTTATTGAATGATAAATATTGGCAATAAACGCACGAACGCAAGAAAACACTGTCTTTTACAAAATATTCGTTAACGATGTTGTAACGCAAATTGTACCAGACAAGCTCACAACATTGTTGGGACGTGGAAACTATCGCTTGAACGAGACCACACCGTACTTGCGTTGCTAGGCGGACCCCTGCTGCTGTACATTCACATTCACACCCGCACATTCAGTCAGCACATTCACACCCGCGCACTTAGACTACATACAGACTCGCATATCACGAGTGTTATCAGGTGTGATACATCTGTAACACTGGGCAAAAAATTTAGATTCACTTTTAAAAAACGGCCCTGAGGTGCCATGCAGGATGGCCCGAGCTTCTCGGGAACACGAGTTTGCTCCGAGTTCGTACTACAGCGGTCATGGTTGGAAGACAGCGCGAAGCACGCGATAGCAGCGTTGATAAAAACGGCTACAATAACGGGCATGGCGTAGCAAACGCATATGCGGCATTTGCGGCGATTTTTAAAGGAACACCGCGTGCGAACGCATCAGCGGCTCCACTCAGTCAACATTTCAATAGTGCAGAGACGTCAGCGTGATCGTCAGCGTGATCGTCAGCGTGATCTTTTTGCCAACTGAACATCGCGCATCCCACAGGCGTGTTCGTGGGCGTTTGTCCTCTTTCGGGCAAGTTCTTTCGTTCCATCTGTAGCATAGAAATTTCCGCTCCTGATGGCAACAAGCATAGAATTTCCTAAAATTAACTAGAGGGAACTCTGGCGCTGCGATCGTTCAGCCACCATGGGAATGATGGGTTGTACACGGATTTGCCTAGTCTTTGTACTTGCGGGCTTCGAACGCACTTGTGGCTTTGTTTATTGCTGTGTTTTGGTTTTCTTTCAGATAAAAGAATGGATCGTTGTGAACTTCGTGACGAGATTTGAATTGGTGAGCCTAAAGAAGTTAAGTGGTGAAGTGGAACTGTTTAACGTTTGCTGAACTTCATCTTGCGACAAAGCGGATGCAGGCGACGCCCAGCCAAACGGAGCCGAAAGTACGAAGTTTAGACAAATCCGTGTACTACCCATCATTACCATGCTGGCTGAAGCGCCATGCGTTGCAGCTCCCATAGACACTAGCGCCAGAGTTCCCTCTAGTAAGTATTGTAGGAAACTCTATGGCAACAACGCCGCAGACGCAGCACTCTCGTACAGCTCGTTTCGCTTCTCTCGAACACTACAGATAAATATGACAGGTTAATGCTTATACTTCCATTACACGTCTGAAGAGTTTTCTGCAGTAACGAACCCGTAGAAACAATGTCGCAACAAACAAGTAAATAGTAACATTTCTCGCCGGAAATGCCACCAGGGGCGCTTGCTTCATGGCTGTGAGTGGTACGTCGTGAGCGCGGTGAAAGTGAATGCGAGACATCGTAGCCACGTGATGGTACAACCTTTAGTTCTTCGTACGTGTGTGCAAAGTCTGTGCGATTAAGCTCATAGATGAATCGTGCTGCTCGCTGGCGTTGTGGCGTCAGCACTGCTCCTCGGCAGAAGGAAATGCGGTGGGCAGACCCGATCTTAACCGCGGGCGTCTGTCAATCAAACTGATTGACGCGCGAACTCTGGTGCAAACTCATTGGTTCTGAACACGCACCAGTTCAACTCATGATTGTCATAGCGATCGTGTGCCTGTCAAGCGTCTGATAAGGTGGACGCTAAGCAGCAGCTTCTTTGCATAGAAAATAAATTGGTCAACTCGCGCTACTTGTACAAGGTTGGAATCATTGGAGGAGCTTGTGATCACCTAGCTTCTTCCAGCTTTTTACGTGGCTTGTCTACTCAGTCTGCTCGGTATGCTTCGGAGTGAAGACCACGTCAGTTCGGTATCAGTTTTGATGGTTTTAATTAGCTAGGTCTTAATTAACATGATATTGATAATGTCTTAATTGGTAATGTTTCACACTACATTAATTACTCACGTCTAATTAGGAAGCTTTTAAATAGTGGATCCTTCCATGCCAACTGTCCCAGTCGGGGCGCTCGAGAAAAATCAATTTCCCTAAAAAAATCTGGGAAAATTACACACATATAGACATTAGTAATACAGTATTTTCCCAAAATAATTTGAACGGCAAAAGCTTTTTGGGCACGTGAGCGCCATCTGAACTTCACGAAATGTTGGAAAACCAGGTACGAAAAAATAATTCGCTATAAATCGACCGTTCCAGGCATTCTTTCAACACTTGCTTTTTTGCGTTTTTCGAGCATCGTAATTTCATTAAAGGGCAGTTCCTTGTAGGAGCTTTATATTTTTTACTCCTTAGCGCGTAGGTAAAATTGAGTGAATTGTCGTGTCTTCGAGAATTTTTTTACAAAATACAATTATCGATCAAATGCACAAATTATTTTTATAAAACACTCCAGAAAACGTACTATCTGCTAAATATTTTGTTTTACCTGTGTACGGCCCATAGGCTCTACAATTAAATCCTGAACTTGGCAAAAACGCTACATTGGCCTATGTTGAGACCTCTGTAGCACCCTAAGGTGGTCCAAGAAAAAATAAGCGGAAAAGCACATACGATTGAGAATCATAAAGACTTTGTCTAGAAAATTTTTAATCCAAGTAGTTTTTGTTTTAGTTGAGAAAAAAATGTTTGAAGTTGAGTCCCACCATTGCATTGTTTTGCTGATGGGAGAATACAAACGAACTGAATTTGCTGCATAAAAAAAAAACGTATAGTGTATCCTTAGCACATAATTTTCAGATTGTTTTGTTAGTACGTTATATTGTTTATTGCATACGAAAGTGATAATAAACAGGGGTAAGAATATAAAATTGTCATCGCCTTAGGTGCCACAATTCCCCCAATAATGAATCGTGTTACTTATTGCATGGGGCTCTCAGAATCAACGGGCGTCAAAATAAGTTAAGTCTCAGCGTTCATGTAAACCGGAGAAAGGAGGCGAAAGGAGATTCTTTTGTTAGTACGTCATATTGTTTATTACAAATCAAGGTGATATTAAATAGAGGTAAAAATATAACAATGTCATTGGCTTAGATATGCCACAATTCCCCCAATAATGAATCGCGTTGCTTATTACATTGCTTACGCACACTCGAGGCGGTGGCGGCGGCGGCGTACAACTACGCCACAAAAATCGTCTGTTATTGTGGTATCATAACATCTGTAAAACTGCATGTTACCAGACTAACAAATCCTACTTTAACCAAAAATCTGCTGCCCGCAACCACCCAAATTAGGATGTCAAAATTAGCTTGGCATATTCCGTCCGTATAGGGTCGCGGACGACGTACGGAAAGCGTGAATCACGCGCTTTCCGTACATAGATGAACTTCGTATGTATCCGCTATAAGTGTCCACACTCTCTCTCAGAACACCGAGGTGGTGCCATGAAGTGACGTCCACACGACGGCTCCATGCAGTGCTTCTCTTCTTTTCAAGCCGGCGTCGAGCGGCAGAACGCGGCGGTTCATCCGTCCGTGTTTATTCAAGGATGGCGATATAAGAAAACCCGGGAAGTCAGGTTGAACCAAGGAAAGAAAGACGGCAATGGCGTCGCTCGTCCACAGCGAACCAAGGAGGGGGCGCTAATTGGAAACTTTGTATGCCGCGCTTCTTTAGTTGTAAAAAAAAAGAGCGCGCCAGTCTCTTGCTCATTTGAATATGCTAACGAGCTCAAGGTTCCTGACAGTGCTCTCTCTTCCTTCTCCTCCTGCCTCGTCTTCGTCCATTTTGGAGCGCGGACCCCAGCTGTGCGCCAAAGGAAGGTGCGCAATGCCGAGGTCTCGTCTCCTCCGCGCCGCCAAATTACGCGCGCGCTTTGCCGCACGCGCGATCTCCGTCTTGTTCTCGCAGGAACCCAGCCAACCGTGGCCGGCGGGTTCATATGCGAGAACTTTGAACTCTGCCCAGATCGTCCACCCGAGCTTGAAATAGGAACCTCTGGCTTCCTTTTAATTTCTATTTTAACGTTGACTCTCTTCCGTTCTAAGCAAGAGTACTGTTGTCTCAAGACATTTCCTTTTTGTTCGTTTCTTTGTGTCAGGTTGAAGCGATGGTAGCGTGTCTATCAGGCACTAAGTAAAGAACATCATCAAATGTTAATTAAAATTAGAGTAGCAGTTCTTTGCACAACTGTTGACTTTTAGGACGAAAGCCTTAGATGCCTCATCAAGCGCGAAAATCGACCGTCGGCTTCCTGCGGCGTCGGCGTCAACACGAGTTATGCAAGAGAGAGAGAGAGATGAAAAATGGAAGGCCGGGAGGTTAACCAGATATTAGCATCTGGTTTGCTACCCAGCACTGGGGAGGGGAAATAGGGGCAAGAAAGAGGGTCTAGAGAGACAGAGGGAGAGGGGAAAAAAAGAGGAGAAAAAAAACGCACGTACACACACAAGATAAAAAACAACACACACAGGGCCGGCGCTCTGGTTACAATCGCTCAAAAAGGCCGGTCGATCGCAAGAAGCGCAGTAGCGCTTGCATGGCCTTCTTCTGCGACGTTGCGTCTTGTCGATGGCGTAGAATTCTTTCCTCCGACAAAGGTCGGTCATCTAACTTGTTGAGAGCGTTGCAAAGAGATAGTCGCTGTGCACTGTACAGTGGGCAGTCGCAAAAAATATGTCTAATTGTTTCTGCGTTTCCACAGTGGTCACAGGCTGCGGTGTCGGCCATCCCATTTCGGAAAGCATAGGCGTTGGTAAACGCAACTCCCAACCACAGCCTACACAAAAGGGTCGCGTCTGCTCGGCGAAGCCTTGATGGGACTTGAAGACTTAATGTAGGGTCGAATGAATGCAGTCGATCATGTTTGAAGTGTGGCTCATTCAATTGTGACGTGTTGCGTTGGCGAGCATGCAAACGGAGCATCCGTGCAGCGTCGGTCCTAGAAAGCGGTAGTAACAGTTCAGGGTCTTCTGCGTGGGCTGAGCGGGCAGCTTGATCGGCAGCTCGAACCACGTTATGACGTCATCATTACCTCACAGATCGACAGAATTTGGGACGTCATCGTGACGTTATATGACGTGACGTCACATGATGACGTCATCGCATGACATCGTCACTTGGTCAAAGGTGGGCCGGTCACGGAGACAGTGCAAAACCTGCTGAGGTGCACAAAGCTTTAGGAGAGTGTGAGGCTGCGCGAGTTGGTGCGTAGCTTAATAAAATATTTGTGGCGCAACTGAGACAAGCAAGAAAACAAGGCGCCATATCCTGTCTTCTCTTGTTTTCTTGCTTGTCTCAGTTGCGCCACAACTATTTTATTATGCACAAAGCTTGCAATGTTTCCGATCCTGGAAGCCGTGCGAAACCATGTTGGGCGCAGAAGGCTGTCGGAGGGAGGCGGGGAAGGACCAATACGTCGACTGAAAAGAAAAAGGAGCAGAAGATGGCTCTCCCTTTCGAGTCGTCTTAGGCGAATGCATAAGGGACTCTGAGAGATTTTTTTTTTCTTCAACGCACGCGAAATGACTGGCATCCTTACTTCGGACTGTGTATTTTTCCGGAACCTCTCAGTTTGTTGCAGTAAGAAATGCGGAAACGGTAATGAGCTATTCTGCCATCCATACTATGAACGAATTTCGAAACGAAGTTCTGACAACGAGACGAGAGGCTTTCGCGGAGAGCGTTACGGAATGACTTATCCCAATTATAGGTAAAAACACTGAACTGTTACGCAGTCCTATCGTCAGAACATGTACACCCGCGCACAAAAGTTTACGGAACGTGAGCTCCACTGCAAATGCAAATTTCTGCCACGTTAGTGCATGGCGCTTCTAACCTAGCAAGTTGCTGGGTAGGTCGCGAGGACTACTGCAGGCTGGAACATCTGTTTGGAGGCTGTGATTTCAGACAAAGCGGGAATATAGCTTTTCTGGAAATTTCGCGTTCCGCGAACTTTTGGGTGGGGTTACACTTGGGAAGACAAGTGGTCGAAGCAGCATACGTAAACGCTACTCGACAAAAAGCCTTCGTTCGGTTGAACTAAGGGTTTTGCTGGAAACCATGATTGTATTCTTTTTCATTGGCAGAAGACAATGGATAAATTTCAACAGGCGCAGCCGTCGTTATCTACAACAGTAGAAACATCGAATAGGTTCGCTGTTACGGGGCGGCATGTTTCCAAAGCAGATGTGGTTACACAGACAACGCATTATCAACCGTGCCTGATATTTTTCTACTCTGTCTTGCCCTTACTTCGTCCTCTGCTACTCTCGACTGCATATATCTTCATTTGACACAAAAACTGTAACTACAACAAACAACCGTTAGTCTATCCTACATATGGCGTGCTCGAGCGCATTATACCTTCGCGCGAACTTAGTTTGGCACTAACTCAAGTTTTCTCATTACCTACAGAGTGCGAGTGTAGCATAGTCACTGTAATGTATGCATAATCAATACGAGCCTCTGCAGTGTCAAGTTAGACCTCTTAGCGACTGCGTCATTGCTTTGTGATTATCACGCATTATTTTTGTTCGTTTCTATCCTGTAGTTGATGTTTGATATTTAGGTGGGGCTCATACCCAGTGAGGCAAGCAGTGATAGATACATCTAAATGCCACTGATAAACTGAGTATTCCTGTTTACTTTAAGTAGTCGCTGTCAAATTTAGTGCCACATCAGTTTCAAGGGGGTAAGGTTTCAGGTTCGATACACGTTGCGACGTCTTTTTTTTTCACATTTATTTATTGCTGTCATAACTGCGTGGTAGTTATCTCTGATTATATAGTATTCAAGCATTTATGATACTACATCTGATTACATTAACAAAACGAGACATGTCTCCATTTGAAATAAATACCGGTAGGGCAGTTTTACGCCTCCAACAAGCAAAAATCACTCTAGATTAATTCCCAGAGGCGATTTGCAGGCGTTTTTTGGCGTTCTTGTTCTGTTGAACTCTAGTGTCCAGGGTAAATCCATTTCTGGCGTCGCTCAGAGCCTCTGAATCGCGTAACTTGGAACAGCAGTATAAAAAGCACGACTCATGAAGGATGCGTGCGCAGATGCATTGCTATCGTGGCACCATCCACGGAAACTGTGCGCCTCAATCACCAAGTCTGCGCCTGTAAAGCGCACTTTGCCTCACTTACGCCGTGCAAGAGGAGAAGAAAATAATTGAAGGCGAAGTCTATACTGAGAATCTGGGACATGGTCACTTCTTTTCTTGAACATCTTTAACAGTAACGCTTCAATCAATCAATCAATCAATCAATCAATCAATCAATCAATCAATCAATCAATCAATCAATCAATCAATCAATCAATCAATCAATCAATCAATCAATCAATCAATCAATCAATCAATCAATCAATCAATCAACGTGCCCAGGAAGAACTGTGAGCTCATTAAGTTGGCAAACGCGAAAAACTACTATTACTACTACTACTACTACTACTACTACTACTACTACTACTACAACTACTACCGTATTTACTCGAATCTAGGCTGGCCACGATTCTAAGCCGACACCCGAAATGCGCAAGGCCAAAAAAAAAAAACCTAATCATTGTACTCGAATCTAAGCCTACCCCCCACTTTCGCACATCGTTTTTTGGAAAATAAACCATCGGCATCGGCTTAGATTCGAGTAAATACGGTACTACTACTACTACTACTACTACTACTACTACTACTACTACTACTACTACTACTACTACTACTGCTACTAGTACTACTACTACTAATAATAATAAGAATTGTCATCATCATCATCATCATCATCATCATTATTATTATTATTATTATTATTATTATTATTATTATTATTATTATTATTATTATTATTATTATTATTATTATTATTATTATTATTATTATTATTATTATTATTATTATTAATATTATTAATATTATTATTCGTGCGCTTGCATTACAATTCTCTGTAGAAAAAACAGGAAGTCAGATTTAAAAGCGGACGAGCAACATTATAGAAAACTACGTGCAGCTTGTTCTGTATAATACACGAGGCGACCAATCGGTTTACAGCATTTGTTGTACCGCAACGCTTTTTTTGTTTCGTTTCTTGATTGGTACACATGAGTGAACCCATCGAAAGAAACAAGAAATGTACGAAGAGAAAAGGAAGGACAACACGGTTTTCTTACAGAGACTTTGTGATTTTTCTCTTTTTGTGGCTTTTCTCCAGTAGCGAAGGATGCGCTTGTACTTGAGCCGATTTCCAGAATATGTAGGGCATGTACACTTACACAGTTTGCCTTTCTTTTTTCTTTTGGTGCCTGTGTGTTCGCCACGTTATACGAATGGTAAGTTCGACGGCACATTAAAGAAAAGAAACACCTTGTTTGCGAATTTCCCCATTCACCAAATCGATGGCGGAGGTCATTCAAAGCACGTGAGCAGATCAAAACGCTTCGCACGCGGGGGCTGCAAAACGAAGGAAGCGTTATTGAGAGAGAAAAAAAAAGGGGGGGGGGGGCGTAAGCGCGGAGACGAGAGGAGAAAGCGGTGAGGGGAGCACATTGGCGAGCGTGGTCATTTGAATTCAGCTGGCGTGCAGACATCCGCAGCGGGTCTGCGCAAATAACTTGGAATAATATGCAAATTAACGACGACACGCCTGGGTGTTTTGCTCACCCAATTCCCGCCCCACTTGGCAGCGACGCCTGGCCAGCGAAGACGCTGCACACACGGGTGCCACTTTCGTTGGCTCTGCCCTCTTAGTCGTCGTCCCCTTTTTCCACGAACTACATTCCCGTCGCGTTCGACAACGCTCCTGCGGGAGCTCAAATGACTCGCGCGAAATAAATTGGTATTGCCCCGAGCCTTCGACGGTTTCGAGAGATTGTTCCGCCGTTTCTCACCTTCTAGCATACCTTCGACATGCCTCCATCTCTTTTCTTTCTTTCTCACCTCGATGCGTAAATTTTAGGTGCTTACAGCCTTTTTTATTACTTTATAATTACTACAGTGACATCGGTAAAGGGTGCTTGAGAATATTGTCGAGTTGTCTCGCTTAAGTATTACCACGTCTATTACCACAATATTTATTGGACGGAAGAAGTCTCTCGAAAAGTGCTGCCGGTAGGGGAGTGTCCATAAATGATATAACTGGCAGGTTGTCGATAGCGGGCATCGACGGCCCCAATCCTGTCTGTGCCTCTCGTGTTGACGTGCATTAGAGCAGCTACGTTCTGAGCAAGTTTGAATTGTTGTAAGCTTTCGAACTCAACATTTACTCATTTTCCAGTTTCAGCATGCATTGACATTCGTCAAACACAAGCGAAATTTCTGACGCTTACACCACGAACTATTTTTTGCGTTCATAACACTGCTCGAACCGAGATAACGCCAATTTGTTTTCTTTTATGTGGCTTATAATTCTCCCGGAGGGTTGCCACACCCCTGTTATTTTTGCTCATCCACGTTCTTCCTATCCTTATTCTATTTCGGTTTCTCTTTCGATTTCCCTTTGTAGGGTAGCAAACAGCTGTGAGCTGGTCCACCTCCCATCCTTCACCTTTCTCTCTCTATCTGTCTCTCGACTCCTTGCATATTTATTTGTCCTGCTTCTATTCCTGAATGTAAGGCATCGAACATCGCTTCCTTTCCCGTTTCCGTTGTCTCTTTTTGAGTGTCTCTTTCTCTCTCTCCAGCGGGACTCGATATGATGGCGTTGCTGCGGCTTCATAGAGGAACAGGACCGTACGACAGTTTGTGAGCGTGAATTGACAAGGGCTGGCTTCATTTTTTGGATATTGCTTTAGTTTTATGCACTATGTAGCGACGTCTTAGACTCGCCTTCTATTTCGTTCTTTCATGCCTCCTTGTTACTTCTCAGGTACATGGCAGCCAGTTCAAGATCTCTGGTTAACCTTGCTGTCTTTCCTTTACTTCTCTCTCTCGCTCTCCCTCTCTCTATCTGTTAGTGTCGTACCCATCGCAGTCTACTGCACGTGCCGCCAAGCAAACGCGTCCTGCTTTCATAGCAATGCCTTCTCTCCCTAAAAAAAACAAAAAAAAAACAATGACCACAATGTGAGACAACACCTTGAGAATGCATAGGATGTTCTCTACTGCCAACATATATTTCAGGCGTCACGATATCGGTTTTCAACAAGCTCACCCTTTAGGCGAACCTCGCAAGGCACGCATAAAAAGAATACTATGTACTGCGGCCCACTAACAGTAGATGAGGTAAATTAACTTGCTTGAAAAAAAAAAAAGATCAAAAGCAAGAAGAATGAGTGCCCCGTTCGACTGAAATGCAAGACAAATACAGAATAAGCGAAGCGAGACGCGCACCATTCTGGCACAAAGTGGCTGATGTATAATTCGTGTCTATCGAGCTGCTTGTGAAAATGAATCCGGGTCTCCCTGGTACTACCCGTGTTGCCATATGTGACCTACTTCAGTATCGCATGCGCCACGTGTGTCGATCTGAAATTCAACGAGATGACATTAGGGTACAGTTTATTACCGCTGCACATGCCATAGATAAGCGAAACGATATGCGGGGGATCGTTATAGCGCACCACTTGGAACTGCCGTTCGTCCCGCGGATGTATACACGACCCACCTTCCTTAACTTTAGCACTTTAGCAACATAGGTAAGCGAGATAAGATCAGTAAAACAAACGGGCAGTATTAATCGCGAATACCGTCTTGTAATTAGTTTCTTGACGCTGTCCTAAGAACTTTCGACCGATTGTTCCTTCGTGCAGTACAGTTCGCAAGACATCTGGCGAAACCGGCTTTTTCTCCTGCGTACAACACTGTAGTCTGGGGGGCCCATGTTTGTCATGTGCCGGTCAGAGTTTATTGAACGTAGATCAATAAACAACTTCGGTTCACGGCCATCCTGCCGTTGGTATCATACGATGAAAGCTATGTTCTAACAGAAGTAGGAAAAGAGAGAGAGGAAAACATGAAGGAAAGACAGGGAGGTTAAACGGAAGCAGTCTCCGGTTTGCTACCCTGTACTTGGGAAGTGGAAGAGGGGGTGTAAAAGAATCAAAGAGAAGACAAATGGCCTGTGACGACACTGCAAAGTCATGACTATGGCTCCGTCCAAGTACGACACACCAGCATTGTCTGTGAACAGTCACAATAATTGTAGGAAGAATAATACAAAGCATTCTAAAGGAAGAGAACTGCGGTTCAGAAGAATGTTCTGGATCAGCATGGTAAATATTTTTCGCGCTAAATTGGAAGCGAATTTCCTTGCAGGGCAAAGTAGGATGTACAAACCACTGTAGCAAACTACAGTGGTTTGCTACAGTGGTAGCAAACCACTGTAAAATTAAAAAAAAAGTAAACGTAATTCGTGCGAAGCGTTCTATGGTTGCTTGCATAGAACCAGCAGTGCCTATTTTTCTCTAACTGTTACTTAGTGTTGACTATCCCCTCTGATAATAGTGTAATAAGAGGATAAAAGAAGGGGACTTTTAAGGGCTTGTTTTTCTTTGCTGGACACAACATTAATTAGAACTAACAGACAAGAAAGCCAAGGAAAGTATAGGAGATGTTATTTGTAATAATTGTGATGGAAATAGGAAGAAAGTAAAGTAAAGTTATCTTCTCGTCGCCTGTGCGACGAGAAGATAACTTGCCGCCGGTGGGGAAATAAGCTGCAACCTTCGAAGAACGCCGCCATGCTCTACCACTTAGCTACGGCGGCGGTCATTCTCGCCATCCACTTTCTGGGGTATATATGTGCATTTATGTTAGTCAGCGCCGCTAGTAGCCAAGACGACGAGTGTGCAACACTCTTTTTCTGCCGGCTGGCGTCACGAAGCACGTGACCTTTTTAGGAGCTGACAGCTGACCAATAATCCCTCGCATACTACCTGAAGGCATCCAGTCTACCTAAACGAGACCCTCGCTATGAATGGAAAGTACACGGTGGCACGTAGTCTTTTCGTCCACTTTGCTTTCTTCGCATTCACATCATAATTGCGACAAATAACATCTCCTATACTTTCCTTGGCTTTCTTGTCTGTTAGTTCTAATTATTGTTGGGTAATAGAAGGTTCCGTTTTTTTCTGCAAGAGCCCCTTAATTGGAAGACTCAAATTCAATTGTGTTTTCTGCCTCCTTCTAACAAATGTCTCGCACATCACGATGGTCTCCCCAAGGAAAAGTTGCCGCAATCTTTAACAGCGCAGCTGTTCTAGGGGTGGGCCTGACGACAGATGAGTGTCCGCGCTGGATGTCACGCTCCGGTTCCCAAATACGCCTGTAGATGGCGTAACTGCCTCGGTCACGGACGAAGCGGTAATCACAAGGGAAACACAGGAGAACCGCCGCTCCACCGTTTCTGCAGATTTCACGCTGCGTAGAACTGGGATAAGTTTTTATACTACCGTGAAAAGGCGTTCGCAATACGTTAATTACCTATTTGTCAGGGATTTGAAGATGACGGCGGCGATAAAGCTATCTTTAGGCGTCCATAGCATTTCGATGCTATTTTCGTTGTAAGTACTACATCTTGTTTATAACAGTTGTCGCTTATTGCGATTTGCCAAGGAAGGTGACGTCCCTGTCATTACCTTCAGGCTCACTCTAATTTCGGTGCGTCTCGGCAGACTTTGTATAAATATACTGAATGCTATGTTTTCGTGATTCTTCCTGGTCGCCTGTGTGTTGGGCGCACCTTTGCGACAACACCTGACGTGTTTACTCCGGGGACCGTCTAGCGAAAAAGCAACAGCGCGGAAAAATGTATAAACTATCATAACTCCCCCCCTCCCCCTCCTCCCCCGCGCTAGACGCGAATGACGCAACACGACTACCCTGTTTCACCCAAGACTTATTTACTCACTTGCCTTGTATAGAAAAGGGTCTCTTGCTGGAGGCATGGCAAGAGATCCTCGTGTGAGTCATCTAAGGAGCCAAGTCCTGCGTTACCTTGTGTCTCCATTAGCGTCAGCGCCTGTTTGCGTAGAGTTTGTCAAGGACCATACGGGGCCTCCTTCGTACCCGCGGGAGAACTCGCGTTGTTCAAGGTGCAGCTCAAGGCGTGATAGTCTCGGGCCTACTTCAGCAAAAGTGCCCTCGGGTGAGAAAAGAAAAAAAAAACGAAGCGACAGAGAACAAGTACCATACCGACGCGAAAGCCTGGCAAAAAGGAGTTACAACATAGTCTGGGACGTAATAAGAGTGAAGAGCTGCTGATAGCAAAAGTGGGGACTTGTCAATAATTCAAGGAAGCTTGAAGAACTAGTGGAGATTGATCTCGCCTGTGCGATGAGTGGGTCCATTTTGCGCCCGTCGTCGCGACCTGTGTTATCCATCTTCTTCCCGAAGTACTGCCTCCTTCGGGCCGGAGGCAAAGACTAGCGAAGTCGCAAATCGGGTAAAACACGGGAATAGCAGCGAGGAAGAAGTTTATGTTCAGCAAAAGGGGCGGTGCCCAATGATGAAGCGGCTAACTTTGTCTCGGTGCTGTTTCGTAGGTTTTGATAAAGCGCTACTTTTAATTTTGATGTTGGGAACGTCGGATAAAACACAGCGGGATGTTTAATCTCCTCTAAAACCAATTGCTCTGTTCGGTTCTACTTTTACTAAAGTGAACAACGTTTCGACATTTTTAGGCGTAATTTATTCAATATTCGCTGTTTAGATGGCAGTGCATCGGCTCCTTTTGCTACCACAGTTGGACGTTGCCGTTTGCTGCATAACCTGGTCTTATTTGTTCTATGGGTGGGTGGGGGCTGGAGGGAAGCGCAGTATAGGCGACCGTTGTGACAGGTAACCAGCTTTTTATGTATTTTCTGACATGCCGTACATTCTAAGAATGCTTAATCAGCCTTACATATTTTTAAGCGTGAGAAATTTGCCTGGGGACATTTACAAGGCGTAACCTTGCATGCCGCAGCTATGCGAAAGAGCTACAGCGCCCGGTTACCAGCTTTCGGGGCATTAACCGGATGTACCGAGAGGAAAGGTGCAGGCTGGCAGTACTGCAACCCAAACTGATCAGGAAACAACAGATGATCCTGCGTCGAGCGCAGGCGGGATCGCTTGCGCATCCCGTCTGCGCAACGCTCTGTCCACGATACGCTCTGGCTGTTTTGCAAAAGAGAAAACGGCACCCTGCCGCACATCTTGGCAGAGGGCATATAACTCCAGACACCCGCACCCCCAAACTCCTGCCCTTTCCCCCAACACTCCCAACCCCTTGAGCGATGGGAGACCTTGTTACCCAGCCCCGCCCTACTGGCTCAGCTCACACTGACGGATAATGAGGGGCCAGGAGTTGCTGGAAACATACGGATCCCGTAACTGGGGAACCACCCCGTCTGGTGCCTGCGTGCACCACCGATATAGTTTGGGCTAAATAAAAGTTGATTCATCGTCATCATGAGGTAAAAAAAGAAGAAAAAAAGCTATTATTTTTTTCTAATGCGACTGTTACTAATAATAATTAGTCACACAAAGTAACACTGCAGCGACAAATCTCCGATGCGTTTTCCATAACCTCGTGGCAGAATTCTGATAACGTTGTGGGATTTACAAACTACCGCATCAGCGTGTGGTTTCACAAAACATGTCTTTAGGCGTACGGCACAGCCACGCTCATCCAACATGACGCTGCGTTTGAGAGTCAGACACGTAGGAGTTCCCGTCAGGGGTCCCTACCACCTCGCAAGAGTAACAAGCTCATGCAGGCACGAATCGAGCACTGGCGCTTGCATGTTTCATGAGCACTGAACCGTTTTGCTTGTCGAAGTGCGGTTAATTGGTGACTGCTCTCATCCGCTCATTTTAAGTCACCCTAAGTGCATCTCCTGTGTTTACGGTCGAGGATACGAATGAGAGCTCGAGAGTACCATGTGACTCTCGATCTTTCTCTCGCGGGCCGCAAGGTACTTCTCTGTTTTCATGCGGACATGTCGCGCCGCGTTTCGAGCATGTCTCGTTTTTCATACCGCAATGCCTCGTTCACAGTTTATTCATTTGGGGCGGGCGCTGGACGCAATGGCCTTTTGGGCAACTTGCGTATCAGTCGATACCGGGCCATTGCTGTATCTACGGAAATTTGAGAAGGGTGTCGACTTGGGCTTGTTGGTTTGTCATTCTCGTAAACTGTTGCGCGTGAAAGACGTAGACGGGGAACACAAAAAGACACACACGGTGTGTGTCTTTTTGTGTTCCCCGTCTACATCTTTCATGCGCAACAGTTTACGAGATCTACGAAAATGACCGCGCAGATAAGTCCGCACTATCCGCTCATGATGTACTCCATTGTGCAGCTATACGGTTATCCGGAACGGACGCAGCTACAAGGCTTCGTTCGCTCGCACGTGAACTGACACCTGCGCTGTGGAACTCGACGGAATTTACCCACACTGGTATTCACAAGTTGGGCCTCAACTTACAGGTCCTTCTTTCGTCGGGAATAACTCGAGCTGAGGAGACAGTCCTCTGCCGCCTGTGGCTCGGAGTGGTCTTCACGAACGCCTACTCGTTTCGGATTGGAATGGCCAACAGCCCGACATGTGAAAAGCATAGCTGCGAGGGAACAATCACCCATTTTTTCTTTGAACGTCCTCGCTTCAGCGCTCCAAATTAGGAACTTCAAAAGTGTTAGACTGACTTGAAAATCTCCCATTGTCCGAGGAAATGTTCTTAGAACCCTGGCAGAGACCATCCTCAGCACAGAAGGCTTTGAGAGCGTCGTTACGTTTCTTGCGGACAACTGGTCTTAGAAACAAACTGTAAGCAGTGTCGTATATCGTTATTTTCGCTCGTTTCCCGCCCCCTCTTCTTCTACTTCTTCTTTTCTAACATCTATTTTCTATCATCTTTGATTCCCTTTCATTCCTTTCCCCGCGCAGGGTTGTCAGCCGGTCTGAGAACTGGCTAACCTCCCTGTCCTTCCGTCTATTTCTTCTACCTCCTTGGTACTGCGTGATTACGGCGTTACTGCCCACGTCGCGGCAATGATTCCCGCACTGATGTGGGCAGTCCACGAGAGCACGCTGCCGCTTTGATCTTGCCACGCGAGGCGTTGCACCTTAGTCGCTCCTCTAACATGTCTGATAGATTGCAGTTGCGTTGCGCTATCCTTTATGTGCGTGTCGTTGTCACGTCCACAAACAGTGCATCGTACAGTTGCTATCCATTATCCAGTAAATAGTAGTGAACCTAGATTTGCCAAGCAATTAAGGTTTCGGTCCATATGTGGTAACTGTGGTACGAATGAACGCGCAGAAGCGGGCTTCTCCACTGAATGTGTGTTGCTGCGGAAAAACCAGCTGTCACGGTAGCCTGCAAAGGCGCACATGTGGCGTCGTACGTGAAAGTCACTGCCACAGTCAGTGTTTCTTATTGTCTACTAAGTTTCTGTCACTGTAATTTCGCAGACGAAATGTGAAATTGCTAAGGGAATATTTTTACTTCACTCCTTCAATATCAATATATTGTTTTTTCTACGCGAGATATGCCGAATGATTTCGCGCCGCCATTCTCACGCTATTTTAAGAACATCACGTGTTTGCACTCCTACATCGCATTAGCATAGGATAGAATAGAATAGAATACAGGTTTATTTCGTGAACAATACATATCACGAGGAGTGAAAGAAAAATCTGTTTTCAGGCAGCTTGACATTAGCTTCGCATAAGCAAGGTTTTAGACCAGCTTCGCCGACGTCACGCAGTAGAAGTGTCCGGCGAAGCGAACTGCGGGAAACAAGAGCTCGCGAGCAAAGCCGGTGTAAACAAGAGAAGACGAAAATATAAAAAGTGCGACGGGGAAACGTCGAGAAAGCAAAAGCAGTGAAATGAATCCTGCCGTCACCACCGAGGGCTCATTAGACATTCACGTCTAAATTAGCCGCTCGGCCAAGCGGCAAAAAAGGGCTTGCTGAAGGGCGGAAAAGAGAGACAAAGCGAGCGCTGTGGGGAGAAGAGGACAGCCCAGGGGAACAGCTTCGGCCCGCATTACAGGCGACAAACTCCGAACCGAAACCGAGTACGAAGTACGTGTACAGGAAAAGAAAGAGAGAGAGGAGACTATAAGAGATAATAATAAAGGAACCAGAGCAACGACCCATGTTAGAGGTGCAACGTGACAAAACAACACAAAGGAAAAAAGACAAACAGAGAGGGAGAGGCTGAGTAAAGGGCAAGGAAGCGTGCAAAGGTGGAGAAGCCGGGACGAGCTGAAACAAGCCGCTGCCGGAAAGCGCTGTGTCACGTAAACGACCGACGATTGTGTTGCCGGCAGCTCTCCTGGTGGCGACTACGTAAGAGCGAGAGAGAAAGTGTGTTGCGAGAGAGAGAGAGAAGATTTAGGGGAGGAGAGTCGAGCTTACCTTAGGTAGTAGCGGCAATGGGGAAGGGGTGCTAAAGCGCTTTGCTACTGCTGCTCACCGCCAGATCGATAGATGGCACTGTCGCTGGCTTTTTTTTCTTTTCTCGGGCAACCTCCTTGCCTCATTGTTGATGTTGTTTCCGCGATGTGTTTGTGTTTCTTTCGCCCCTCACCTCCTCCTTTTCCCACATCCACTCTTTGGTACCCGTTTGTTTGTTTTTTTTCAGCATTGCGAAGCACGTGACCGCAGCACAAAAGGCAAAAGCCAGGCTCTCACCGAAAACGGTCAAGCGTGAGCTAGCGGGGAAGGAAAGCGGCGTCGAAGGGGAGGGGGGGGGGCACGAGATAGACAAGAGCGGAACGAACAAAAGCCCGAAAGGTGCACTCTATTTCGATTCGGCGACGTGACGAGTGAAAAACGTCACACTTTTGAAATGGTCCCGCGCCTGAGCTGTGCCTTCCCCTCCGCCTATTCATTTTTTCTTTTTCCCTTCATCTTTTTTCGCCACCTGATTCTCCTTTTCGCATCCGTTCCCTCACATTGCGCAGGCGTGAGCTTGACGATAGCCTTTTCGTTGCCATCGTGTTTTGTAGCATTGTTTGTGAGTAGTTCGTCTCGCTTTCAACGAAACCCATGCCTTCTTTTTCTTCTCTTCGTCTTTTGTTTCCTGTGTGGGATCCTTTGTTGCTGCCTCTTTCTTTCTTGTTTTTGTTCTGTGCTCGTCGCTTAAGCGCTGTCCTTTCGTCGGTTTCGAGCCACGTTACCGAGGTCTTAATTGAGTTGTAACAGCCACCATCAGGCGAAATGACTGTTGGGACGATTCTGCTGCTGCGCTTCTCCCTCGGCGCCATCCACCAGCACACCTCTGTTCTTGTGAAAGCGTACGTGCAGGGTCATTCGGGACGGGTAGCCGTTACGACGAGAGTGCCGTGGTGTCGCGCATGCCCGAAATGCGTATACATTCGTCATTCTACAACGGCACTGAATCGGAGCCGATGCGTCTCTATTCTTTTAAAAACGTCACCGAGGACGTACTGGTCGCGCTCTGCGCCCAGTTTGAGTGGCCAATTTGAATCCCAGCGTGGGAAACTGCGAATGTCCATGTATTATTGCAGTTCTCAGGATCCCGCACCTGCTGAAACTTTCAGGCAGCCTAACACAGAAGAGCACTGATGTTAGCTATTTTAGCGACCCATATTCAGAAAGTTATTGCTTGCCTAATTGAAGCGTATAATAGCCTAGGGCATTCTTTTTTTTCTCAAATAGAGGTATATTTTATAGTAAAGATGAAAGGAGGAAGAGAAAGACGCAAGGACAGGGAGATTAGCCAAAATTAGAGGTGTGTGGGGGGAGGCGTTTAATTTTTCGGCAACTGATGCGTTTACTTCGTCCGACAATATATGAAGAGCCCTAGAAGTCTGCTTCTTGTAGGTGACGCTAATTTATTGGTCACGCACTAATGGTTGGACTTAGTGATCGTAATCCTGAGGCACTCATGGGAAGGGTCTGTGATCAAAGCTTTTGCAAGATAATTAAAAAGTGAGGTTGTGGTGGAGTTATTCGTAGAAAAAGTGTCGTGGTTTTTTACAATGATTACAGAGCTGGGGCGCATAACACCGAGAATTTTTTAACCAAAGAGTAAGATTGTCCGCACGCAAGAAGACGATGAAGCACACAACTGGTGAAGCAGCGCCGATGCCTGAATGTCCTTGGAAGCTTAATAGCCCAGTAAATGCCTTATGTGTTGGCAGCTTTTTTTTATCCGACCAAGAGCGAGAAAGTTATGTAAGGAAAGATGAAAAATAGGAGGGGCTCTGTAGGATTGAACCTGACTGGCTATCCCGCACTTAGAAAAGATGGAAGAGCAGCAAAATATTCAGGAAAGCACAGAAGCACACACTGCCATCGCAGAAATGCGATGGCAGTGTGTCTATAGTGGCCAATACAAGCTGCTAAGGTACACCTAAGGCGTCTAGACGTCTCGATGTTTCACCCGATGCTTATGAAATTTCGGATATTAGATAGCATGTAATATCTCTGAACAAATTGATGGACCCTGTTCCTATACCCCTGAACAGAGGAAAACCGTAAAAGCTTTAAGCAATATTCTTCGTGCATACAGCGAGCTTTTCGGTTATTTGTGACAACGTCGTGTCGTTCATATCTTGTGTGTGGTGGAGGAAGGACAGAGGGAGTGTTTCGTCAGTTCGCGGCTTGGTTCGTTCATATTTTAACGCAATTGTCGATGGCGTAGAAGAGCTGGAGTGATGTGCGATAGCATAAGACGGTTGTAGTAGCTCGTCTTGTGCATCGTTTTTACGCGCAGGCGCAAATGCTCCCATTTGTCAAATCAATGTCGTTGGTTGTGTGCCCACAAGCAGCGCCGCCCAGAGGCAAAGCGGAGAAGGAGGAAAACGAAGCGACAAAGCGTCGCCAACTAGGTGCTCGTGGACCAAGAACTGCAACACGGGTAGGCGGAGAATACTCTTTTTAAAAACTGTTGCTCGTTGTGATAGAGGGGCAGCAACGGCACACTGAGGCACTACACACCATTCCTATTTATGTAAAATGTCATCGCTGTCCAGCAGTATTCTTTGTGGCGTCTATGCGCCTCTACCACGACGACCACAGCCTTTACAAAACGCTTATACAAAGCACGGTTTTTGCAATAACCAAAAAAAGAAAAGGGGGAGGGGTGCTTTTCATCATTTTGCCACTTGTACTAATCGTCGTAAATACGCAAGCGCCTGAGGTTAACTTTGAGATATATTTTTTCCCCAATAAATCAGTCGGGAGTTGACTCTCATCCTGTTGTTCACGTCCGTATTTTATTGTTATGCCGTCCTTTTTAAAAGAAATATGTACCAACTAGCCCAGGAACGCGTTTTAGTACAACTCTCTTGCTGGAGCATGATGTATCTGCCACTGTGGCTCAGTGACTGTGGCATTCTGACACTAAACACGAGGTTGTGAGTTAGATTCCTACTGGTAGCGGCCACAATTCGCTGGAGACATCACGCAAGAACAATCGCGTCCTCTCAGTTAGGTACACGTTAAGAAATCCAAGGCGGAGTGCATGAAACCTTTATTTCGAAGAAGCTTGGGACGGCTCTCGGTCGCTGATGGGGATTAGGTGGCAAATGGATCTCGAGTTTGCTTGGTAATGAACAACTTTATATCAGCTTTTGTTCATCCTGCAGAAAGTTCGGAGCAGTGATTCGCTTGCGAATCGGCGATGTTGGCGTTCACGGACAAGCAAGCGCTGGTGTTCTAAACATGCAGGCTGCTCGGCGCCCATGGCCGGAAAGGAAACCTTCATTTCTGATGCAGTGGCTTCTCTCCCCTCCTTTCCATGAGCTTCTTTCATTATGTCCCTCTCCCTCACTTCCTATTCCCATTCCCTTTCTATACTATACTACACATGGTGATGCTATACAACGCATTGTTATGCTATTATTTACCCTTTCCATCCTCCTTTCCCTCCTCTTCGCCCTGACTTCCCTTTACCGCCCCCCTGCTCTACTATACTATACCTGCCTATTCTATACATGATTTTGCCAGTGTGACAAATGACATGACATTAGACGCCGACAGCCCGGGCCCCTAAAGTGATCCGCACTTAAAATGCATATGGGACAATAAGAGCTTATGCGCGGAGCTTAGATGCACTGCCGGTGGGTTGGGACACGCTATCGACCTTTACAGACTGGTTCCGGCAGCCGGCTCACGAGAAGGAATCGGTGCCGGCAGTGGAGCGCGGCTCTCGCACCGAGCGCCTCCTGGGTTGACGCGAGGGCACGTAGGCGGCCAGACAAGCGCGGTCGCGGTCAGGATTGATGACGCACTGCAGCGTGAACCGCGAACTCAGACGAGAAGGACGACCTAGCGGGCTCTCTCGTCTCTGGGAAATAAAGTAAAGTGAGGCGGTATATTCTGGTTGCCATGGAAACCATCGCTGCCAAAGAATGAAAGAGGAAGAATGGTGTGGGGGAGGTAAGTGAAAGGGATAACGTGGTGGGCAAGCGCGTCAGCGTGGCAAATATGGACACACCTAGTGTCACATCGCAGACGCGAGGTGAAGTGTGACGATTAGTTCGCGCAGCTTGATGGAAAGCTTCAGCTCGCGAGCTAGTCCCACAGGTCGTCGGCCTTGCGACGAGTGAAAACTTCACATTTGCTAGAGACGAAGGCAGCGCTAGCAAAACAAAATATAAGGTATTCATCAACGACACCTCCGATAGAAACCGAAATAACCCTAGATGTGCTGCACTTTACGACTGACAACCAGCACCTTTTCCTTCGAAGCGCGTCTGATCGCTGTCTTCTAGTATCGTGTTGGCGTGCTTAACTTGCACACAAATCCTTGTCGAGCAATGTTGCAGTCGATGACATCGACTGCAGCACTGTTCCAGTCGATGAAACGGACTGCAGTGGCTGTTCCAGTCGATAGACTGTTGCATTGGATAATTCGACTGGAATTTTAGCCTTTTATGTTGTGATTGATTGATTGATTGATTGATTGATTGATTGATTGATTGATTGATTGATTGATTGAGTGAGTGAGTGAGTGAGTGAGTGAGTGAGTGAGTGAGTGAGTGAGTGAGTGAGTGAGTGAGTGAGTGAGTGAGTGAGTGAGTGAGTGAGCGAGCGAGCGAGCGAACGAGCGGAGTGTAAAATTCCGGAAACAAGTATGCCGCCAGCTTCTCCAAAACGGTACCTTGCTGAATCTACAAAAAGATAATGAGACGGCGGTCCGCGTGCGTCCGCGCCATTTCGCTTTCTTTCATACTTTCTCTTTTTTAACACGAAAGTGTTTTATGCCGGCGTCCACCAGGACTTTCATGATGTCTTTCCGTCACGGAAATACGTCAGCAAAATGAACGCCATCAAGTAGCAAAGAAAGAAAAACTATTAAGAAAAACTTCCCTTGGCAGGAGTGGAACTTATGACCTCACGGACCGCGACGATGGCTGGCGGGCGTTTGGCCCACTGAGCTACCGCCAAATACATAACGGAGGGTCCATGAACGCGCCTTCTATCTTTCACACTTTCCTCTCACAGTACTCTTGGATGGATGGATGGATGGATGGATGCTATGAGCGTCCCCTTTATAAGGGGGCGGTGACATGTGTGCCACAAGGCTCGAAAGAAAAAAACAAAAACAAAACGAAAAAAAAAACACACCGTTGCTACGATCGTCCCATTCGGCGCGTTTCCAATAGAAGTGTAATTTTGTCAATGCTTTAACACACCGCAAGGTGGTGGCTTTTGCCCAAGCCTCGCTCATATCATGCATCCATATCGAACAATAGCTCTCCAATGCTCGCCTGGCTGTCGCACCGCGTTCCCCGCTCGCTCTGTGAGAATTAACGGCCAAGCTAGAGGGAAGACACGACGCACGTAGCGTTTCTGTTCGCGTTCGCGACGCTTTGATGGAGTGCATGTCGAGTATCAGTGTTTAATATGTGCTTGTTGATGCCATATTTGTGCCGGATTCACCATATACGGTGTCCACGTTCTAGTGTACTAGAATAGTCCACGTATATGTTATGAACTTTAGCTACCCCAAGGGTTAAATCATGATCATGGGCGTTAGTCGTTGGTACAGATATCTGCCACTAGGCGTCAACCTGAGTGCGTCTACATCAGGCGGTGCTACATCTGCCAAACAATAGACATTGTACAAGTTCTCATATGCCAATGTACAATAAGCAGTCAACTACTTCTGTGAAGACACGTTTCACTTTCGTGTTATACCGATTCTTATGACAGAGGGATCAGCCATCGTTTTTCCTCATAACTCTTTTATTTTTGCTGAATTTCAGCAAACCGCGCGCGTGCTTTGTTTACCTGGCTGGCATTTCCTTTCGTCTTTCTATCTAGCGTAATTAACCCATATATGCCCTGTGTCCTACATAAAGGACGCTTCTTTGATGCTCTCTAACATCATTGTTTCTTTAGCTGATGACTAGCGCCACCTACAGCACATCTAGCAGGCCTCATTCTCAACGTGTGCAAGCCTAGACATTGCTTGCTTTTTATGCTGCCACGTGCCGACCGCTTTATCCGGGCAGACGCGTGCTTTGTGTGAAAGACGTCATGGAGAGCAAGAAGTGCAATGTCGGTGTGCACATGAAATGTTTCAAGGCTTACCACATCTGCACATAGAACCCCTAATGCCCAGTGCCTTATATGTATAAGACGGCTTCAAAAGCAATGTTGCGTTTACCTGGCACTAAATAAAGAACTTGTGGTTTCTTTTAAGGGTAGAAATACACTTTTTGTGAAAAAAAATATTTTTTTCGTCATTTTTTTTAGTTTGGGCATATATGAGTTAAGACGGCTTACCGCAGCACCATTTGATGGCGTACCGGACATAATCTTCTCCGAGTTTTCCGACGCCATCATGCTCGCAGCGCGCGCAGCTTCTGGCTGCTTTACGCTGGAAACCCTTGGCCGTGCCACTAATGCAAAGCAAACAACATGTAGATTGGATGGAGATTAGCGCTTGCTCAATACTTAATCATGCGCGTTGAACCAGCGATAAAGTCAAATACAACTGGAACGGTCCTTGTTGAACAGTGAGCTTTGAGAAAGCAAGAAGAAACGTTCAAATTGGACGTGTGTTATTAATGTCTGTAATCACAACTTTAATTTGCTACGCGCTCAGGAGCAAGCGGGAGAAAGAAGGCGGCGTAAAAAAAGAGAGGCTTATCTGTTTCCGCATCCAAAATTTCAAAGGCACGTGCTTCTAAAGGCTTACAGGAGTTTCATCAGCCGGTGTCGTCGTTATACACTTCTAGAAACAAAGTCAAATTCAAGCGTTGAAACACGCCGACATTATTATTCTGTCAGGTATCACTGAAACACGTTCTGCCTCAGGATTTATGGAACTATTCTGCGCTGCTTTGAGCTGTGATAGGTTTTGTGTGCCCTCAGACATGAATATCTCACTTTCTGTGCAAAAGCGCACAGTTCCTAAAACCCAGCTCATTAACTACTAGCGCTGATTGTTTATCTTTGTGCATCCGCTTCATTCGAAACGGGGCTGATGAAAAAGGCGGGTGGTTCTTGATTAAGCGTGAACATTTTTGCTGCGACTCCAGCTAAACACACCAAATGATTTTTTTTCTGTACCTGCCCTTCCAATGCGTCCTTGCTGTTGTGCCGTCGTCATGGTGACTCGTGCAATCGCATCGTCATCGTCACCAGACCACCTCGACGAGCGCCACTTGTCGACCACTGCGCGCCAGTTTTCTGAGGCGACTCTAGGGCAGCGCTGACATTTGCTCTTAGTTCACGTGTTTGGCCTACTGTACTTTGTTGACGTTAATAATGGTGGTTTTATATTTGCTATCAACTGCTTACTTAGTGTTCAACGATTGAAACGATTAATGAGTGTTGAACGATTGAAACATGATTCTCGAAGTTCATGTCTGTCGACCCATTCTGCGCCTACGTTACGTACTGGAGATATCAAGTTGATGCATCTTAGTCCACGATGAATTAGAGGGCCATTGTGATGCGCTCTTGTGGAATTTGGCTACTCAGCAACCAACCAGCGCTCTTCGGTGGTGCTAAAAGCTCCGGCAGCCATGCAGTGCATTTAAACAATAGCTGGGCATCGTGCCAGACTAGGCGCATTAAAGGGACACTAAAGAGAACCAATGAATCAATCTAGATCAATAAAGTGTGCTCTGAAAGCTCTAATGTCGTTAATTTCGCCATTATAGGTTTATTAATAGAGGAGAAAATCCAGTTCAAAGTTTTATTTTTAAATTTCACGCCAAAAATCTTCCCGCGTGACGTCACGGATTTCAAAGTGTAGTTATCGTATTTTGGCGCCATTAACTCAACAAAATTACCCCAAACTTGGTATATTAAGTCTATGGCCCCTTCAGAGGACAATGTACTTCATTTTTACCGATTAGGAACTACGTAGTCCCTAGTAGGCGCCATCAAAACATGTGACGTCACGGCGAATGGCGCGGAAACTTCAAGGTGGCGTCGTCACCCACATTTTGTTTTTGCGCGTTTTCTCGCTTACTAAGCGTCTTCTCGGAGCAGCGTGGTGTTTTTGGTATCGTGAAAGAGTACATTCTTAATATGAGAAAAATCATTTTGCTCTTTAGTGTCCCTTTAAAGATGACGCGTCGGAATGGCTTTGTGAGCTATGTTCTTGACGCCGACGGCTTGCAGCAGTGGCGTACTGTTTTTGTAGCGTTAGCTACACTTGCCTAGCCGGAGCCGATTTCGCGTGTAGGGTCATGAGCCGTGCTGCGCATGCGCGAGGATCAGTGATGTCACACAGCTGGGTCATTGGAGCTTGCATCTCACGCGCTCTCCGACACCGCCGCGCGCGGCTCGCCGCTGCTGGTCTGAGCGTTCGGGACGAGTGGCGTCGTAGGCGCGGCAGACACGCTGGCGCCGGCGCGCGCAGACTCCGCCACCGCCAACGCGCGGCTCGCCGCTGCTGGTCTGCGCCGTATTCGAGAGGAGTGACGTCGTAGCCGTAGACACTGTGGCGCCGGTGCGCGCGCAGCTATTCGCCTTCGCTGTGCAGTCGCCGTCTGACACTGAGCTGGGGCCGCTTGATAGCGCCTCTGACTGGCGTTTGCAGGTGGGTAACGCCATGTAGAAGAGAGCGCAAATGCTGCTCGACGGCGCAGAAGAGCCGACAAGCTTATCTCATCGGATCCCGAAGTATTTGCCTGGCAATTAGCGGTTCAGCGTACGAAGAATGAACAGAAGAAGGCTAATAATCCTAGACAATCTGGAATGCTAAGAATAATCAGCTGAACCTTTGCTAACGCTATGTATTTTCTGGCATAGCCGAGCTAAGCTACTGCATTTTTTTAACGCAACCGCGTTAAAGAGCTCGTTTCGCAGAAATTCTGGTGTCGGCGGCGTCGGCGTCTTTGGCTGTGAGCGAAAATTCGAGGTCAATGCAAATAAACATAGGAGCCGGAGGGCGTCTGCACTTCGGTTTTTCCTTGGGGCACTACTTAGGTCTCCACCGAGAATTGAATGCAGGCTAGCGATTGGAATGTGTGTGTGTGTGTGTGTGTGTGTGTGTGTGAGTGTGTGTGTGCTGTGTGCGTGTGTGCGTGTGTGCGTGATGATATTGCTCTCAAGTGACACTATTGAAGGCGAAGCTTAAGGGTGCCCCAATTTTTCAATTCGACATATATTTTGAGCTAATGAAACACAAACACCTTAAAATTGAGCGGGAATTGCCGTGAAAATATACAGAAAGCTACCGGAAAAATAAAAATAAAGAAAGAACGTGAAGGATGTATTTCTTGTTCAGACGCAGACAACCTATCAATTTTTGAAAGTTGATCGTGGAACCAGAATCAGTTTATTTGTGTCAATACAACGATGAGAATAACGAAAGATATCTATGTAGAAGAAGGTCCCGTACTCGCAAATTGAATTGAGACCTCCATTTACTATATACAATGGGCAAGGAATCTTTGCCAGTTTTCTCTCTTTCTCTCTCTTTCACTCACTTCGACAACGTCTCTCAGTCCGGCGAGAAGCTACTTCCACGTTCGAGATAGGTCTGCCACCTTGCTGCGTACATTCAGCGGCGTAGCTATAGGTGCAGCAAATGTCGACCACTTTAACCAAGCACTTAGTTATCTACCGTGTTTCGTGTCTTGTTATCTCGCGAAGGTAACGGGGCGCAACCTCTCATTTCGAACAGCTACCGAGTCTGAAATCGTCATTCGGACGCCCTGTTTTCTAGGTTTCGTGGCACACATTCGCCGAAATTGGATCGAAGAAATAAAAAAAAGTAGTGGTAATGCGTAGCGAAGTAACGTAAACAACCGCTGTACTGGAAGGGTGTTGCGAGGCAATTTCGTGCATATTCTCTCTGGTCCAGAAAAACCACGTCGCGCCCTTCCAGCCATTACGACACTAGCGTGAAGAAAGAAGAATGAAAAGAGGGAGAGAGCGGGTGAGAGAGAGAAAAAAAGGAAAGGGGAGGGTAGGAGATAAAGCGAGCAGGGGGGTGCGGACAAGGACATTTTTTAAAACACCGAAGAGCCGCTATGGCGCCTGCAGGCTCGGCCCGAACGCACCAAGTAGCCTCGCTCAAAAGCCGTTATTGCATTTTAATAGCGGCGCCTGGCGACGCAGATTGGATCCGAGTGGCCAGTCATTATTCTCTCGCCGTCGCTCTCTTTTATCTCTTTGGCGGCGGCCCGTTTGTGTGTGTGTGTGTTTTAAATGCTTGCTTCCTTAATCTGCGCTCAGTTCCGGCTCGAAAAGGAACGATATAAGCCTCGGAGCGAAACGTTCGGAACACTTTAACGCAGCTCGGAACGATATTCGAGCCACACTGGCCTGCAGTCAGCTTGTCCTTCCGTGAGCAGTAAAGCAGAGAGGCTTTTGCTTTCTTACGTTTCTGTGCGCAATTTGATCTGTGCGTTTGTGTGTTGTTTCGTTTTCCCTATCTTGCACCGAACTACGACTCTCCTTTCACGCTCGTTTTCACTTTGCTCTTGTTTTAAGGGGCGCTTTGCGCGATAGACGCGGGTAGCCGGTGTGGAGAGAGTTGTGTGCAGGCCACACCTATTTTCTGTGAAGCGCTTATCTAATAGGCACCCGGCAATGCAGTTTCCGAGATACGATGGTAGCGCCAGAAAACACAGCCTAGCGAGTAGACGCAGCAAAATCGAGTGTCTATCCTCCGCATCAACCATGTTCAGAAACGCTCCTTGACTTGAACGTGACTTGCCACCGCCTCAATGCAGTGCGTTTGAAACGCGTTTGTAGCGTTTGTGCTGCCTTGGCACAGCCTGAAAACAGCGCGTTCTAAACGCGTTTGTGCTGCATTGAAGGCGGTGGCAACATCCCTGAGGTGATTACGAACGCACGTAGGAAGCGTTCGTTGAAAGAGGCGCCCAAAAGGCAGACACTTGAGCGCGTCGATGTGTCCAGCGAGTGTTTCATTTTCTTGGTATCCCTGGCGGCTGGTGCCCTCAACACTTAGGCGTTCGATAAGAGCTCCATCGCGCCCTCTGGTCAGTGACGGGTGCCTATGCAGCCGAGCGACCTGTACAGACAAAGTCGTGCGTGCGCACATAAGCGTTCGCACAATATAGGGTCAGCTTTTGCGAGGCCGGGAAGGTCAGATCGTCCATTAGACGCCACGCGGCGTTCTGGTGTTCACGTCTCGAACTCAATTATGAGCCACCCGAGGGTCTATACCACTCTTTTTTTGCGCTGTCTTCGACCTGAATCGATCGCTACCCCATCGTCATTTCCTTTCTTTTTCTTTTTCTGAAGATGCGCTTATCTGGCCTTCTCTTATATCTAGCAAAGTGTGCGATAATACTTCGGAACCCTTCCGCTCAATTTGTCACGCCGTACCACTGTATCCGCGGTAGGGGCTGGTTTCAAGCTTCTGTCTATAGGCACCCGTCACTGACCAGAGGGCGCGATGGAGCTCTTATCGAACGCCTAAGTGTTGAGGGCACCAGCCGCCAGGGATACCAAGAAAATGAAACACTCGCTGGACACATCGACGCGCTCAAGTGTCTGCCTTTTGGGCGCCTCTTTCAACGAACGCTTCCTACGTGCGTTCGTAATCACCTCAGGGATGTTGCCACCGCCTTCAATGCAGCACAAACGCGTTTAGAACGCGCTCTTTTCAGGCTGTGCCAAGGCAGCAGAAACGCTACAAACGCGTTTCAAACTCACTGCATTGAGGCGATGGCAAGTCACGTTCAAGTCAAGGAGCGTTTCTGAACATAGAGGATGCGGAGGATAGACACTCGATTTTGCTGCGTCCACTCGCTAGGCTGTGTTTTCTGGCGCGACCATCGTATCTCGGAAACTGCATTGCAGGGTGCCTATATACTCTACAACAACGAACCCTCATGAAGCGAGGGCAGGAGCGAATAAGCTTTACTCAAAACAGTAATTCTCGGTGAATTGGAGATGCGGTGTCCAACAGAAGTGCAGATCACGGCCCCTCCAAAAAAGCTTTCTTTTTTAATTGTAATTTTCTGAAAAACTTTTTCATGCTAGATAGAAACCCAGAACAAACGTTCGTCCTAAAGGACATGACAGTGCACTAATATGTCTCCAATGTCGTTTTTTATCGAAAACAGTACTACTTCTTTGAGCGAAGAAAAAAAATCACAGGGTCCCTTATGCATTCAGCTAAGACGACTCGAAGGCGAAAGCCATCTTCTTTTCCTTCTCAACCGATGTGTTGAACCTGCCCCGCCACCCTCTGAAAGCTTTCTGCAACTAACGTGATTTTGCACTGCCTCCATGATCGGCCCACCTTTGACCAAGCAAGTATGTCGTGTGATGCCGTTACGTTATGTGACGTCACAGATCTGGGTGATCTGTGACATCATGATGACGTCATATAGTGACGTCATCAGGTGAAAATGATTTCTTGCATCACTAATGTTGACACCGCCGACGAAGGACGCTGGTCAATTTTCGCGTTTGATGATGTATGTAAGACATCCGCCTTCAAATACACTTAAAAACCCTTAGAATAAGATAGACGCTTGAAGTGAGAATACAAAAAAACACAGAAACTGTAGATCGGAGGTAAAAGCAACCCGGTTGTTTAGCGACTAAGCTGTTGCGCTCCTAAGCTCGGCGACGCGGGTTCGACTACCATAAGGAATTGCATTTGCAATTGCAATGTAATAAATAAATATATAAAAATGAATGAATGAATCTCGTCTTTTTTTTTCGCTTCATGTACGCACCGTTCACCTCTCTCACGCCAGTTCATTCGCCTTCAGTGCCGAGCGCGGGCCTCCGATTCCCAGCTAAAATCTCAACGGACGCCCCAAATGAGGCATACGCTCGAGGGGCGGGGGTCCTATCTTCGCCGAGCTCGGCCATGCGTTCGACCATCTGAACAGATGTCCAGCTTATCTCGGTGGCCATTCGGACTCGAAACACGCGCGCGCAGCGCAGGCTCACTCACACATATTGGTCGGGCGAATCTATATTTTCTCCATTCGTTCCGTTCTGTACATAACGAGAGTGGAAGGCGCCGACACGGTCACCGGTGGTCGCCGCGGGCCGTTGGTAGTCATCGCCGCGCTGCGTCGGACACTATAGACCGCCGTTGCGTGCTCAGATATCGGGCTCGTTCCTCTCGACAGGTATATCGCCCTGCTGGCGCCCGGTCTATCGCGCCCTGCTGGGCGGAGAATCATCGGCCACAGCCGAGCGCACGTGTTGCCTATGCCTTGTTTCGGACAATATGGAACAGGAAGTGTGTGCAGCTTGCACATGGAGGGGACGCCCGTTGTTACGCACTTCACACATCCGATACTGTATGTTCAACGGGGGTATACGAATTAACCTTGGCTACCTAAGCTTCTTTAACGTGCATCTCAATTTACGCACATGGAAGTTTTTCGTATTTCGCTGACATAGAAATGCTACCATGGTAGCGGGGAGTCGAACCCGTGTGCACGATTTTAGCAGCACAAGCTTTCTCGGTACAACCACGAGCGCTGTCCGGCGCTTAAGCCTTTAATTTTTTTTTCATTGTATCAAAATAAACACGTATGCGATTTGGCGCAAATCGAATATGGTGTAGTAAACTTCCTAAGCTGTAACATACTACTTTACTTAATGTGGTTGTGTTAATGCATAATGGACTTCGCACAGCTAACATTGCGAACGTGCATATTAGTTCAATTGCCTTGGTGCCTTTGTAGGTATGTTTGTGCGACGTCGTATGTTTATTCAACAAATATGTATGTGTACTACTGCGTCATCAGGAAAGCCACATCAATTGACGTGAAATTCAAAACCAATGAAATTGAAACCGGCTGCTGGATTTAAAACAAGCTCAAGAAGACCTGTTTCGCTTCACGACAATTAAAACTCTAAAACCAGTTATAAGATAGATTTACGGATGACACAGCGGTGTTTCCTGAATGACAATAACATGATATCCTTGCTCCAAGTTAAGCACCTGCATTTACATCATGCTCGCTAACGATTATGCCTGCACTCTGAACAAGTACACGCACGCGTCTCATTGGCATGACCGCTACCACAGTTTGCGAACGCTACAACCACCGAGAAACAGCAGCTTGGAACACACCACTGCTCCTGCGCTCGCGGTATACCACCTATGCACATTCATTTCGTTTCCTAATCTACGCCGCTGTCCTTAAACGGGGCGCTCACAGTCGCAGCTGGTGTCACTTCATTGCGCCGCTACCGCGACGCGACACTTCCTGGAGACAAGGCTGCCAGGGAGAAGGGGGGGGGGGGTCACCTGTGCGCTGCCCGCTGGAGGGAGCCCCTCCGTGCTGCGCCTTCTCCTCGTCCATGGACGATGCTGGCCGGCTGGGCAGCCAGTAATGGATTGACCGCGTCGCCGGGCGCTGATAATGAATGTGGTCCTGCAGCGGTCCGCTTTCGATCAGCGGCGGCAGAAGCGGCTATCGCCTTAATTACTCCATATTGCGCCGTCCACGACGGGTGTTCGGTCAGCGCCGGCCGAGCGCTCGCTGGGCCGCACTGTATAAACACGCCGGACTGAGAAGAGAGAGTGTAGACAAAAGGTACTGCACGTGCTTACCCCACTACCAACTCTGTGAAGCTTAACCGACACACTTTTCGCAAGTCTCGTGCAAAACTTCCTCCGAAGGACCGACCACTGGGCTAGTTAGTTCCGCAATGGAACATTGGGAACTTACGCAGAGCAAGAAGTGACACCAAAGAAAGGAAGAAAGAAACAGAAAGGGAGAAGGCAGGGAGGTTAAAAAGAAAAACTTCCTGTTGCCTACCCTACACTGGAGATAAGGGAAAGGGGAATAGAAATATGTGAGGAAGGAGGGAAGAGAAGAAGCAGAAGAAAAAAAAAAAGCAAAAAAAAAGCAGTGAATTCACTGCAACGTGCGGGGCAGCACGCTGCTGTGAATGCAACACCAAAGAAACAAAGATAAATAACGACGGCCGCTAGTACCAAGAACAGGCGTCTTCCGATTTTACGCGAGTGCACCGTGGCTACAGTTCCTTCCACACAAACATTCTTCATTCCTTGGTCCTCGTTCGGTAACAGCGGTTGCGAAAAACTCCATGGGTGGCAGCGGCCGGGATTCCTTTGCCTGCAGTACCGACTCGCGTTTATGGCAGTTCGCGAGCAGTTGCCTCCTTCTTTTAATATGAAAAACTAGACTGAAGCTAATCGGAAGAAAAACATTGAAATGAAGCGGATAATCACTAATAAGTATCTAATGATGCCAAAACAGAGAGCGTTTCGTGTATTTCGATGAGCGATACTTCAGAGGAGTGGCAACGGGGTACCGACTATTCATATTTTATGAAGAGTCTAAGTAATATTCTGGTGGAGAATTGATGACCAGCATATGCAGGAAATAGCTTTCAGAACAAACTACAATGACGATGTCCTTTTGTGCGTTCGACATACGATGAAAATTGTTAGTTAAATCAATGCGTTTTTGAGGTATTTGAAAGTTTTTGAACTGTACGTAAAGGTTACGTTTCAGCACACGTTGTGGAGCTCTGCTACCTCGCAGAATCAGACGCACGTATGCTAGTGTTTAGAGGTCATCTTTCGCACACTGGACATTTTCCTAACGTACGGCAAACATGAACTAAACCTGAAGCAGGACATATTCTGCGTTCTACACGTTCCCACGTACGGTACGCAAGGCACATGGGTGATCTTCCTTGAAGAATTTAAGTGGGAAGTATTTTCCAAATATGGCATGTCAGTGGTGTCTCTCGTTCTAACCATTTCACGAGAGAACGTCAAACTTAATATGAGGATCTGAATATTCGCGACGAATCGAACATTCTTAATTGCAAACACCGAATGTCAAAAGGATCGCTTTGGGATCGCACTGAAGTATTATCCGTTGATTATTCTAGCCCTTATTAAGCGAAACCAGGAAGTCGTCTTGCTAGCTGCGACAGGTAGCTGGATGAAAAGTTACTGCTCGTTAAAGAACGGCCTTTTGTAAACTTTCGTCAAGCGACTATAAGGGGCGTTGCTTGCTTTCCGGTCCCACTACAGCTACGGCAAAAGCTTTTTGACCCAAATTTGTAATCAGCTTTCAAAAGAGGGCCAGCTGCACACCTATCGCAAGTTTATTCTTCTTTTAAATTCCGACACATCCAGCTCAAACTTTTTGCAAAGCCGGTGTAACGGGAGGCTCATAAAATGTCGTCTGCTCTGACTTCGAAACGAGGCAGGTCGCGAGGAAAGGACTACTTCGAAGTCGGGCTGCGTTAGGCTTTGCTCTTTCGCGTTATCGACGCTGGCCGAGCAATTCGGCGCTCATTAGCGACGTTGCGCAGCTGCCAGCGGCGTCCGCTGGTCACGTAATGGCCGACCCGTCACAGGCGCGCCTGACCACCACCCCGGAAGAAGAGACGCGACGCCGAGCACAAAGGGACACCGGATCGTGGTCCCAACTCTGGCGGTTACCTCGACCTGGAGCACGAACGGAACCCCATAGCATGCATTCCGGAAAAGCAGCAACTTGCGACACGCGAGCTGTTTGATGTCTCTCTTTGCGCTCATTTCGGAGTCCGAATACGCGTGCTGCGTGTGGTTTATAATGCGCCTCCGAGTGACGGAGACATTAATTACACGCGCTTGACCTGCGAAAGTGATAATTAGAGCTCCGGGCAGCAGTTCGTCCTTCTTTGTATATCAACACTACCGGTTGATTAAGAGAAAAAAGAAATGGAACTCCCATTCTGACGGGCTCACTGCAGAACGGAAACAAAGGGACTTTCGTGATGGCGTTTCTACAACTTTCAGACTAAACATTGCCGGGACTGTGCCATTATGTTTACCGGAAAATTTCAGCGTATATAAATGCATCAGGCTAACTGTTTTGAGTGGCTTGCTCTGGTAAGGAAGTTTTGTCCGAGTTCTCTGCGACCCTTCCTAGATATTATAAGTACATCCATGTGGGGGCGCTAATAATGCGCGTTCTGTCAGACTGTCATCGCTCTTTATGCCCATTTCTCTCGTTCTTCCAATTCAGGGTAGAAAACTGAACTCATGTTGTTTAACCTGTTTGTCTATCCTTGCTGCTTGCTCTGTCTTTCCCCATCTTTCTTTCTCTCTTTCTTTCTTTATTGCATTGAACGAGTTCCAGGTTGGTGGCGGGAAGATAACTGGCTCCCCACCCTAATGCACGGAGAGCACGAAGTTTCTCCGTTTGCCACGGAGGAACAAATGCGTACCTTTAAAATAGGCATAGCCCCGCTACGGTGGTCTAGTGGTTATGGCGCTCGACTGCTGACCCGAAGGTCGCGGGATTGAATCCCGGCCGCGGCGGCTGCATTTTCGATGGAGGCGAAAATGTTTGAGGCCCGTGTACCTAGATTTAGCGCACGTTAAAGTACCCCAGGTGGTCGAAATCTCCGGAGCATACGGCGTCTCTCATATTCATATCGTGGTTTTGGGACGTTAAACCCCAGATATTAATATTATTACTAAAACAGGCAGATACATATGAATGTCTTACACGAAGGAAGTCATGTTTCTGTTGTCGAGATAACTAACTACCTTTGTTTAAGAACGTGGCACAGAGCTTACGGTTCGGAGCAGGTTATACCTCACGCTTCGGTGAAACCGATGGCAGCGCGGGGGTTTAAGCGGGTGGTCCCGGGCAGCTTTGGAAAACACTCCACCTGAGACGTAGCAACAACCCCCTGCCAGCTTTATACAACAAAGAAAAAGAAAAGAAAGCAACAGAATCGTAGAGGATCCACTAAGCCTTCCCAAAAGACTGCTTTGTCAGCTCCTCTATAGCTAGCCGGTATTTTCACGAACGTCAACTTCAAATGCAGCCCTTCTCTCGGCTTTGCGGCGCGGCGTGCGCCTTCATTGCAGGCTTAACTTGTTCGAAGCCCGGCTACGACGCCTGCTGCGAACGGTGGGTGCGAAAAGAAGAGTGCGTCCAGGCTTGGCGTTGCCTCGCAACCGAGCAGAAAAGGTCCAACGTGCGCGAGTGTATACAGACGTAAGTCGCGCGATCCGGCATCGAAGCCTCGGCTCCTCGAAGAACATTGTGCCGCTTCGCTGCGGGAGGCTTCGAGTGAAAACGGCGAGCTGGCCGCGCGAGTCGAATTGTTATTTCCTGTCACGACCAGGCGTTACTTTCTTGTCCAACGTTTTGTTGCAACATCGTTAAGATGGGGGGCGTCGCCCTTCCTTCTTCTGAAGCCTGTTGGCCCGAAGTGTATGAGTGCGTGCACGGCTTATACGGCTCGAGAAGCAGCGTAACGTGCATGGATTGCATACGGTTCCCTTGAAGTTGTTATGTTAAATATGCACGTATAAATTTCGATCCGGTACGTGCCGAATGTGATCAATTGGGACGCTTTTCGTTAAGCGCCCTACGGCATATGTTATTCGTTCCTAAACAGAATGGTCCAATCTCAGTCCTGCCTAATGCGAAAGTTATAAATGTAATGAAATACGTTGGTCATTTCCGTAAGAATTCACAGGTCTCGCCATCGGCCATACCACGCTGATTGCGCCGGTTCTCGTTCCACGACGAGTCTTCGCTAAATGCGATTTCCTGAAGCATCGATCGGCCTAAAATACGGACACGCACACACAAGAACCTTAGCACATGTTGTCCAAGTCAAAATGAAAGTAGCGGTCATTGTACAAATGATTACACACTTCCTGCGGCGCTTCCGCTTCCGTAGGGTGGTGACATAGAGCGGAGGTAAAGACAAGGGACCGAAAGAAGACGGCTGACCAATGGGAAAACGCACTGTCGAAATAGATGTTTTGCTAATCCACAGAAACATCTTAGGGCAAAAATTTTCTTAAGAGAATATCTCAGCTAATCACGATGCGGGACACATCATTAGCGTAGAGCCTCCTGCACGAAAGTGGAAGGCTGTACACCACGCGTTCGGGACACTCAACGAACTTGTTTCGGTGCCGCTTAGTGCACTTCTCTGGCGGGACGGCAGAGGAGTGTACTAAGCGGCACCGAAACAAGTTCATTGAGTGTGCCGAACGTGTCGTGTAAAGCCACTCACTTTCGTGTGGAAGGCAATACACTGGGCGAACCGGGCGGTGCCCCAATGACCGGCTCCATGAACACAGCAATAATGTAAAGAATGGTGCCGGTTGTTTTTTTTTAACTATTTAATGTCGAGATTGTGGCTGTCTACCTTCCATTAATCATTGCACGATTGTATCTCGTGCCAGAACGCAGCCAATTCGCGAAGTCACGGAGGCTGAGGCGATTGCGAAATTGGGGGTGATGTGTGTGTTAGTTCGCCTTAACTGGCCCACACCGACAAAGAGCTTGTCTTCTTGGCGACGGCATCGTCCAGCTCGCAACTGTCTGTTTTATTCAGTGTACACGCATATGCAATTGCGTCCATGTACATGAATGCGTAATGCATACTGTGTCAGTATAGTGGCACAATAAACTCAGTTGAAAGTTTGCGCTGGGTGTGTCTTCTCCCCTGTTGTCCCTGTTTTTTTGTTGCTCAGTCGTACTGAAGTGATCACACTGCAACGTAATCGTGCGTTACAGAAATTACACTGCTATTCGCGCCTATTTCACTGTTGGAGCGTTTACAAAAACACCTAAGGAGTGAGATGAAGAATCCGGATACGCTCTAGACAACGCCAATAACAGCACGGCAACGACGATGTGAAGACAGCAAGAGGTGAAATTGGAGCTAGACGAATACACAAAACCAGTGATTGGGGGATGAGGCATCGCGAAGCAAAAATAGCTTCTGAGAACTGCGGGTATGGCTCGAGCAACGTCATCCAAAACTGAACGGGACACTCGAGGGAGGAAGGACACCGGACCTCCGACCGCTATAAACACGAATCAACGA
The DNA here is from genome assembly GCF_013339695.2 of Rhipicephalus sanguineus. Lineage (NCBI taxonomy): Eukaryota > Metazoa > Arthropoda > Arachnida > Ixodida > Ixodidae > Rhipicephalus > Rhipicephalus sanguineus. The sequence continues at coordinate 43,174,620 of NC_051177.1, forward strand.
AAATGAAGAAAAAAGGACGATGGGGTTAGAGCTATTCTGGCGCTTCGGGCACTGCCGCTGTTGCATAGAATCCATGGGACAATATATCCGCGTGGTGGGGGAGTGGCTTGTCGGCACAGGCCATAAAGAAATGTAAGAGGGTCAACACCGCCACTTCGGGATACGCGGAGTGTTCTGAAAAAGGACACAGGGACGATGAAGGAAGAGGAAAGAGAGATGGGAGCATGGGGGCTGACAACGATGGAGCGCTGCCCCATGACTCACGGCGCAACAAGCGTGCGTCTCGGATGTCCCATGTAGGGAAGGGACCCTGAAACCAGGGGGCGAGAGGACGTAAGAGCCACTGTGTCATTTATTTGTGATTGCCTGCGGAACGAAGGCGCGATGGACACAGGGGTCGCCCGGCTGGCATGATTAGCCTTATCCGAGGCTCACTCCTCTCTGCTCGGCGCATCCATCGATGTTTCGCCCGCGCACGTGTTGCACATTTTTTACTTTATTATCTCGGCTCCCGGGGTCTATTTCCGCTGATTAAACTAATGCCTGACAACCCCCCGCGCTCCGGGACGACACAACTCATCCCGCTGTATAGCTGTTGGTCATCCCTCTCGCCACCCGCGACGTCGGGTTTGGGGAGTCAGAGTATAGGGTCCGACAAATCCCTACTTCTAGCGCTACTGCTCGACAAACTGACGCTTCTTTCTTTGTTTGACTCGAACTAAGGTTTTAAGCGTCATATTATGATAGAACGTGCTAACGAGGTTACAGAAAAGCGGCCACATAGTCTCAACTGTTTTCTCTATACAAAGGCGAAGTGCTGTTCGCATATTTAGCACTCATGCGTGCAATTCTATGCAAACTTTTCCCTCTGGATTAGACTGTTCTTTACGCACAGCCATTTCGTGAGCCCCAAGTTTGATGTCGTCTCGTGTTTCGGCATGTGCTAGGAATTGTTGATTATCTGCAGGACGACAGACGCCCAACTAGTTCGACAAAAAACTGGGGATTACTAATATCCACGGACGCACATACACCTCTAGATCGAACTTTCCTTTTCTTTACTTGTTAAATGTATACGGCCGTCTTATTATGCCACATTGCAGGATAGGTCTTCTCCCGCATAATGAGAAAGCATTGTTAAAAAGCAGGTCAATGACCAATGTCAAAACAAAAACAAAATGGCGTTTCGGGATCGGTACGGATCCTGAAACAGTCATTTTGTTTTGTTTTGACATTGGTCAGCGACCTGCTTTTTAACAATGTCTTTACCTGACTAGACGGTATTCCGGCGAACTCTCGACTAATACGGCATGGGTCCGAGACAAAAAGAGGAGCGATGCCCGATGTGCTAGAAATGAAATTGCCCAAAGTGCATTGGCGGGCTAGCTGGTTGGCTCGACTAATGGAAAACAATTTGAGCAATCCGAGATAGAACGCAAAAAAGGTGGGGCAGAAAGGGTAGCAAGATATGTGACATTTCGAGCATTCGTAATAATGTCTGCTCTCATCTTGGATGGTGTAGTGCGTGTGTTTTGACCCATTTTTATCCAAGTCTTCGTCAATTTTTTCTTTACTTTCCTATATTCTTTCCTATTTCTCTCTTCCTAACTTCCTTTCCCTCCTCCCGAAAGAGCAGGCAGGCGTTGTGCCCCTCTAGGTGGCAGTTGCCAGCTTGCTCTCTCCCTCTTTTCTCTGTGTCCTTGTGTATCTATGTATGGAAATCAAATAAATAAATAAATAAATAAATAAATAAATAAATAAATAAATAAATAAATAAATAAATAAATAATGCGCACGTGTACTTACAAGATGTCACATATAATGAGCTGAAACTTCTTCAGTAAATATCACCATAACCTCCCTTTCGCTTATACTTTCAAGCACCGCTCAATGTAGCCCAACGTCAACAGCCATTGTATGTAGCAGCAGCCCTGTTCTCCTTCGCCAAAATTTCGATCGAGAGGACATCAGCTACGATAATCTCTAGCTTGCGAAAAGTTCCGTTATTAGCCCTCTAGGGTGCCCGTGAGGTGGAGGGGACATGAGGTGGAGATGCCCACCCGGAAAACAACATGGATCCGCTCCTCACAAGCAAGTTTTCATCCAAGTCATGCTTGAGAGCGCGGGGATATGTGCATTAACCATAATGCGATCAGTGCGTTTTCTCCCGTAACTTAGCCAGCCCGTCTGGAGCGAGTAAGAGGGGCGCGCTGACGCAGGTTAAACCGAACTGCTTTGTACGAACGGCAAGGAGGGCGAACCAGAGGGGTCGGATGCAATTAATTAGGCGGCCTCTTACGCAGTTGCCCCTCCCGCTACGCAACAGGTAGCGCGCTTGATCTTTCGCGCAGGCTGTAAAACGTCTCCCTCGACGAAGCGACGCGAGACGAAAAGCCCTGCCGTGTTATGCTTCTGGGGCTAATTTGGTGCAGAGCGAAGGGCGCGCTCTCGCCCAGCTGACACAGTCACGCGTCTGCCTTCGCTGTAGTTTGTTCTTCTGGTGGCGGTGTTTTGAGAAAGCTCGCACCTGTTTGCGTTTGCCGTTGGGATCCATGTTTTACTTGCTCTGTATGTTTAGCACGAGGAGAGAGAGAACGCTTATCGCGATCAGCAAGGGAAAGAACGAAATAATTAAATACAATTAATTAATTAATTTATTATTATTAAAGGCACTCCTTTCATTTCTATCCCCTATGAATAGCCGTCGCAACTGGGAACGAACCCATGAGCTCATGCTCGGGAGCGCAGAACTAACAGGGTGGGTAACAGGGAGGAACTAAGAGGGAAGCAACTCTTCGTTATGGAATGATCGCGTTCATTTCGCCAAAGCTCTACCAGTAGCATCGGTAACTATCGTACGAAATATGAAACTCGCACCACCATCTCTCTAAAACAGGGATCATTGAATGAACAAGCCATACCTATACCATGTTTTCTAGCACTTTTACCTCTTTATGGCTGGATTTGTGCTCCAATTGACACATCAATAAAGATTCCCGCTCACCTCTGACCACCTGTTTAATCTTGAAAGTATTCAGAAATATAAGAACGTGATGATTTTTCCCCAATTTTCGGTCACTAAAAGGAGCTCAACACAGTCGACACCTAGCAGCCCGTAAGTTTATAAACGTCCAAAGTATCATAGATGCACAGAGTTAAATTGTCACACAAGCTGGTTAACCTCCTCCCCGTAGAGAGAACTATGAATAAAAAGAAATGTATGGAGGTTAAGCGGAAGATAAATACGGTTGCTTAACCAGCACTGGGAGCTTGGGGAAAAGAGGAGAAACTCAGAAAAGGAAAGAAAGGTAGGGGGAAACAGAATACGTTCACCCAGTCACTACTGTTCGAAAAATAGGCTATTACTTGTCGGTACTGCAGTCGTCCACAGACGTTTGTTTCTCGCAATAACTTCAATCGTATATTATCAGTCTCGTGTCTCTGTAGGTTATAAGGTCAATATTTTTAAACAATTAATTGCAGCAATCGTCTGTCGTCACCAACTTCCAGTACAGTCGCGAGATGTACTGGAAGTATGTCTATGTTTCATATGTAACATATTCGATTGCTGTTTCGCCTTGAATGACGCCTCAGTGACGCGACGGCAACAAGATGTTCGGTAAATACTAGACTTTTTCATCCACAAGATGAGTAAATGTACGTTACGATGGCACAAAAGTCGGGGTCTCTCAACCGCCCATGGCACGATTTATAACGGGTTGAGCTCAGAGGCACTCGCTGTACAAGTATCAGCGATAGCGCGAATCTTTTCCTGGCTCCACACCTCGACAATGGCACAACATCTATGTAGCGTGATGATGAAAATGTATCAGCTGGCCGCAAACAACTTCGGGCCCGGCATAAGAGCACCGAGCCGCCTCTACGTGAAGGCATTTCCGGATATGACGCGCGCCGGCCACGGTACCCCGGCGCCGCGCATTCTTGACGTAACTGCTCTGTATATTCCGAATAGATTTAATGGCAGAGATAAAACCGCCCTATACAAGAAAGAAATATCCTCACGCACTAAAAGAAAGAAAGAAAGAAAGAAAGAAAGAAAGAAAGAAAGAAAGAAAGAAAGAAAGAAAGAAAGAAAGAAAGAAAGAAAGAAAGAAAGAAAGAAAGAAAGAAAGAAAGAAAGAAAGAAAGAAAGAAAGAAAGAAAGAAAGAAAGAAAGAAAGAAAGAATCGCGCGTGCTTTGGGAGGACTGGAGAGCTCGTTTCTGTAGAATATCCACGGTGCGTTGATGCGATTACGCGCAAATCTAGCGGCGGAAGTCCATTTCGCTAAGTGCCTATTTACGTCTTGTTTCCGTGAGAGCTATCTCCCTCTATATAAGTCCTTATGAAGTGGAATGTGTTGGCAGAGAGCAGAGGGTATTCAAGAATCTAGAACAGTGCTTTCAGAGTCAGCCGGTGTCCTACGGTGTCATTCCTATCTTTTGTGTTTCTTGAATGTCTGTAATGGCCTGACGTGTCATGAAGCCAAGCGCAAATCCGACAACGAGATAAGAGTAGTACAGTAGCATCTATAAAGAGTATCATTAACACAAAAAAAGGGGGACACAGTTGTGCATTCTTAACCAGCCGAACACGTTAGCCAAGGCGTCATGACAGTACGGGCACATGCCTGGAGCGAAAGCATGGGCAATTTCTAAACTTCCCGCTAACGCATAAGGTCTAATGGCAGACAAACTTCAACAAGAACGAGAATCTGCATTAGACCAACGTGCGCCACGGTACGCCATATATTTAGCATGAAGTGTTAATAATAATCACAAAAAGTCAAGATGTTGCAAGAGGAAATACATTGTTGCACCGAAACAGGAGAAAACAACAATTTGAAAACACATATTAACAAGTGAAAGTGTATTTGCGGAAGCGATGGAAGCATTTCTAAGGTCTGTCTCTCTCTCTCTCTCTCTCGTAAAGTAGAGCAATACGCCTTTCTTGCTTGGGGAGGAAGGGCCAGACTTGGCCATCGTCAAACTTTTCACACATGCACTTTTGTCGAACTGGTTGCGTTGATGCACAGCTTCATGTTCTTCAGCACGTGCGCCCTTACGAAGTACAGCACCGTCACAGGCATAATAGTCGCTAAGCTACATCGCCGCCTGTAATACAACGAGGCAGTCCAACTGTGCTTCACGCTTTCTTCAAACACGTAATCTACTAGTATTTTTGTTAAGGTAGCTTTGCCGCAAGAAGACTAATGTTGGAAGAAAGCACACCTTGCAGTCAGCTTGAACGGTCATGGAAAATTTTGAGGTTATTGGAACATTTTCCCACTACTCCGGTCGAAACTATAATAATACTTAATGAGCGTACACGTAAGATTTTACAGCGGTGCGTTCATGACCAGCTCCGTTGCTGTTTTCTTGCGTACCCCCAAGATAGTGGGCTCGATGTCTTACGCGAATGCGACGCCGTGTCTGTCGAAGTACCGAGTTCACCTTTGAAACGTACAGCTACAGCAGATAAAGATTAGCACAAGTACAAAGGATCAAAGGCAGAAAATCCTGACACGTGGTGTCTTGTTGCCAAGCACGCCAAAATGGCAATGCCACGTACGATTCGTGTGTAGGTGGCCTGCATACGGTAGTCCATCTTTGTCACCTGTCAAAGACGTCACGTGGTTCCTAATGCATTTGCCTAGGACGACTCGAAGGCGAAAGCCTTCTCCTGCTCAGTCGATTGTATTGATCCTTCCCCCCCCCCCCCCCCTTTACCACAATACCCCCCGAAAGCTTTCTCCACTCGACGTGCTTTTGCACTGCCTCCGGGTTTCACGTGGTTTTGGCAGTGCCACCGTGATTGGCCCACCTTTAACCAAGAGACGATTTAATGTGATGACGCTTCCATGTGATGCAAGGTTATGTGACATCATGATGCCACCAGTTTTGGAGACCTGTGGCGTCATAATGACGCCATAGGGTGACGTCATCACATTATGATTATTTGCGTCACTCGTACTGACGTTCACGGTCATTTTTCGCGTTTATTGAGGCATCTAAAGCCTTAATACCTTTTTCTAACTCGGTCTCTTCCTTTCCCTTTTACCCCAGTGAGGAGTAGCAGACTCGGTACAGGCTCATCCAGACAGACCTTTTCTTTTTTTTTCTCTTCATTAAATAGTATCTTCTTCCATACCAAAGCCTGAATTTCGAATGCGAGTCATGATTTTCCTGGTCCAGTCATTGGTCACTGGTGCTAATTTCTTCCGCTGCAGCTGTACAAATAATATGACTGTGGAAAAAAGTTGGCTGCGTATATCTCATTTAAGTTAAACGAGCTCCTCAGATCAACTTCTTAACCAGTTATCGGTCATTTTCTGTTTACACGCTTAAGTTTCTCAGGCTGCCAGGGAAAAGCAGAATACCAGTAACGTATACTGCCCCGCTCCTGCGGTCTGTACAAGCCCGGCGTTGAACCAGCCAAATTCGACTGGATCACTGTCCCACCATCGCCACTCTCAACAGACGCACCGGGTGTCCACTTTCCCAGCAACTTTTATCCCCAGTACCATTCTTCCTTTTTTTTTCCCCCTAGAGCACTTTAACGCAGGGCGATAACCTTGCTGATTTATGAATCCACCCATTCTCGACGTGTGCGGCGGCGGCACAGCATTCGCTACATCTCTCGTTATTTGTTTTACTAGACTTTCTCCTTTTTTTCGGCTCCCCTTTAAACCTTCCCCCAGCAAAAGCCTCCGTCGCACGCTCTCTTCCGTCATCGCTTCTTTGTCCGCGCGTCCGCTCAGTTGAGGCGCTTGGGGTGACCCGTCGTTGGCGCGTACGCGATTTCACGCTTCTGGCGTCGCATTGGTTCGGTGAGTAGCTCTCGCCCTAACCCCCGCCGAGCTGCATTGCATCCCTCGATGCCGGGGGATGCCGGTATGTCCGCGGCTAATTTCATAATGGGTTTCGGTGCAGCGTACGTTCCCTCGCTGGGAGCTAGCTGGACGGCATTTATCGGCAGACCGATACCAATATCCCCCTCTCACACTCTCTTTCCTACTTTCAATCTACTTCCTCCCGTTCGAACGAGAGTGCCGCGGGGTTTGCATCTGTGCAGCGGATAAAGACGGTTCAGTTGTTGTGGCGTAGTGTTCGGGCGCACATGTGAAACGACACTTTTACTTTACTGTAATCCCTTAAGAGGCTTACCGCCGCGCCAAAGCTGTTGTCTTTTAGGAGCAGAGCCAAACATTTTCTGCGGAAAGCCGCAGTCGACGCTATCAGACCGCGCTTCACGTTGCATTGTTCGTGCCACTAGGTTGTTACAAGGTTTTAAAAGTGCCATTTCAGGCGTTGCTGTCGAGCTTGATCTCGTTACCTTGTTCAGCCGTTTCTTCGTTTGTGCCTTCCCAATTATCCAGTAACAATAAGATAATTCAAGCCCGAGAATTGTCAGTAATTGCGCACAGCGCAACCGTGGTGATTTTTATGAACATTCGCAACTAGTGTCATTCATCTGATAAATTAGTGGAGTTTATAGTCTAAAATATTCAAAAGCTATCACAAACGCACAGAATGGAGGAAACTGAGAAACGTCTTACTATCTGCTTCCTGCATTGTGTTTTATAGACAATTTTTTCCCCGTATTCTTTCGCAGATACGATTGCGGCCACAGTGGTTGTAAATCAAACCCGCTACTTTGTGTTCGGAAGCAGATCACCATTTACACTGAAATAGTGTAAACAAAGAAATAGTATATGTTTAATAGCCGATCGGTTTAACAGCAGAGGTCACCTAGGTTAACTTCTCTGTTTCATAGTTTTGACCTGTTGTCAAAGCATCGAAAGTACTATTTTCCATGAATAACGTTCTCGTTTTTGTCGATAACTATAGTGAAATCTGAATCATCTGTACTGATGAATTTGCAAAGGAAAACCTGAGCAAACAAGGCCTATGCGAAACTGAAGTGCCCTTGATCACTTAAATACATAAAATTCTTGTAACATAGCCTACATTTAACACAAAAGAAAGAAAGAAAGAAAGAAAGAAAGAAAGAAAGAAAGAAAGAAAGAAAGAAAGAAAGAAAGAAAGAAAGAAAGAAAGAAAGAAAGAAAGAAAGAAAGAAAGAAAGAAAGAAAGAAAGAAAGAAAGAAAGAAAGAAAGAAACGAGGAAAGAAAGGAAGAATTTCTTGCCGTTAGTACCACCTGACGCGGTCGTTTCCAAGTCAAACGCACTTTGAATTCCATTTCTTCCTGGCGCTTACTCCACTTAGCAAGTCAATCTCAATCAATGGCGCATCATAAATTTCGTAAGTTTTGTGCCACGTGCCTTTGTTCCACTTCCTGGTTGGTACCGGAGCGTCAAATGCGAATGTAAATTTACTGACCGCGATAGCCACGGTCTTCCGGGGCCGCTTCTATCGCACTTGTTGCAGTTCACCTATGTAAATTACATACGAAAGTTCCTCTTCCCCCGATGAGTTGGAACCAAATGCGTTGTTGGATGGTGCTAGGCGACGTCTATTGATTTATTTGCACACTTACGCTGCTTGTTTACGCAAAAACACAACTTGGCTGCCGAAATTTTAGCGCTAGAGCTCTTCGCCGCTTCTCACAAGGCCATCCCTGTCAGAAGTAGTGCCCGAGTGTGCCATGTTAGCCGACTCTTCGCAGCGCATGCTCGCGCCTGCTAACCCGGTGCCAGTTCTAGAGCGAAACGGACCTGGTAAAAGAAATATTGCAAAAATTGACCGGTCACTCTTTCATCATGGCGTGACTTCTGTTTTCAAGTCATGGAGTCGTGCCAGTCTAGCATATCGCGTTCTCTCCAGTACTCCAGTTATCTGTTTCGTTTAAGTGGTCGCTTTGGGGAGACGTTTCGGTCAGCTATGGCTGATCATCAGGGCGGGTGACGCCGCAAGAGGCCTGAACTAAGGGTGTAAACAAGCGATGCTTCGTTAAAACCTGACTATTCAGCAGGTAAAGTTTTGTTTGTCTAGCTCTTTCTCGAGCAAAAGCAGCACTAAAAATGTTGACAACTTTAAGCTTTATTAAGATCTATCTCAAAAAGCTTTTTAATGCATATGTGAATTGTGTCGAGCGCTTCCTGATACAAACGAAGCGCTCGTCATGGTGTTTCTAGCATGAAACACCGTGACCAGCGGAACAAAATGGTCATGGTGTCTCTACCGTTTGAGCTACCCAGTAGGCGAGCAAAGAAGCCCAGACACCGTAGGTTGCGGGTTCGACGTCTTGTCAGGACAACTTTTTTCTTCGAGAAAGATATTCCTTAAAACTGATAAGGCTTTCCTGATTAGATTCCTGCCACATTTCTGTAGATAACTGGTTTCTTTCTTTTTTTTTATCATGAACTTTCCTCCACCTTGCACGCTTCTATGTGAATAATTTGCCAGCATTTTTTTTTTATTCCGAAAGCCTTCCCTTCAAGTGTTCGTCGTGTTTACCTCATCTTGTTATACATTTTGACTATTCTTGGTATTGCTGACATGTAACGTATGTGATATACGTGATGTACGTGATGTATGTTTCAGGGCATTCCACGTTAGGCGATTCCCCGCCTTGCTTGAAATCAATATATTCGCTATAACTTATGAATTTCTAAACTACTAAGCTGTAAAACACCAGAAAACCTCAAGCTTCTTTTCATGCTCTCTAGTACAGCGCGTGTGCAATCACTCATTACAAACCACGCCGCTTAGTCAGCGAAAGCCTATGTAATTGATGCAGTGAGAGCAGAGGATGACAAACACGTATAAAGGTGGAGATGCTGACTCGACCAAATAATTTTTCGCCGATATAGGAATAAGTAGAACATTTCAAAACTTTCGCGGTTAGTGCAAGACGCCTGATATTGCAGTAGAAGTGTAGGTAGGGTGTGGCACTAACAAAATTGGGCGCTCTCATGCGGAAACGGAGCCAAAGGTCAAACGCGACCACAGTCGACCGTGGCTGATTAGATATTCATGCGAGTTGAATGAGTCAAAAAAGATAAAATCACACCATCTCCCGCTAAAGGGGACCTGAGGCGATGCGAAGCAGCTTTTCGGCATGTAGAGCCCGCGTTTCAAAGGGGGAGCGGAGAGGGGAGGGGAGGGAGGCAAAGGGGAGGGGAGAAGTTGAGAGGGGTCGGGGAGAGAGGGAGGGGAGAGGGGGACGGGGAGAGAAAAGGGAAGTGGAGAGGGGGATGGGAGAGGGGAGTGTAGAGGGAGAGGAGGTGTGTGGAGAGGGCTTGTGCATGCGCAGTAAGAGTGGCCACGCCGCACACCACCACCACCACCGCCACCGGATTGAACTGCGCTATAAGATGCTTCACATCTAAAAGGTACAGGATGCAGGGTTTTAACTAGGCCATATGTATACTGATACAAGCCTATAAGCGTATACATACCAAGCGAACCTATGTCGTGCTGTACAAATTGCACCGATTGTAGGAAGTCCGGGTTTTGAGAACTGTGGCAACATGCGCATTGCAGAGCGCTTAGACGAACGAAAGCTCCGAAACTACAAATTGTAAAGGGCCCACGAAAGCTATGAATCTGTTCGGGTGTCAAAGTCTTGGCTGTACCCTGGGGCTTCCACTAGTCATCTACCATTATTCTGTATACTACACGGGCCTTTTCGTCCAGGAATAAGGCCTCTAACTTATTGCCACCTCTGGAGAGTAGATACTAGAGCTGTGCACGGGCCGTATTTCCGAGCCCGGCCCGGGCCCGCTGACTTTGTCGAAGGCCCGCCCGAGCCCGACGGCAAAGGGCTGCGAGCCCGCCCAGCCCGGCCCGGCCCGGCTTTTTGAAGGTTCGCTGCGAAAACAAAACATCGTTTTCCGGTAATTTGGCATTTTATTGAGCATATCGAATATGATCAAACGACACACGACGAACAGTCTCTAATAGAGACTGTTCGCGGCACTTTTGCTATACAAGTAGATGGCCTCATGCCAGCAACAATGGAGTTCGCTCGCCAAAGCCGTCACGTGTATGTGGCATGCCAATGCAAGCGTCAGCTTGCACGAAGGCGATCTACGTCGGGTCGCTCGTCTCTATCGCGTGCATTTTCACTCATATGGGATTTGGCCTTAAATCTAACGCGAATAGTCGCGTGGCGCCATCACTAGCTCAGGCGGTGTTACTTCTCTGTTTGTCGGAGTGCAACAGAGGCAGTGCTTTACCTGCTCCCCTGTTGTTTAAAGTGGCGAATGGAAAGGAAAAGCGGTAAAGGGCGGTCGCGGAAAAGGCGCTGTATGCGTGCTGGAAGACAATTTCCGATCATTCTCTATATTTCGGGCTTGAGTCGGGCTTTACGCCGGGCCCGAGCCCGGCCCGATAAAGCTCCAAGTAGCCCGAGCCCGGCCCGGGCCCGAGGTGAAAGTACGCCGGCCCGCCCGAGCCCGGCCCGCGGGCCGGGTCGGGCTCGGGCTTTCGGGCTACCCGGAGCCCGTGCACACCTCTAGTAGATACCTTAAATCTGTATTCACTTCTGCCAGGGATGAAGCCTGCGGAAGTGTCTTGGCGTGCAGGAGAAACGGTACAGACGCTGTCGAAATCTCTTTTACAGGATACTTATGGACTTTCTTTCTTTCCCTCGTCGTTTATTACAGAGCCGGATAAACATCGTTCCCGTACACGCCGAAGCGGTAATGGGCTCGTCTAATCTCAGAAACCAGCGTTCGTTTACTTCGGTAGTTGTATGAGTGAGAACCTAAAATCCGAGTTTCAATTTTATACTTCTAAGGCGGTTCTTCGCACCGATCGTAACAACGGGCAGTGCTCGGTCCACATTTGTACTGAGGCAATTCGCTGTCAGATCATTCACATTGACATTAAAGTTAAACACGCGCAAAAAGCAGGAGGCTCTCTGAGTAACAGCCACTCGAGATGTCACTGATCTCTGCGTGCACACCTTCCAACAAGCAGCCTGCACGCACTTTCACGTGAGGGTGAACGTGTATAACTTATCGCGCTTCTTCATCGCATAGCGAGGTGGAAATGACGTGTCGGGGCTTTCTTTATTTCTTCTTCATCTCTGAATTAGACGCACATGTGGACGCAAGTGAAAAGGTGAAGATTTGAGAGGGAAGGGAGAGGGGGAGGAGGGAGAGGGGGAGGGGGAGCGGGGGAGGGGGAGCGGGGAAGAGGGGTCAAGGGACATGAAGCAGAAAAGGAAGAAGAAGAAGATTCAGCAATTTTCACTACTCAACGGCGTCGATTATAAGGGCGAATCGGGAGGTTGATGCGTATAGCGATACAAGGCGCTTCCCTCCCATATTGAAAGTATTATACGCTTCCAGTCAGGAAAAGAGGCTGTCCCCCTTAATCAGCCTGCGGAGCGAAGCCCGTAATACGGCCTTACGAGCAAAGGGAAATTAATTACGTCGACACGCTACTCGAAACCTATCATCGATTAAACCCAAGACAGACAAAATCTAAAGGAAAGGCGAGAAAAGCGTTCGACGCTTAGAAACACTTCTCGGAGACCAGGCCGGAGACGCGGCTTTGGCACCTGACTGATTAAAAACCCAATCGCTCCTCCTCGGAAACGGTGATGACTATGGCGATGGTGAATGAGTTGAGAGAAGGAGGAAGCGGAAAGAGGAGGAAAAGAAAGAAAATATTGAAAGGTGCGAAAACGCCTCAATCGCGCTTTGAGCGGGAAGCAAAGGAGAGAACAAATAGGAAGCAAAATGTTACAGCGTGTTTTAAAAGCCTCCGTAGTAAAACAGCGAAAGCAGGAACAAACTACAGGAGCACCGCTATCAGTAGGAACGCATGTTTCGGGAGGCTGGTATTTTTTGTTTTCGTTCACTCCTCCGTGCATTCTCCTCTCCCTGGTTCCGCTGATTAACCGAAGCTGGGACAAGCGCTGCAAGAATTCAATTTAGCAATTTAAGAGCGCCAACGAGGCGAACAATTCTCGGACACCTAAAGCGAGGTGGAATTGAAGCAACAAAAAGAAGCGAGACTGCAAAAAACAAGGGAAGAAAGTGTAGTAAAGCAGTAAGGCACAAATAAACACACAAAAACGAAGCTATATCCTCCGTTTTTTTTTTGATGAGAAAAAACATCTTCCTTTTCTCGTCTGCTTTTCTTTTCCGGTTCCTTCATAATATGTTCCGCATTAACTTTAAGCCTTACGAGAGTAGTCGCTGTTTTTCTTGCGAGACCACAAAGAAAGTCCATTTTTGTCTACAATGTTAACATTCGGAAGTCCAATGAATTTCATGCACTAGTGCGCCACTGCTGGCACGTATCTCCTCTGCGAAGAATCTGCTTGATTGAGCTCCTTTTCAGTTATTCGAATTCTGACGAAGCGGGATGGTGGAGAGTTGCATATTTGTTCGCAATAGCCGTGCAAAACAGGGAGAGAGAGATTTCACTGATTTGCTAAATGTAGGTTTCTTGGGTATATGTGGAAGAGGGTAATCACTTCGTTTAAGGTGTTGAAGCGCATATTATTATTATTATTATTAATATTATTATTATTATTATTATTATTATTATTATTATTATTATTATTATTATTATTATTATTATTATTATTATTATTATTATTATTATTATTATTATTATTATTACATTTTTGTCCATTATGTATTATTTTACAAGTGCACCAGTACAGAGGTTTCTAAGCTGTTCCTTGGCACTGTTTCAAATACGATTGATTGATTGATTGATTGATTGATTGATTGATTGATTGATTGATTGATTGATTGATTCATTCATTCATTCATTCATTCATTCATTCATTCATTCATTCATTGTATTATGAAGACACGAAGAGATAAATACTCAAGAAGCAGCCTGGCGACTGGGAAGAGACAACACTCGCTTACTAAAGGTGTATATGCAGCGGAGAAAATTCAAACAAAATTTTAATATAAAGAGAAGGGAAGTAGCGATGAAAGAGCGGACTAGATTGTGGGCCACGAGACTTAATTAAAGTAATGGCAAATATAACGTGCAAGTGTGAAAAAGTCACAGTTTCGCCGCAAGGGCGAAGCAATGAATGCGATAGCAAGAAAAGCGGCCCGTGATGGACGCGCTGCTACGCTGCAAAAACATCTGCCCCCCGGCAGCAACTACCGCGCGAGCAGACAGCGGAACGGCAAGGTTCTCCCTGCTCAAATATTAGAAGAAGCGAGCGAGCTCCGACGACCTTTAAATGTGCCCGTTGCGCTCCTCGCGCCATCTCGCTGGTAATGAAGAAACGCTTGTAAGCGCCTGCCGTCTCTGAGTCCTGCTATCGGTGAAGGGTGTGTATATAACGCTCGCCGTTAGCTACCTGAAGGATCTGCACTTTGTGGCGTAGTGGTTAGCGCCGCGCGTTGCTGAGCGTGAAGTCGCTGGTTCGATTCCGCACTTCGGAAGCATTTTTCTGAATTATTTTTCTTTGGGACTTATATACATATATATATATATATATATATATATATATATATATATATATATATATATATATATATATATATATATATATATTGCTACATGTAGGCTGCCGGAATCCATATTGTCGACGCGCGTGTGCGCCCGACGAAGAGGACGAAGGTCGTTAGCTGCTCGAGCTCGGAGCCGGATTGCTCAGCGCTGCAGCCGTTCTTGAAAATATATCTTGTGAATAGCGACTTGTAAAAGCGACTGTCACTCACGTAACAATATATATATATATATATATATACGGTGTATGACAGCGGCGACGGCAAAAGGCAGCCGAGACTGTCAATATAATTGCAATCTCGCAATAATAAAGGGACAATCATAATGCTTTAGTAGCCCACAGTGCGCAAGCAATCACGATTCCACAGGCCAACGACAGCGGTTAACATCCAGGAATTAGCCTGGTTGACTCTACCGTATCCGTCCGAATAATTATCGTGTTTTTTTTAGTGCTGTAGTCATTGGTGTATAACAGCTGGCGCTATTCCTTTGATGTTTTGCGTTGCAAATACAACTGCCAATAAAACACATCTTGCAATATACGTCGCAACTGAACGCGATACTTTGGGCTGGCATCACGAGTCTTCGAAAGAGCCAGGAAAGCTTCTGTATTACGAGCCGCTGGTTCGATCGCGACCGCGGCGGTCACATTTTCTATGGGGGCTCAAGCGGTAGAGGCCTGTGTGCTTAGATTTCGGTGCACGTTAAAGGTGGTCCAAATTTCCGAAGTGATCCACTACGGTGTGCGCCATAATCATATTGCGGTTTAGCACGTGAAACCCCAGCAGGTACCAGTGTTTCTTGACAAACATTTGCTTTCTTATGAAGGAAGACCGTAAGTAGGTCACTCTACCGTAAGCAGCTTGCAAAGGTTGCGTGATTTCTTTTGCGAATTTGACAGCTGTGTCATTTTCAGTTTGCCTTGTAACAACCTCAATTTCTGTCGAGAAATTCTGGCTGCGTAAGAAAACATCCAAATCGCGCATATGAAGGCTATCAAAACACCTCTAAGGTACTTACTGCTGATTCAGCGACTCCACAGTTCAAGAAATGCAGCATCATTTTCTTTAGGCATTTAGAAAAAGTTTGCAGTGATAATCTTCCATATGGCGACGAGAGTATATGGTTCACGTACAGTATGCTGCGGCTTCAACCCATCTTCCCCGTCATCTCGTGTGCCGTTTAAAACTTACAAACATCTCACTGTATCTCACAGCAACATGTAAAACGGCCAGGGTGCCGCAAACTGCGCGCGCTCTTCTTTGCCATGTTGCTCTTACGGCGGCCATTCGTTCCCATCCACGAGCACGCGGCCAACGAAGCAGTGGCCCTCTGCTGTCAAGACAGCGTTTTTCTTTCGGACCTTGTCTGGCCTATTTTTCATTTTTTGCTATTTTTTTTATTCTAGGTACTCGCTCATTGCCTAGAATCTCCGAGTCATGCCGATTTATTCCTATATGGTCATGTTTGTACTTTCTTGTTATATCTTTCCGAGTTGTTCTGTATACCGGCCGCGAGGGAGGAGAGCCAAGTAGTGGACTCGTGATTTATGGCCCTCACGTATTTTCGCGGAGAGGCAGCAATGGAAGCCCAGCCGGCTCAGCCACCGTTGGCTAACTTTACTCTTTATCTCTGCCATTTTCTCGGCGACTCGGGAGGCGTGCCTTGAACAGCCCTACGAGCAGTGCTGGAAAAGCGCGCCAGGCAACCTTGCTCAAGATTGATTCACTGAATGACCACTTCTGCGCGCTCGGGTCCGCGGCGCGAGCACGCACTTTCCCGTCTAGATTTTTTTCAGCGCTGAGGAAAGCATTCTTGAAGGCTCGCTTCCATGCGAAAATATACCTTTATATATGGTTCACCTCTCCACGTGTCCCCGCCATGTTTACCTCGCTGCATTTCTAAACGCGTTTGTTTTCTTTCTGAATTTATTCGTGGTCTAAGCTTATAAAGTTAGTGTTAGGTCTCTTCTGCATGCCAATGAACGCGTATTGACGAGTGCTATGTATCCGTTGTTGGCTGTGCATGTGACAGAGCGGACTGCCAGATTTGCGAGACGAGCGTAGAGAGTCAATTGAATCATTTGCTGTGACTAAGTATCTTTCTGGGGGTCCGTGTGGTGGTCCGGCCGGCTTGTGGCAGACGTGGGAAGGTCACCGAAAGGTGGTACATTCTTGAAATACAGCATTACCCATTATTAGCCACTGGTGGTTATTGCGCCGCTTTGGTGAGTTGCAGTCTTTGATTCGCATGTATGAAGGCAATGATGGAGAGAGCGAACAACTGATAGCCTTACATGTCCAAGCACATGCTGTAGCAAATCATTTTTCTGTTTAGTGAATTTCATGCGTTAGAAGCACCATCTAGAAATTTCCACCGATAATAAAAACATATATTTCAAGCCTTAACGTCTACGAACAGCTCAGAGGGGACGCGTTAGTAGCGGGTTCATTAGCGGGGACCCCGGCATAAAACACTTTCGTGTTAAAAAACGCAGATTTGCGCAGCATTACTGATTCTGTATTTTAATACTGCAATGTATTACTCCAGCCGGCATTTCTTGCACCTGTCGGAGTTTGTTTTCGCTATTCCAGACACTTAGAAATGGACGTAATTCATGCAACAATATTTGCCCCAGTCGCGCGATTTCTCAGCTGCGAAAGGAGTCTGATTAACTAAAGTTGCGATGAAAGATACAATAATGCTGCTAATACAGTAGACGTATGTATGCTTTTAATAATCGAAGTGACAAAAGCTCACGTTATAACATAGCTATGAGCGTCGCTGAGTCGTTAAAAATGAACGGAGAAGCCAGGCCACTTCCAAGCTCGCGCCCTGTTCCTGTTCCGGCCACGGCATATTTACGAGGTTCTTTTTTTTGGTGAGCTGCCCCACTCCGTCTAAGTGGTCACCAACGCGCACTCCATTCAGCCTGAGCAGCAGCTGCAGCTCGGATGCTATAGCGAAGGGCGGGGGGGGGGGGGGGGGGCTTAGGGGGGGTTCGCGCAGAAGGCGGAAGGGTGATCAGTGTACGTGCCCTTTTTCTGAACTTCCCCAACCCTGCAACCCCCCTGTCCCAAAGCACCACAAATACCATATGTGCGCGCGCGAAGTCCACTGCGGGCATCGGCGGAGCTGCAGCGTCATGAAACGATAATGGAAAAGATTGAGGACGCCGTTCGTACTGCTCTTTGGTGTCCACGTGACTACGGCTTGGGCTAAATAATGTTTGTAGAAAGACCCGTCAAACGGGGCGGGGAAGGGGAGCGGAGGGCAGCGTGGACGGGTGCTGGGTGCGCAGTTAGAGGTACCCGAAGGGGGCTGGAAAAAGGCGCGCAGTGAGGCAAGGATTTTGGCTAACAAATTGTTATCTAGATGGCACTCCGGAGAGATTAGGCGCTCCCGATACACGCGGTGGCACGCGCACTTCCGTCGAGGTGATAATTAACGCCGGCAGGAGGCAGCGACATAGCGCGGGGCTATTTCGATGGCTGAGTCAGGAAAGGGAGGTACGTTGTGCTCGCGGTCCGGTTCCAGCATATTTCCTAGGGCTTCTAATTCACTACCCTTCACGATAATTTTTCCTTATTTTTTCCCCTCTAATTCTGTCTCCTAAGCATATCCGCTTTTTATTGAGGTCTCTCGATCTTCTAAAAAAAAGAAAGTATAGCTCTGCGTACATGTAGATAAAAAAATCGTTGCAGTTGCAGCTATGAGTCAGCAATAGTGGTGCAAGACTATCGATGGTACTATCGATACCATCGATAGCTGAGTCCCTATCGAACTATCGATGGTGAAAAATACTATCGATAGCACTATCGATAGTAAAAAAATTCGATGGTACTATCTATACTATAAAATCAACAGCGCGGACTCACTGCAGAATAAACTTGGTTCCCCACGTGCGTGGTACATAGTGGAGCCAGAGGAGCAGGCTGAAAGGCAAGAAAGTTGACAGGCTTGTGTTCTTCACAAGAGTGCTTTGCTGACACATGATAATAAAGTCAAGCTCTTCAGCTCTAGCGGAAAGGAAGCTATTATGCATGTGGTGGGACTGCGCGGCTTGAAATTGATATTGCATTTTATTATTTCAATCAATCAATCAATCGTTTTTTATTTCAAGTTCTTATTACATGAAAGTACACAACACTGATTAGACCCATAGCCACTGGCTAGTAGGGGGTCTAAATAAATATGTATTTAAAGGAACAGATTGTGTTACAAAGCAGATATTTTATAGGTACACTTCAATCATAAGAAAAAAAAAAGAGAAAAAAAATGGAGCAAAATATAAAACGGGAACATATTTGTGATAGGTAGATTGCAGTATCGTGCAATATGTTGCATGCGTGTAAGAGATTGTATGTGCAATACAACAAATATAAATACAGAGAAGTATGTAAAGCATGTCAAGTATGATTTTGGTTTACATATAACCAATATATAACGCAGCACAGATTACAACAAAGTGTGTGTTAGTGTTCCTGTTCATTTTTCTGCAGAAAGTATTTTTTAAGCGCACAGGAAAATCTTTTGCTTTCTTTTATTTCACACGGTATATCATTCCAGATCTTAACCCCAGAAAATTGTAGCAATCGTTTTCCATAAACATTATTAGTAGGCGGAAGATTGAAATTATGTAGTGTGGCACGTCTGGTAAGGCGGGAAGAGGATGAAAATACTGATATATGAAAGGGCAGATTATAAGAAATGACACTATGGACGGTAAGCGCAATTTTTTGCTGTCGTAAATTATCAAATGGTATGATTTCCATGTTATAAAACAATGGCGCGGTGTGTTCATCATATCTAGCATTGTTTATTATTCGAAGTGCTCGCTTTTGTAGTATACGTAAGGGTTCTAGGTACGTTTTAAAAGTCCATCCCCATGAATCTATGCAATATGATAGGTGACAATGAAAAAAAGCGAAATAGAGAATTCGGAGGATACTAGTTTTAAAATAATTTCTAGCGGTTAATAACGTACTGCATCCAGATCCTAGTTTAGCGCATAAAGAGTTAATATGGCTTTGCCAGTTTAAATGGCTATCGAAAATTACACCCAGATATTTGAAATCTTTCGTTTGCTCAAGCACGCAGTTGTTTATTGTAATGTAAATATACTCATTGCTTATATCCCGATAACGGGAGTGGAAAATAGTGTATTTAGTTTTTTTAGCATTAAGTGTCAGTTTGTTCGCTGAAAACCACTGACAAATATTTTTTAGTTCTGAATTACTTTTATGCTCTAGATCCCTCATATTGTCGGCAGTAACAATAACGGCTGTATCATCAGCGTACATTAGCATCTCCGCCGATGTCAATATGCTTGGTAGATCGTTTACGTAGAGTGAAAAGAGTAAGGGTCCCAGAACGGAGCCTTGCGGTACCCCTGTGTGTATATTTAACAGGGTGGAGGTGAGATCACGCATAATGACCATTTGTTGACGTCCGCTCATGTAACTAGAAAACAAGTCAAAAATTTTGCCGCGGAAACCGTAGTGTTGTAATTTCATTAGTAATATATCATGGTCAACCGTATCAAATGCTTTCTTTAAATCAAGAAAAACTACTGCTACAAGGAGATTATTATTTAGTGCTTCGTTAATCTTTTGTGATAAAGATAGTACAGCAGTGGAGGTGGAGTGGTGCGACCTGAATCCATGTTGCTCGGCGCATATTGCATGATATTTTTCTAGAAAGACGCGCATCCGTTTTGCTAGAATTCTTTCAAAGATGTTATTTATTATGCTTAAAACAGATATAGGCCTATAACTGGAAGGGTCAGAGCGATCACCATCCTTGTACACCGGTACTACTTTAGCATTTTTCAGACATGATGGGTATGTTGACGTACGCAAGGAGTGGTTATATATATGGCATAAGATAGGGCCCAAGACGTCAATATTGTCTTTTACTAACCGCGCTGTAATCCCATCTGTCCCGCTGGCTTTATTGGTGGCTAAATTAGTAGTAGTGCTTTGAATTTCTTCGAGGCTAATGTTGTGTACCGCAAACGTATTCGGCAATGACGGCGAAAAACATTGAGCAGTGTAGGAAGAAAACTGCATTGCTAAGGTCGGACCAATTTTAGTGAAATACTGATTAAAGTTATCTAGAGTTTGTGCATCAATAGTATCAGGTAGCACGCGTTGTCGTGGTTGATTGCCAACAACTTCGTTTACGATCTCCCAAGTTTTTTAGAGTTGCCCTGAGCTTGTTCTATTAGGCGAGAGTAATATTCCTTCTTTCGCTGTCTCGTGAGGAGCACGGACTTATTTCTGAAAATTTTGAACTGGCCAAGGTAATATTTATTATTTTTATACTTCTTCCATTTATGGTACCAGAAATCTTTCGTCTTCAGCAAGTCAAGGATTTCTTGTGTCATCCAAGGGCATAGCGGGGTCTTATATGAGCGCGCAGATACGTTTGAGCGGCTATCTTCAACGGCTCTGATAAGGAATTTTATTACGTTTTGGAGTTCAACATTGACGTCATCGTTATATAAGCTGTCGGGGTCAATGGCGAGAATGATACTTCGTAGTAAATTGTAATCTATTTTGCCCTTTGTTGTGATACGTGGTGTGCTGCTTTTTCGTGTGTCATTTATGGAAACAAAAACAGGAAGGTGGTCTGATATCGGTTCATCATAAACGCCAGCATTAATTTCAGATGTTATGTTTGTCAAAACATGGTCAATTGTTTTTGCTGATGTACTAGTTACCCTCGTAGGTATGTCTATCAGGTTACGAAAACTGAATGAATTCAGTAATTGTGCGTAACCGGTATACTTAGAGTTATGGGTGTCAATATTCATGTCCCCAACGATTACAACAGGGTTGTTGTAATTCGCCGAAAGATTAAAAAAAGTTTCTTCCATCTTGTCTAAAAATCGGTCAATGTTAGAATTCGGCGGTCGATAAACGACGCCGATTATACCAAAAGAGTGTAATCTAACAAAAAGAGCTTCTATATCAGGAGAACTGCAATTCAGTGATGATAGTTCCGTGAAAGCGTAGCCACTTTTCATTAAAAAGGCGACGCCGCCGCCACGCGAACAGGAGTCACGCTGATGCGATAGGGTTACATATCCGGGAACATGCACTGTCTCTCCTTTCTTTAACCACGTTTCCGTGATCGCCAGTACATCAAAAGTGTGTGCATGTTTTGAGAGAAAAGCAATGAGCATGTTCACGTTTTTTCTTATACTGCGGATATTGCAGTGGAAAATATTAGTACGCCTATCACTGAGTAGTTGATCTACTTGAGGTATCGTGACTGCCATTTTATAACGAAAGGCACTTACGGAAGGCTATGCACAGGAGTATCTATACTAGTTTCCCGAGGTCATCTTCACAGGAGATGTGAATGACCTTCGAGTTCTCCGATTTCCTTGCCAATACCTTTCCTTCAGAAACCCAAACGAATCTCCAGTTTTTGTCTTTTTTCCTCTGTATGGTCTTACTTAGTAAAACCTTATTCTCGAGACACAAGTGTTCGTTCACGAACACGGGTGCATTTGTCGTGAAACCAAGCATCGTTGTGTTCAGCCTGTTCTTCCTTGCTGATTTTAGGACCTTATCACGCTTAGACCGCGACACAAACTTTACTACGACATTTGGTACATTGTTTACCTTTGTTGGTACTCTGTGCACTACATCCACATCTTGACTGGTCAGCTCAACACGCAGACAGTCAGCAATTTTTCCTACAACATTTTCTAGGTTTTCGTTTTCGGCAAATGGGATACCTTTCAGTTCAATATTATTGCGCCTCGAATATTGCTGTAGGTCGATCAGCTGTTTTCTTGTGTCACATAGCTCTTTTTTTATTTGTGCGTTTTCTTTTTGGCACTCGAGGTTACGGTTTTTTGCATCATTGAGGTCCTTGCGCAGCGATTTTATTTCGGTTTTTAGTTCATCAAAACTGTCACTTGTAAAGTTTACAGATGCCCTGAGAGATGTCAACTCAGCCTTTATAGCGTTGTTCATGGGACTGACATTTTCCACATGAGTCTTGATATCAGAAAGAGCATCAAGGAACTTAGTAGTCATCTCAAGCAGTACCTTTCCCAAATCTTTAACAGTACTGGGTGCTTTTTCGCCCAAAGCGTTGGCGAAATCTGTCAGGGCATCAAGTTTTTTTTCCATCCTGTCGTCTGGTACACACTTCGTTTAAAATTGGTTCAATAGCATCAATAAGGCAGGTTACATAAAGTAATTCAGGTTCAGAGCAAATCGGGAGCCGCAAATGGAGAAATTGTGCTTGCGCGCACTAGTGAAAAAAGAAATCCCACCTGCAGTGTGCAGAATAATCGGTTAGACAGTCGTCCAAAGGCGGCTGCCCGATCTGCTCTGAGTGATGACAGTCGGTGCTCGCTTGCTTATATAGCCGACGAAGGCGTCACCATGCGCCCCGCGGTGCTGTAGCCGACACCACGTGGTATGAGCAGTCGGTACGTGCAAGAATCCAGGTAGTGATGCGCCGGCGCGTTGTCCACTTGTCGGCCCTTGTTCACCGTAAATACGATGAGCCAGGTAATCGCTGCCGTTCTTACGCCTGCAGTGTGCAGAATAATCGGTTAGACAGTCGTCCAAAGGCGGCTGCCCGATCTGCTCTGAGTGATGACAGTCGGTGCTCGCTTGCTTATATAGCCGACGAAGGCGTCACCATGCGCCCCGCGGTGCTGTAGCCGACACCACGTGGTATGAGCAGTCGGTACGTGCAAGAATCCAGGTAGTGATGCGCCGGCGCGTTGTCCACTTGTCGGCCCTTGTTCACCGTAAATACGATGAGCCAGGTAATCGCTGCCGTTCTTACGCCTGCAGTGTGCAGAATAATCGGTTAGACAGTCGTCCAAAGGCGGCTGCCCGATCTGCTCTGAGTCAAAAAAAATATCAAGAAGTTAATTGTAAGGCGTAGCTGGTTGCTTTTGGATACGAATTTATTGATGGATATATACCGCCATTTTCACTGTGGAAATAATTTCTCTGCCGAAAATTGCTCATAAATTAAGCGAAGCTGGTAGTAGGCTATTTCAAATAATTTGGCAATATGGCCGGCCAGCAACCGCATCATTATTCACACTACTATCGATAGTATTGTCACGTGGTCGTGAAGGTCATGAATGCTGCAGCAAGACTGGGAATTACGGAGCTCTTTATGTGGGCGAACTTGTGCCCAGAAAATCAAAACTCAAAATGCAAGCGATACATGCTGCGCACTGACACCGGCAGCAGTTGGATAATTTGATCATCAGTGGAACACGTCGTCCTTTATATATACATCGGTAATCAAACCTACCAGCGCTATCGCTGGTGCTCGCGTAAGTTCTCGAATAAACTTGACTATTCGCGTCCGGCGCGTAATCTTAACAGAATGATCTCAAACAATTGTGAAGCTTCTCAAACATTACGGCGCGCTGTGTGTCAAACGTTGCTAACAGTCTTTGTGGGTGAAGCCCGAATGCGTAAAAACAAAGCAATAAACACGCGTGGCAGTAATATCGCTATAGTAATATTAACGATGGTACTACCAATTGCACTATCGATAGTTTGTTTACACTGTCGATAGTTTAAAAAAAACTATCGATAGTATCAATTTACCGATAGCTCTGCATCACTAGTCAGCAATCTATAACTGAGCAAATGCGGCATATGGCCCAATATTAGAAGCTTCAATCGGTTTGTGCTTCACTTTTTTCAGCACATCGCCGCACGTGCATGCTCATTGCCTGGGTCGGTCGTCGTACCTCCCGCATCGACGCTGTTTGCGATCGATGGTGGGCGCCGTTTGAACGTGGCTCGTTGCGGTAAGTTTGAACTTCGCCCGCGGCCCAAGGGGGTGAGAGGGAGGCAGGGACGAAAGGCCTTTGCCCCACCGTTACTCGCCCGGCACTTCTGCGGTGTTTCTCTCGTGACGCTCGCGTGAGGCATTCCATTAATGGGCCGCCGAGAGGACATCAATTATAACGCGAACAGCCCAGGGGCGATACGAGGAACTGGGAAAATAAAGGGCCGGGGAAAACGGTGACACCGCGCAGTTCTTCTCAAAACATGCGACGCGCTTTCTGTGGGGAAAATATAAGGAACAAAAATTTCAAACTTCGGCAGTTTCGGCGCGTTCGTACTGCGTCGATACGAAGTGTACCTGTTTTTTTTAATTTTTATTTGCATGGGAATTCAGGTATGCTGCGTAACGATCTGTGTAAAAGCCGGGAGTGGCGCAGATGGGAAGAACTGACGTGATAAGCATCCAGTCAATGTCCCGTATTCCGAAATATTCAGCAAGCCCTACTTTCCTCGTGAATTGAAAGCTGGGGCAAAAATCGCACCATTTGTGTTTCTTCAATTTTTTTTTTTGCTAGAGAGCAGCAGTATTACACGAAATCGTTTATTTTATTCGCTCGTGGTTGGTTCTCGTTGCGATAGTCGGTAGCTTGCAGTGCCGTAAGCCTGGAGCAGCATTTATCTCTTGTAGGATGAGAGCGTCATAAAGACACCTCAACACTGTTGTCAGAATTTAGCCGCAAGCACGTATTAAGATTCTGGTCCCCTTTCGAACCCCCGTTTTCAGAGCACTATGCATGGTAGCAAACTGTTCACCCCCACTGCACATCTTTCCTCCTTCTCTCTCTGTCTCTCTCTCTGGTGCAATCTCAACAAGTGTGTTGCAAGTAAAGCAGTGGTAGAAGACTCACTATCTGCCTCGGCTGTTCTTGTCGGGAAGGCTCACATGCTTCTTATCTTGTGATTCGATCGTCTGAGAGCGAAAGGATTGTTTTCACATTCGGTACCCACCCGCTCTTGTCTCGACCGTTGTTCTGTTGAGCATCATCGGTTTCCGTGGTGCGGGAGATCCTCCACTTTGATTCTCTCGAGGGGGAAACGTAGCACAGTCAGGCAGAAAAGAGGGCTTTTTTTTCTGTAAAAGAGAAACATGGAATAGCTCAGGTATCCCGCACAGTAATCTATCCACAGCGATGTATCCGTGAAATAACAAAACTATCGCGAGGAAAAGTTCCGCGGCACTTGTCAGCAGTGATAGCAAAGGAAACGACAGGCCTGCTGGAAGGGTGGTCGGGTCTGGCACAAAAGACCTTCCGCCTCTGCGAGCCGTTTCATGATTGGACGCGATGAGAGCAAGGTCCAAGGCAGCGCGGAACATGATATGCCTCCGCAAACTCTGGCATCTCCTCTACCGGTGCCATTAGAGGCGCGTGCCCGGAAAATAGCGGCCGAAGGAAGTTGAGAGAAGAAAGAGAGGAGAGACGCAGGAGTGAG
Source organism: Rhipicephalus sanguineus (assembly GCF_013339695.2). NCBI lineage: Eukaryota > Metazoa > Arthropoda > Arachnida > Ixodida > Ixodidae > Rhipicephalus > Rhipicephalus sanguineus. The sequence goes on from NC_051177.1 coordinate 43,200,308, forward strand.
TCAGCTGAAAATGGCCTTTGCAGGCCCGCTTGATTGCAGCACGAGCCGCAGGCGATGAGGTGTCCCAGTTCGTCTCGTGGTGGGTTCCCCGGACTCCTTGATTGAATCGGACGCTGACGTGCCGGCTACCCCGCCGTCGCTTTTATTGACTGAGAATGCTTTGCGTGGCCGTACTGCAATCTTACTGGCGGTGAGACTGCCTGACACAATGTCGTTGGCTTCGCGTCCTCACTGCGCTGCTCCCTTAGGCGAAGTTGCACAGTACACTCACCCTCCCCACGTGACGGCTGCGGCATGCCGAGTGTGCTTCGCATGCTGTACACCGTTGCCACCGGCTGTCGATTGTGACCAATTCAAAGATTTACGCGCTCTAAATTCACTTGCGCCGGCAGAACGGGAGGAACTCCTATACGTACCACCGTGCCGATTGCTCGCAAATAAAACCTCGTTACTGAGAAACATAGCACCGGAACCCTAACAGATAATAATGGCTAATACCAGTAGTGAGCCTTATGTTGAGTTGTTAAACTCCTTCCCATAATTGTGATGTTCGTGGCAGCATCTCTTGAAAGCACCCTGTTGTTCCAGTCCTTGGCCTTACGGTTGCGATGGTAACCAGAAGTAGTTATCGCGGGCTATCTACATCTCCTTATTTTCTGGTATAGTTATTGAAGCGAAAGCCTTAGATGCCTCATGAAACGTGAAAGTGGCGACCGGCGTCAACTTCGAGTGATGCCAAAAATCAAGTGATCACATCACCCTATGACTTCATCATGATGTCACAGGTCGCCAATAATGTGTGACACCATAGTGACGTCGTCATGACGGCACATTCTGACGTCATCGCTTAACATCGTCTTTTGGTCAAAGGTCGGCAGATCCCGGAGGCACTGCAAAACCACGTGAGATGCAGAAATCTTCCAATGCCTCCGATGCAGGAGGTAGAGCGAAACCGCGTTGGGTGCAGAAAGCTCTCGGGGAAAGGAGAGGGGAGGGGAGAGGAGGATCAATACAATTGACTGAGAAGAAAATGGAGGTGGCTTTCGCCTTCAACTTGCCTTAGGCAAATGCATAAGGGACCGTGCTACCTTTTTTTATGTGCTGGATAGGATTTGTTGATCAAGGTAGCCGGCATGTTAAGATAAATTGCAGATGGACCACGTGAGGGAAATTCATGTAAGGTTCATTCACAATTGGGGATGTTTCATGCACGTATGGCGCCGCAACGGCACCGCGAGTCTAGCTGCACGATGTCACTGCTTCACGCTTGCTTTAAAATGTGTCTTCTTTTGCTTTCGTTTCGCATACAGTGAACAAACTCATCTCATGACAGGTGCTGTGATAATATGTGGTGCGCGGATAGAAAACGAAACCGAAAATTGAATATGTAGTGTGCCGTGCGGTGGCAAAATGGATGTGATTTGTGCGTGTATGTGCCGTGTAGTGTCGACGAGGAAGACAACGACAGCTCGTGAGGCGCGGCCTCGAGGTTGTGTGACCCGTGCCTTTAGCAGTGCGCAAGGTTCTTCGTTCGAGGCAGGACTACCTCGCAGAGCGTCTGGCCCATAGGTACGGCCCCGGCCACGTCGCGACACTCCCACCAGCTGAAGGTATAGCTCAGCCTCCGCTAGACGACCGGTTTAGGAGAGCTGGCGCCGGGTTCCTGAACCTGCCCTGGCCCCGCTGGTCTTGGAGAGCGGACACCGGGTTTGTGAACCTGCCCTTGCCCCGCTGGTCCAGAAGGGCTGACGTGGGCTTCCGAGACGTACCGCTGGTGCTCAAGGGCACCACTCCCTGCTGCCAGAACCCGCGTGTCTTTGGCTCCAGTTCGTCGACGGTGGCGCAGAGCCACCGCAGTTCGACGCGGCGACCTTGCGGTTCCTGACTTCGTCACTGCAGGTGACGGCACTGCAACCACGTCGTCTTCGCCACTGAAAGGTGCCGACGGGGCATCAACGACGGCCCAGGCGACTACCCTGACGACCTGAACTGTAGGCCGGACGTTCTCTTTATTCCTTTAGTTTAGTCCGCGTGTAGATTGTGAGACATTTTCGTAATGTTTGTTGGTCCATGCGTGATGGGTGTAATAGAAGTGGGACGTGTGTTTGTGCACTGGCGTGCTGTCTTTTCTTTCTGGAGTGGTCCTGCCCCAATAACATCACAGGCGCATTATATATCGCTGGCGCACACATACACAAGAGAGAGAGGTAATAAAATGAGAGAAAGGCAGGGAGGTCAACTAGAATTACAGCATCCGGTTTGCCATCCTACACTAAGGGGAGGGGGAAAGGAAAAGAAAGATGGAAAGAAAAGTGGAGGGAAAAGCAGGCACGTGAAAAAACAAACAAACAAAAGGAGGTTGCAGAGCGGGAGAACTATAGCCTATGCAACAGGCCACTGCCACGTAAAAATTTCAGTAAGCCCTAATTGACTTTCGGTGCGACGGCAGTTCGGGTCAGCATTCTAGCACTGACTGTTCCGACAGAGGTCTGTCGTCAAGGCGGGCAACACAGCAGCTAGTTCTGGTTTGGTGTCGCTTTCACCAAATTTCTTGCCTTCCGAATCGGTATTGAAGATTCATCTATATTGCATCTTGCAACCACTGCGGCAGCGGAGAAACCATAGACCACGTTCTTTGTCGCTATCATCGCTACAGCACGCATACACAATGTGTTAATTATAATAATGCATCTGGTTTATCCGCCATTCTTTATATTTCATAGCGATGTGTGTGTGTGTGGTGGGGGAGAGGGGTAGTTACAGAATCTTCACCATCAATAGGCAAAAACGAGTACTGCAGAGTAGCCGCAACTTCTAATTGTAATGAGCAACGGAAAAGTGAGTGCGTCTATCTCTGTTCTCTGAAAATGCATCTGCGGTCACGTATTTGGTTCCGCGTAGGAAATACGTTGAACACAAGCACACCTGTATGCACACACTCACACATACACACAAACAAGCAAAGGATGATTAAACCAGGTGTTTGTTGGTCGCTAAAACATTCCCAAGGTTCCACAGCTGTTAGTACATCCCGTATCGATGGCGTGCTCATAAGATTGGCGCATCGATCGAAGTGCATAGCAGGCATAGCCAAACATTGCTCAGGCACGTTGCGCATTTCACTGGACATGACCCGGAAACGTTTGTCTATGGCGAGTGCGGTCCCGGATAAGCTTTTCACGAACTGCCGATCCTTTATCTGCGAGTAGACAACAAGTGTAGTGCCGACTTGTCGGATGGCTACGCCCGACGTCGAACGGTGTCGCTTTCTTATCTCTAATATCCATTACGGCGGACCCACGCTTTGCTGACATGCGTAAGTTTTTTCGCTCGTTTCCTGTTTTCTTTCCTTCTACGGGAATACTTTGCTGCTGTGCCATTAGCTAACTGCACTAAATAATGTCTTTGCGAGAGGCTCTGTGAGCAGAATGACCCGTACGCATAAGCTTCACGTTTTCCGGTCATGAACCGCACGTATGGGAGCTTATTGCGAGCCTCTTGATAACGCCTACACCCATATTCATAATTCTTGGGATTCCAGTTTTGTACTTGTGTGCCTTACTGACTAAAGCGAGGCAGTTCTTGAATACACGTCGATAAAACATTATGTGGTCTATAGCTTTGTATCTTGCTGATGCTGGACTGAAATCTAGACTAGCCGAATGAAGTTCAGAATTACGCCCAACGTATTAGGCAAATTTTTACCCTGATTTTCACTCATGCGCAGTATGTTAGCGTTAAACCGCACCTCATTCGTTCGGGCACGTTGTTCATAATTATAAATAGTATGGCATGAACTCATGTGCGTAAGGCACAAGCGTCGTCGATGTCTTGTGAAAAGAAGTGAGCGAAGGTGCAGAGGGAAGCGTGCATCTTCAGACGCTCGGAATACATTCCTAATATACTGGAAACAAAAGTCCGTTTTTCAAGCACCCGAAACGTACCTTTCTTTCGTCCTTCCTAAGCTGAACCTTCAATGTTGTTTGTGCTTTTGTTGTTCTTGTCCCTCCTTTGCTTCTTCTTATTCTAGACACGAATGGACTGGAAATGCCTAGAAATGACGCTACTCGGCAGTGTTCGTCCACTCAAGCGGAACCTGCACATGTCGTGAATTTCCCGACATACCTGGCGATGAAATTTAACTTAGAAGACACTGAGATCGGGCTAGTTGGTACTGATCCATATTTTCTACGTGTGCTTCGTTTGTGTAACGTGTCCTTCGCGTTTATAGAAAATATGGATGAAATTTAGTTGATGTTATCGTAACATGGTATGACACAAATATGGCGTCTCACAATTTCTAACTGCATTGAACAAGTGCACGCAGCAAATATCGTTATCATGTTGTCACCATTAGTCAACGAATTGCTGTTACAGCTGCTTTCGCAAAGTCTACTGCTCTGCAAGTTGCCACTGACAGCACTATACGAAGAGCGGTGACCGCGGCTGTCAGCAAGGTACCTGCAAGCAGAAACTCGCCTTGTAGGCTTTCGTCCAGAAATCCAAGAAGTGGAGGCCACTTGCGCGTTTAATGAGCGATGATATCAATAAATAACGTTTCCCCGCCACAGCCACGCAGCGGCTGAGCGAGCCGCAGACATGAGGACGCCGTCGATATGAATGCCCACTCGCAAAAGTAATAGCCGGCGGTTCACTCATAAGGTAATCTCGGCTGCGGAAACGTCAAGTGCTTGATGGGCAGGGCGTTATTACGTCTCAGCGACGGCACCGGTCGGTAAGAGGTTCTATAGACGAAGAACTCTTCACTCTCCAATAACAGCAATATCTTCTTCCAGCGTTTGATGAATTTTCTTCTCTATCTATCCACCTTTTCCTCATGAGCTTTGCTATCCTTACTAAATTTTTCTGTTTCTCAATCTCTGATCAAGGAGCGGCCAAGTCCAGGCCAATAACCGAGCCCCTTCTCTGACTGCCACCTGGCGGAAGTCGATGCAGTTGTCGCCATTGCCTTTCTTTCGACATAACTTTTCTCTCTGGTGGCTTTCGGTGTACTCGAAAAGCTCTGTCATGTCAGACTCTGTCACCGACGGCGACCGTCAATACGTCGTCGCGACTCGATATATGAAAAGGACAGAGAGAAATCAGTTTTGCCTTTGGCCCACGCCAACAACCTCAGTACAGTAAAAGCCTCAATACCAGCGTGGATCGAAGCGGGGAGGATTACTACTTTGGACGCTGTTGCAAAACGATGTATCAATGCTATTTTTGGTACATCATCGTACTTGGTACAATGAACGGAACCATTTGGAACGCTCTCGTTCTGTTTTATTGGCTTGAAGCTGTGCGGTGTAGAGACTGGTATAAATGTAGGAAGACTGCCGCGCGAGGTTTGTAGTTGATGGCGCGTGGTTGGCAGTCAGTATGGTGGGATGCGATCGAAGTTAAGGCAGTGGGGAAACGCACATATTGGCGTATTATATGCGCGACTGACACATCCGTATGTATACGCACATATACGTATACACATAGATACTGCAGATGTTACTATAGGCATATACCTATAGGTGTTCTCGTTTTGCGCTGGTTACGCCGCATAACTCAAATATTACGCAAACAATCCCACGCTGCACAATGCCTGTAAATCATGTCGACCACCTCTTCTTTACCTCAGTGTGATGGCACATACCCAATGGAGGGAATTCGGCAAGTAGTGGGTGGATTTTTTCATTAGTATCTTTAAGTCATCACGCTGCTAGTGGACTCATGCCTCATGTCTCTTTCTTCCTCCTTCATGCCTCGAATTGTGGTAATAATAATCATAATAATAACAGTGGTTAGGCAGAGTAGAATGGGCAACGTTTATTTAACCTCCCTGCGTCTTGTTCATCCCCCTTTTCATTTTCTTCCTGACAATTCTTTGCGTGTTCGGTACGTATGTCTCGCTCATTGAGTTTAAAAACGTTGCCTAGGGCAAATTTTTAGTAGGTTGGCAATGACCTGCTGGTGCTCTGTTTCATTTTCGTACCAGCTCTGACAAATGAACTTCTTTGTCAACCGAAAGAAAATCGCGACAATCATCCTTTGTTCTCTTTCTTGGCATTATTATTTGCATGGCTAATTCTGATACATTTTTGGATACCCTAAAGAAAAAGTTTAGGATTGAAATACAAGGGGAGAAAGCAACTGTTGTGTCGGTGCTCGAATATCAACTCGAAGTGTGCACTCATTCGCATCGCCAGCAGAGCAGCGCACACTAGCAGGGTAGGGATAAAAACTGGAGATCACGTTCGAGATGGCAAACCCCAGTTGCCCCGCGTCGTTCTAAAATATTCATCCTCGCTCCCGCAGTCAAGCGTCGTTAGCGGAGCGCGGCAGGCCTTCCTGCATCAGGCGGTGGCTTTAGTCCCGCTGTCGTCATCATATCCAACTCTCCCCGTGCTGTCTTAGAAGGGCGGATGTAGGGTGCCTGAGCGTCTTCTAATGACTGAGGATCATGAGACCAGCGGTTGTCACCCGGTGCTTGTAGCGTTGTGCTGCTGAGCGTGAAGTCGCGGGTTGGATCTCGCGCGCTGTATGTGATTAAGTGCGAAATGAAAAAATGCCCGTGTACTTACATGTATGCGGCACCTTATAGAACATCACGTGGTCAAAATTATTTCAAACTCTTCCGTTACGTCGTGTCTTGCAATCGTATTTCGGTTTTGGTACGGAAAACCCAAGAATATTCTATTTTTTTTCTTCCTGCACTTTTCGATCAGGACGAGGAAAAGAAAGGCCTTCATAATATTTCGTGCAGATACTTCAAGCTGTCTGTGCTGCTCAGCAGTTGTGTAAAGTGCCGGGCACTGTAATCAGAAAGTTTAGAAAACTAGTTCTGGGCCGGACGCTTTAGGAAGTCCTTGCATGATTCCGTGCTTATGCTTGTAGATTCCTCATTTTACGAGACCTTCCATTGCGTGCTTGTGCAAAACACACTGCAGATATGTGCACTTAAGATGTTGGATATCTAAAAACATTTACGCGTGTTCACTCAGTGTAACGCATAGGTCCACACTGACGGAGTGAAATGAGATAGGAAAGGCCTACATTTCCCGCTTTCCACTGGCGGATAGCAGAGTGCTGGAAAGCAATAAATCGCAATCAAGGGTGACGGCAGCTTCGTCCTGCTTTCTGCGTATGCCGTAGGCCACTGCCACTAGCCCTCCAAGCTGGGTACCTGCAAAACCGCACCGCGTCTAACGGGAAAGTGGATTATAATACTGTCACGCGGCACGTAGCACATACCCGGTTTTAAAGTTGCTCTCGCTGTTTCACCGAGTGGATGGCCAGATGTGTGCACTTAGTCACGTCTAGTCGGTTTCACCTGAGTCTCAGCATCTCGCCATGCCATGGTATACCGTTCTAAAGGGCCCCTTAACAACCTCTCAATAAAAAAAAAAAAAAACAAGCGCATTATTTTCTTTTTCGCCTTTTCCGCAAATTCGTGATGCCAACAGTCTCTTCACGTCACATCATGAGGCTATAAGCTCTCGATTGGTCCATACGTGAAAAATACTAGTTGTGAATTGTGTACTACCATGCTTTACCAGGCAGTCAGACTCCCGTTTTTCCTTGTCGCATGACTATTGTGCGCGTTCATTGATTCAACTTCGTTTTGTGCGTTTTCGACTGCACAAGCGGAGATAACAGCGTGTATCCGAAAAGCGCGAAATCCTAATAGGCTCACCGCTTAGTGTCGAGATTGCCCACGTGTTTTATGAAGAAATAGCTGGCGAGGAGGAGGCGCTTGTCGGAAGGGTAATGGAGGCGAGAAAGAAGCCGCTCTCTCGTCTTTCAGTTCGGAGTGGTTTCGAGGCCCTTTAAATGTCACTAACCTGCGCCTCAGTTTCAGTGTTCAGTGTGTTTCTTCGCCAAATATGTGTTAGTTTAGTTTGTTTCAATCTCCATGCTCGTGAAGGAGGAGGAAGAGGAAAGGCAGGGAGGCCAATCAGATCACGTCACATCATGAGGCTATAAGCTCTCAATTGGTCCATACGTGAAAAATACTAGTTGTGAATTGTGTACTACCATGCGCGTTCGCGTTCCAGAGCGGCTGCGTTCTTGCTCCGGTTCATCAAGCCCTCAAGACAGCTGAGTGAGCACTCAAGGTTTTTGCCTAAGGGTCGGGCGGATCTAAATAGTAGTGATTGGAAGGTGATTTGCTGTTTTATTGGCTGCTAGCACAACTGATGTCGACAACTTCTCCTGGTGATGGCCCAGGGCGGTCTCCGCCTTGGTCAGCCACTCTCTCACCTGATCAAATGCCGCTTGAAGCGTTTTTTCGCAGTGGTGTGAGCAGTATTCCTGTAGCGCTAGTGCCCCTGCACGGAGGATCCATTCGACTTACCAACCCGAAAGCGGTGCAGGCGGAACTACAGGCGGCCACGCGCCACTATCTTCACCTTACTGATGTCCGGCAGTTTGGCAAAGGTGGGATTGTCTGCCGATCGCCGGACCAGGCTTGTGTGTATGATCTTCTAAAATGCTCGTCATTTGGAGCAATGCAAGTGAGTGCTTTCATCCCACCGCACCTTGCCTGCACCAAGGGAATTGTTCGCGGAGTAGACGCTACTTTAAGCCCAGCAGAGACACTTGAGAAGCTTTCCGCAGCTGGTGCGATAGCAATTTACCGGTGCAACAGAATGGTCGAAAACAAACGAGTGCCAACAGAGTCGGTGATTGCCACGTTTGCAGGTACATCATGCCCTTCGGAAATCAAAGTGTGGCCGCTGATTTTTAGAGTAGATCCGCTTGCCTCGCGTCCATTACAATGTCGCAACTGCTGGCGATATGGACACAGTTTGGGAGGTTGCAAATCTGGCATGCGATGCTGTATGTGTGGAGAGAGTCACTCCCCAAACGACTGCACTGCTCAGTCGCACAAGTGTTGCCTGTGTGGAGGTGCTCACAAAGCTGATGAACCCACCTGTCCAGCTAGAGCGCAGGAAATCCAAGTCTTAGAGATTATGGATAAAAGGCGGTGCTCGCGAAGGGAGGCTATTTCAGCTGTAAAGGAAAGAGAACATGGATATGCTAGCGTAACTGCACGACACCAGGCGATGACTGATGCAAATATTTCGCAAGTGATAGCAGAAGCTGTAGAAAAAGCTATGGCCAAAATGATGGAAAGAGTCGTAGAAAGTGTGACGGAATGCCTTAGTGGATTATTAGCATCTCAAATGGGACTAATGGCTCAAGCGGGGACTATTCAGTCAGCGGGGCTCAAACGAAACGCTCTTCCCTCGCAAGTTGATGGTTTAAATGAGACTCCATCTAATGAAGGCCCGATTTCAAGCTTTCCTACAAAAAGCGGTAGCTGTCTGGGCTCGCAGGCCTCCCCAGCAGATTCACAGGAAAACGCAAGCATGGATGTTGACTCGCGCGTACAGAAACGAAGGGCTTCTCCCCTAAATGCGACTGATACTATTCCGAGCTCGAAATCAAAGAAAATTTTCCCGCAGGTCAAGGCAACAGCTAATATTTTGGAAGAGGCAGTAGCCTCTGCGGTGCTTTCACCACCGGAAGGTAGATGAAAGTGCTGCAGTGGAACTGCCGATCAGTATTTGCTGCTTCTACAGATTTAAACGTTTTAGTTTCCCAGGTTTATCCGGATGTAATCCTACTACAAGAAACTTGGTTATCTCCTGACAAATTCTACAGTTTATGTAATTACCGATCATTTCGATTAGATCGTCCATCCAGAGGTGGTGGTTTGCTTACCTTTGTATCGAATAGATTTTGTCACAGAGCACAAATATCATTTCAGCTAATGTCTACAGAAAGTGAAATTTTGGCGGTAGAATTAACTCTTCCAGGAGGTTTCAAATTTTCATTGGTTAATGCTTATTTTCCTTTGGGTGTTCTGGATACACGGACATTAGATTCAATTCTTCTAAGTTGTGGAAAAAAGATCGTACTAGCTGGAGATTTCAACTCTCATCATATATCATGGGGATTCAAAACTGACCAATGTGGAAAGCGTCTATGGGACTGGGCGGCATCTAATCAGTTCAGTTGTCATAACACGGGATCCTTAACGTTTCTGCGGGGTCAGTTTAGATCGGTATTGGATCTTACGTTTTCGGGTCCAGGTCTTTCGGTAGTATCTTGGGAGACATTTGAGGCTGGGACCAGCAGCGATCACATTCCAGTGGTATTCGAGATCAATTGCTCACAGTACTCTACGCAGGTTAACGTTCGTTCGTTTATTGATTATAAAAGATTTAAAATGCATTTGCAGAAATCTTTTATTCCTTTAGCTGAGAATCCGTGCAGCGTGCGTAATATTTGCGCTATTCTCGACTCCTCTCGAAAGAAATCGGAGTTCGAAATACAGGGAAAGAAAGACCCTACTTCTAGAAATTGGTGGAATGACGACTGCTCGAGGGATTATAAGCGACGGAAAGCTGCGTGGAAGAAGCTCATGCACAATCAGTCTCCTAGAAACTGGAAAAACTACAAGTTTATTGCAGGGACATTCAAACGAACAGTAGCGAGAGCAAAGGACGAATACAATGTTCGCCATTTTGAATTTCTGTCAAAATCTAAAAATAAGAGCGCGCTGTTCCGGTATTTAAGAACAATCAAATTAATTCCGCGTTCCTTAAATATAGAATCAATTGTGCTAACTACCCGAGAAATAGAAGACTCTCTAGATGTAATAGCCAGAGGTTTGGAGGTTAGATTTTCTTCCTGCATTCCTTCAACTTTTGTGCGACAAAACAGTCTCGAGTATGGTGAAGAGTTGTCATTGACTGAGTTATCCTCAGTGGTATCAGGTTTACCAGCGGCAGCCCCAGGTCCTGATGGCATCACTACAAAGATGCTGAAAATTTTCTTCGATGTCGCTCCTAATGTTTTATTGGATACCATAAATTATTCGATTAGAAACACTTGGATTCCTTCAGTGTGGAAAGTAGCGAAGGTGATTCCCCTGCTTAAAGATAAAAATAAAGGGTATGCTCTTGACAACATTCGACCGATTTCGTTAACATCCAATTTTGTCAAATTAATTGAGAGATTATTACACGCACGGATAACCAAATTTGTGACCGCTAAAGGATTATTGAGTCCCTGTCAAATTGGATTTAGACCAGGGATGTCAATATGGTGTGCACACGTTGATCTGGAGAGTAGAATCCAGCTAGCACGGCGTCAGAAACAGTACGCAGCACTAGTTACTTTAGATATCTCTAAAGCGTACGATAGCGTAGAGTACCCGATTTTACTTGAAAGAATGTAAGAGATTGGCTTGCCTGACTATTTTATTGCGTGGACGACTGAATTCTTGCTGGACAGGGAGTTTTACTGCATACAGAGTGGTATTTCAACTGGTAAATTCAGACAAACACGCGGTGTTCCTCAAGGAGCAGTGTTGTCACCGCTATTGTTTAATATATTGCTCAGCTCCATTCCTTGTCATCGAAACGTAAACACGTATGTTTATGCTGATGATATAGCATTCTTTGCCTCGGCGGATGACATTCAGTCACTGTACGACCTTTTACAAGGATACTTGTCCGCCTTGGAATATTGGCTCGACAGTATTCGTTTGACCATTAATGTACAGAAGTGTGCAGTTCTGTCATTCTCTCCGCTAGACAACATAAATATATCCCTTTCATTTCATCAAGCAGACATTCCCCAAGTGCAAACAGTCAAGTACCTCGGAATTATTTATGATGGAAAGCTTAACTGGCGTATGCATATTGAACATACGGCGACTAAAGCATCACGTGCGATGGGAATACTCAGAAGGATTAGCAATCATCGATGGGGCATGCGCAGAGACACATTGATAATGATCTACCGTATGTATATACGCCCTATACTGGAGTTTGGATGTGCCTTATTCTCCGGCGCACCAGCGTGGAAGTTAAATCCGCTAGTTTTGCTTGAACGCCAAGCACTTCGCTGGTGCCTTGGGTTACCAAAATTTGTAGCAAATGCAATTCTATATAAGGAATCCCGAATCCCATCTTTGCACACTCGATTCAAAATATTAACAGTTCAAACATTCTTAAGGCTCTATGAATCGCCGATAAGACGAGACCAATATGTATTTATAAGCCAGCCAGAACTGTTTTTTAATGTCTCGTGGACTCGGTTCCACACCCCACAGGTGATTCTTACACAGCGGCTATTGGACCCATTAAAGATAAACCTTAATGATATAATGGTAATGAATAATAGATTGAGTTCATTGGCGATATCATATGATGATATATTCCCTAACAACGCGAAGTTACTTCCTTGGAATGTACTGAATGGACTTTTTCAAGATCACTTAAATCAGATTAGTACGACTGTTGTGATAGCAACTGATGCTTCGCAGTGTGAGGAAAAGGCCGGTGTTGGAATTTTTTCCACACACCTAGACTGGTCCTTTTCTGTAAGACTCCCTGATCATACACCAATATTTTTGGCTGAATTCTTAGCTGTCATTTTGGCCCTGCGTAAACTTCCCGTCTCCATAACTTCAGTGGCCATAGTAACCGATTCATTATCATTGTGTTCTGCTTTAACAACACCAGCTGAATCACATACTCTGAGATTATTGCGGGCACTGGGTCCACAGCATTTGCGAAACCTGCGGTTAGTTTGGGTTCCGGGGCATAAAGGAATAGTATTGAATGAAGTTGCGGACACTTTGGCAAAGGCTTCCCTTGCAGGCCCAGTCCTTGATCTACTTCCAGTTACGGCGTTCGTCGCTGCGGCCAGATTTAGAAAGCACGCTTTATCATTGCTTACTCCTAGTCTCGCTTCATCACCAGATTTTCAACACCTTCAGTACCCTTGGAGCAGAAAATGGTGCAAAACAAGGCAGATAGAAGTAGCAATGACAAGATTGCGCTGTAGGATCCCAACTCTTAATTTATACATGCACAGAGCTGGTCTGGCGATCTCTCCTACATGCTCCTTTTGCAATGAGGCAGAAACAATCGAACATTTCTTGCTGGAATGCCGACGTTTTTCCTCTCTCAGAAAACGAACAATTGAAATTGTAATGCGGCACCTTGATCTGCCAGTTACTTCAACTATACTGTTATCATTTGGGGCTTCTGTGCTGGGGCACTCGGACGGGAATATATGCAGTGCTATTGAGAAATTCATATGCGAATCAAATCGTCTTATTCGACACATCAACCGCTAATAATTTTAAAAATTTTCATAATGACATAAACAATTTGGCCATTTGGGAGGTTATGCAACACGGTCTAATCAAAAACTAAAAATCATTAAAAAAGAAAAAGACGCTTCATTCTAATTGATACAGTAACGTCTTTTAGCTCTTAAAATTTTCAGACTTTATGATCCGCCCGACTCTTGGCCGATCCCCCTGAGTGGGTAGGTGCCATCATCCAAGGAGCATCATCATCATCATCATCAGATGCGCGTTCGGTTTGCTGATCTACTCCGGGGGAAAGGTATTAAGAGAGGAAAAAGTGAAGAGTTTCGGCATCAAGGGGCTTCGGGCGAAATTCTTGTAGCTTGTGCCATTTTTCAGCAGCACTTTTCGGCAGAAAAAACGTCTTGGCTACTTGGCTACTTTCTTGTTCACTCAATTCGAACCAAAATATCAATACTTTGAGACGTCGCAGCCACTTGCATATGACTATGCAATGTGAAAACATGGCGGATAAAGCTTGTTTATGGCTCCCAAAACTTAGTTAGGAACTCGCATTACACAAAACAAAAGGCTTTAATATGCGTGTCTCGGCATCGGGGAAACCTTTTGCATGAGGCCTCGATTTGCTGACCACCTACTGCTGAACGCGACTTTAAATCTGTATTGGAAGTGAAGAGGACAATCGAAAGCGCTCTATCATCCTGGGAGCTCTTCACTCTTCTACATTAGATATTGGAGATCCGATGAACTGCTTGTGCCATTTCTTGGGATTTGGTACGAATTGCAACTAAGGAGCATCAACTGGTCAGTCTTCGTCATCACGCAAGAAGTGATTTCGAAAGTTAGACAATATATGCTTCAATGCCATTATCCCAGCAATTGTGATCTTGAGCACAGTCATGCCGTACTCGTATTTATTGTCGCCACAAGGTTGTTACGTCTAGTCCTTTTGAGAAAAGTCACGCAAGATACGTGAAGAAAGCATCACTAGAAAGTTTTATAAAAGGTCCGTGTCGTTTGCGTTGCTTCGTTATATACGCTATTCTAGAAATATGACGTGCGTGCCCAAGAGAGAGATACAAACAGAGCTGGAGATGTTTGCCTAGCTATTCGCCTGACATGCTACTCAAGTGGCTAGAGTAAGACGTATGCGCAGTGGCACCAAACGCTAACGGAAAGCTCTACGTATCCTATCATAACAACAGCGCAAGAAACAGCGCAAGAAACAGTTTTTCAACAGCACAAGAAAAAAAAGCTCATTAGCGCACCAATTGATTCCTAAATTCAGCAATATGTGCTTGAATCTCAGTAATTCTGATTTTGAAGGATTCATGTAGTATTATCTTGAATTTTCGCCAAAAGACTTTTGCATTCAATGATATAAATAAAAACGTCCAAATTGTTTTCACACACGCGTGGCTACGTTTGGCTATTTTTACTGCCCTTGGCTCAAGTTGACTACATTGTGGCTAGTTTTTCCAAATTTGTACTAGTTTTTGTCGTTTTGGCCTGGCAACCCTGGCTACTTTGCTGCCCGATCACGATTACTGCTGAACAAAATTCCTCGAAACGCGATGGGAAGGTCGTCTGCGCGAAAGAAAATGACGTCAGGTTTTCATAATCGCCGAATACTAGCAATGTCATCTCTTTGGGACGTTACTACTATTAATACGCACAACGCTTTAAGAAACCGCTATAATAAGACTATTATATTTTTTTTTTCTTCGCGAGGCGGCGTCAAGTCGCAAGAACGTCTTTGAGATGCGTCCTGTTACATGAGTGAGGATCTGTGTTTTCAGCTGTCAATGTTAACTATTTACAATGCTGGCCATATCTTAACACACCCACAAACATCACTCCCTGTAAACTGCATCGTCGTAATTGAAGGCGTAGAATAAACTCAGAGATATCGGAGACGCGACTGAACCGTCTTCTTTCGCCACCCCTTCGTAATTCGCCACTGCCCGCCCATACAATGTTGTTCTCCAGCAAGGACCAGAAGTAATGGCGAGTGCAACCCTTTCGGAGAACCACCATTCACGTATTCAGACACATTGATGTATGACTTGCCTGCGTAGGCGCCAGCCTATGTATATGACTTGCACACACGCGTGCCAGGCAGCACTGAAAAAAAAAAAAAGAAACGAACGGCACAATTTTTTTGAAGAGTGAATTCCTGTCAACAACCTTTTATCTCGTGGGACAATAAATCAATTCATCCCTCTCCGCCCGTCACACGGCATTCTTCTCCACGTCTCGCCTGAAACACTGAGGCTGCGTTGGTGCGCGATCGCCGATGCTGCTGGGCGGCATACCCGATCTCGACGAGGCGCCCTCCGAAGCTGCGCTCGCACGTCTTTCACGGGAAACCGGAACGAAGAAGGAGGGGGGTGCCACGAAGCACTCTTATATACGGGACCGCGCTGAGAGGAAGTATTTTAATGGCGCCATAAATTTCATTTCCGGCTGTGTTCCTGTCCGAAGTGGTCACACGCACACAGAGCGCGCGCTTTCCCTTCCGTTCCCTGGCTCTCATATGCCTTTCTTCTTTTTTTAGGAGCTGGCTCGCCAGGTTCCCCCAGCAATGTCCCGCGTCGTAAGCGCAACCTTAGTTCCATAGGCGGCCGCTACAGGCGCAGCTCGCGCGAAAGAGAAGTCTTCTTCCTGTTATTCTTCGAGCGCCTTGATGATGATATAACGCAGGCAAAACCACAAATAGCATAGCCAACTGTAGCATGCGCACGCTCGCGCGCAAGAGAAGTCTTCTTCCTCTTGTTCTTCGAGCGCCTTGATGATGATAATCACGCAGGCAAAACCACATTTCCTCGATTTCCTCGACCACACGTTCGGCCACAGTTGCAAGGTCTGCGACTGGTTGTGGTTCGACAACAACCTGACCACAATCGCTACTAAAACAACGTGTGACGTCTTTATATGACAGTAGAGGAATTGGACGGAGCATTCACGGTTTACCCGATTATCTCCGATCCAGCTCCACAATCATCATTCACTTCGTGGATATGGCGTGATTTTCTTCCAGGGCTCGTTTTCACTGCGTAGTTTTGTTTCCGTTATCTCGCTATTTGCCTGCTCGATCCAAGGTTGCGGCTGACGAGGTTGAAGTGTAAACGGCCCTCGTCACGACTGTCTGTTGTGTCGCTCCGGCATCTCTGTGTCCATCGCAAACGAGGGTGGTGCCTTATCGAACGCTTGCGTGGCTGTTACTGTTGTTTTGTTTTTGTTTTGGTTACTCAAGTTTTTCTGTCTCTCTCTGACTCGCTCACTTCTTTTCGTGGTTGTGACGCGTCGGCGTTTGTAAGCAGCCCACTCAACAGCCGAGATACAATCTCCACGGGAAGCCGCTCGTATCTGATGGATTTTCGCTGTTCCCTGTTGCACTTGTTATAGGGTGCTGGCGCACAAACGCGCGGCAAGGATAACAAACAGCCCAAAGCATGGGTTTCGCTGACGTAACCAAGAGAAAGAATCATCAGGCTCAAAATACGGAGGCTTCACAGAACAAGAAAAAAAAGTGCTGTATAATCTCTTTTTAACAACACCGTTTGTTGAACTCGCAAAGTATCAGATAAAACTGTCCGTCTTTATTTTTATGTTGCAACTGTCTCGGTATACACGGTTCGGCTATCTGCGAACTGTTGAATTTATCAAAATTTGATCCTATGTCTTGCGATCTTCTCTCAGTTCACTCAGAAATGAAACCGCGAATGCAAAAGAACATAAGAACATACCCACTTCGCAGTTTCAGTAGTGAGGTTTCCTTTCCTGGCACCGTAGGGTTGTTTAAAACATCGACATGTTTCGCAACTTCCCACAAGAATGCCATGTACGTAGAGAGAGGTAGGTTCGTGTTGTTACTCTATGCGAATGAAAAAAAAGGTATGTTTCGTCGGTCTATTTGTCAATTTCTGCCGGTATCTATGCATGTCCTGTCTCTCTCTCGCTTTTTCTCTCTCCCTCTCTATCTTTCTCTCAATCTTACAGAAAGCCTTTCCTAATTTGTTTGTACACATACACAGCGTAGCATGTTTCCTTGTCGCCCCGCATGCCCATCTTGCTTCCTATTTTGAAATGGTTATTCCAAGTGTTCCACTTAGATCCGCATCTAGCTGCACGGTACGTTACCGAGATTCGCAAACCTTGCAACCCGACGTTTGTTTACCATCCGACCAAGTGAAGCGCGTGTTCCGAAAGAAAGCCACCACCGTTCCACTCGGAAACTGAGATTGTTTACTTTTCGCTCGCATCTTTTTTTCTTTTCTTGAGCAAGTTTGCATCGAGCAAGCCCGCATCGCCACCCTCGTCACTTCAAGACGAGGTTTGGAAATACTTTGCGCGAATAAACTTTTCCACGCCCGCGTGAGTTTAGGAAGCGTAGTAACAAGACGTTGTCGCGGGCGAGCGGAGGACGCATCCTCAGGTACAGCCGTGGCAGCACAAGCGGTGTACGCGCGTCGCGGCGATGACTCTTTGCGAAAACGACGCCCTGTTTGCGCAGAGATAGTCGTCGTCGTCTTCGCATGCTGTGTGCTATCCTCGTTAGGCTTAGCGGGCGTCGCCGGAGAGGAGACCTCCGAACGAAGGCAGCGGACGCAACGCGACCGTCTAGCACAAACAGCAGGCGCTCCAAGCGAACGGGCGTGTTCTCAGGGCACACACACCCAGAGAGAGAACGGCACAATACGTTCTGCTGCGCTGGCCCAAGAAAGGCGATATGGGCGCCTAGGCGCGCGTTTCCAGTCCGATCTTGTTCGGAAGAAAAGCGCTGCGCTAATATTGGCCTTGGCTTCGCGCTACGCTGCCTCGCTGGCAAACACTTTTCTTGTCCCATCCGTTCCTCGGCTACGGGCTCTTCTCGTGGTCATGGCACCAGCACGAAAGCGATGGCCGAGTTTCTCAGATGTATCGCCATGGCTCGACCTTGCCATGGCGGTTCCGGGGTTGGGATCAACGCCCTGAGAAATTCTTCTGCACGCTTGTCAGGACAAAGAAACCGCCACTGTTTGTTTGATGTTCGGTACATATACTCGTACAAGAAAAGATCCCGTGCTTCGCGGGTAGATGTCTTTCTTTGCATTTATAAACGTCATTTCATATCCTTTCCAATACAGAGTAGCGTATATGCGCAGCCGGTAGAATTTCTGTCATCAGTTTTCTTTTTCTTTAGAAGGTCTGCCTTATGATGGTCAATAGACCATAACAGATAATCTCATGGTCTATGATCGTCTATGCGCTATGCGAATTGTGGAGGGAAGCGTGATGGAAGTGGAGGTTGTTTATCGATACATATTTTCACAACGGCCCTTGTTTTCTGACTGCGCGCACGATTAGTGCAGGTACGACTTGCAAGCCACACGTTTGTTTGTCCTTTTTTAATTTTTTATGCAGTCATTATGTGTATATAAGGAGATGGCGCTTTGTAGAGGCGCTTGCTACTAGACTGCTTTTACGTGCAATAAAGGTAGGAATGCTCGGAAAGAACAAAATATCAAGCCACTAAAATGTTTCCGCGAGTAGTAGTTTGTGTCAAATTCTGGCTTGCTGCATGACTCTACGGTTAGTCAGTAACTGGTAGTTTGAATTTGTCTATAGACTTTTTCAACGGAGAGGGGGAGCACGTGCTTTTTGGACTGCGGGATGGGAGTACAAAAGGCTGACGCACGCTGACGTGCCTGCCTCAGCCGCGCATTTTCGGGTGATCACGCATATCTACCACAGCCCGGAGGAGATTATGGCTGCATCCAAGAGCCTTCGTGGAAAAGGTCTATACGTAACGTCATGCTGCGTCCTGCCGAATTAGGTAGGTTCAAGAACTTTAGCTTTGATATTCTCGAAATATATTGCTCAGCGTCTCATGGCAGATATGACAGAATAGTATCTTCCAAAGACAGTACATCATGAAGTCTAGAGGCTTCTGATAGGGATGATTACGAAGAAAGACGACAGATACCAATTATGGCAAGAAGAAGCATTCAAGGCGGGGAATTTCGCCGGCGATGCTCACAAGTACCGGCAAAATATTCAAGGGAGAGCCAAATAAACAGTTACGGTTTAAAAACAAAATTTTATCCACCTCTATAGGACTCGAGCTTGAAGTCATGACTCTGAAACAAGGGGGACCCTCGCTTGCCACGGTGCTGTCACACGCAGCATGAGCGCTTCCTAACTTGTACGAAATGTTACGCCCCTAATGGCTGCCGCATTCGTTGCGTCCATGCATAATATTTTTCAGGCTGTAGAGTCTTCAACTGGTTGTGTACGTTATCGAAACACATCGCATTGGCATATTTCAGGCACAGTAAAAAAAAAAAAAGAAACTACACTTCGCTTTAACTGAACGTCGTTAAGACCAGGGAATGGCGGAGCTGAGTGGAAGCCTGAGTACAAAGTAATGAGGAGTACAAAGTAATACGAAGCTAGGCAAAGTAGAGCGTGGATTAGCGAGGTGTAAAGGAGTTAAGCATTTCCATCAAACATCTCGCCTTTTACCGAGGAGAGCTGACGTCATCACCAACGTCATACCACCTGTGCTCGACGTGGCGGAGTATTGGTTCTCCTTTGCCCGGCGCTGGCCTACCACCGGCGCCGCCGTTTTTCCTTCCCGCTCTCCTTTGTCGTCCTCTGCGCTCGATTACATGGACCTCCCCTCCTCTCCCCTCCCTTGCCTGCACGTCTCTCTGCTTAGCTATGCTTTACCCTTTCCCACCTCCTCTCTTATCTCCTCTCCCTTGCTTCCCTTTCACTCACCTTGCTACAGTAGGCTTCACTTTCACTTACACTTGGCTTCTGCTGTGCTTTCCCTCTCGTGTTGTATGCTCTTTTTCGTCTGTCCTCGTTTTTCGGTGCTGTGAAGTTATTCCATCTTTCCGTCTCGCTATGCACTTGCCCTCTACCGACTGGGCTGTGCTGCGAACATTGCTGTGCCCAATCCGGAGGTGAACTTCAACTTCAACTTTTTTTATTCTTCTAGTTACAGACTAGAAACGTCCTCTCTCACAACAGTGGAGCTGGCCCGATTTCTGGGGCACATCCCCGCTAGGCTAGTTATAGACAGCTTCTTCATTTTTAGTGGACCGGAGATGAGTTGTGCAGCTTTCCCAATTTCTGTGCCACATAACTGCGACCGTCGCTGTGCCCAAGTCAGCTCGGCCTTAAGAGCTTCGCTGTAAGAGTAGCTACTCAAATGGGTGGCTTATTGGGCAGCAGGCTATGAGAATCATTCCTAGTGCCAAAAATTCGTCGTCACCCATTACGTTTTCATCACTACATCACATTTCAGAGGATGAGAACGACGTTATGTGCCGTGCGAAGAAGTTGTTTTTCATGGGAAGACGCCTGCAGACATCCTTCCGGCGTAAAGGCCTCAGCACCAAATAAATTATCGAGGTCCCCTAATATCCGCGTATATTTTATCTCTCTGGCCGGTCTTTGTCGTTCTTTACATTATATGACATTATTACGGCGCTGCTTAAACGATGGGGTATGCTTTTTTTTTTTACTCATAGACTAAGCGTGGCTGGCAACCAACGACACGAACATTCATTCGAGCGCATCTGCAGCGAGCCGTATAATGTGCTGCACCTGTGATTTGTAGCACCCCGTAACCTCGTCATCAGCTTTACAGCGCCGACAGGCAGCAGTGCTAGCTGCTTCATTCGCCTCGTGTTGATCAGGTGTTCTTCGGTAGAATGGACTTCCCGTCCATTTCACGTTCGCCCAAATTTGACGAGAGAACATCGACAGTGTCCCATTCGGCCTGCCGCTTTCAAACGCCGCCCCCGTGGTATTGTCGCCACGCCTCGCAATCTGTTTGCCCGGACACAAAGGAACGCGTACGCCACCTCATCATCTACGCTACGCGCACCAATTGTCCGAGGCTCGCGCTCGGCAGGCAAATATACCCCTCGAAAGGACGACAAAAGACAATCTAATGAAAAATAGAATAACGAGGGTCACGCACGGAACGGACACAAGCCTCGAGCATCCCCTCAGGCCCATCCTCTATGGGACTTTATCGATGCCCGTTCGCTTCATCAAGGGAGCTACAGTATACAAAGGAGAGCGCAGACTCGACTGCTGCTGCTGCTGTTGTTGTTGATGCCGTCCCATGCTCGCACTCGCACCTACTACGGGCGGTGTTGCTGCTAAAGCTGATTGCAGAGGGCCTCGTTCCTCTAACTAACTTTCGCCGGGTCCCTTGAGCTATCGAGAACGGTTCACGAATAGTGGGGTCGGAATGAAAGGGAAGGTTAGCGGGAGAGTAGGCGTACGAAACGGCCTCCGAGCACGGGCATCTCGAATCGTGCCGCTTGCAAAAAAAAAAAAAAAAAAGAAAAGGAATGACCGGACAAGCAACACGAGGCGAGCGTCCCGCCCTCCGATGTTCTCCTTCTTCCACTTCACTTTCCTGATCCGCTCTTTATTCGTGCCGTGATGAAGACGAACGCAATGAGCGTGCCGGGGACACACACACACTCCGCCGCCGCCCCCGCACCGTCGCAGAGACCGCCTAACGCCGGACGAGCGCCATTGTACCGCTCCCTTCCCTTGCCGAGGCAGACTTATAACACGCGCGTTCTTTTACACGCGCAATTAAAGACGCCCGCTCGCATTCGGACCGAGCGTAGTAGTTCCAGTTTATCGCGACGCTCGTTCTGTGTTGTTCCCCATGGTCGCACCGCTTAATTCTGGAAGGTGCTCGCACCGCAGCGTTCGATCGTACACGGCGAATGCGGCCCTTCTTTTTGAGTGGTAGTGTAGTGGCGATCGGAGCAATGGTTGGGGGCATTTCTCTTCGCGATGTTCCTCGTACTCATCTTTTGTATTGGAGAGGGATGTTTGCTGTACAGCCGTCCACCGAGGCCTCACGATCACGCCCCTGTTTCGTCTTTACGGCCGATCGTAACGCTAAGTGCGCAGCCGCCCCCTCCCTTCGTCCCCCTCCCCCCCAACTTCGTTCTCCGAAAACGAGTAAAAACGGCCTCCCAGAGTAAATGATGAGGTAGTAACTGAAGCCCTCGTATAGCACCAGCCTCCCCTGATTCCTCCTTCGAACGTTGTTGTCTGGAGATCGTCTTTTCATTAGGAATCATGGCAAACTACAAGGTTCCGCACGACAGACTGGAGCATATATATACCGTTGTTACAATACAAGGTCACGCTAGAGAAAACCCGGTTGTGCTTTAACCCCCTGTCTCAATACAACGGCAACCCACGGTAGCATGATAGTGGGTTCGTTCCTATACGGCGAGTGTTATAGGCGGGGATTTATAGATCGTTGGCGCAAGTCGTTCCTCGTTTTGTTAAGGGGCTCAATGTAATTGCGTTGTGCGCGTTGATTTACCATAATGTTTGAAACACTCAGCTGAAAAATATTAAGCCCTAACTATTCACGGTCTGAACCACTTGTTACTTTTAGCCTAAGTGCTGCTTTTAAACGTTAAACATAAATAAGTCATCCTCTTGAACTCAGTACACGGAGACATGCGATCATAGAAAAGTAAAACTCAACACCTCACATGGAGAGAAGCGAATGTTGCTGATGAAAGAGAACTTAATTCTTATTTGAATATACATTAATCGTGCTCATAGTTTTGTAAGTTAATCGACAAAAGGAGGTCAAAACCAGCAGTTTCATTATTAGATTTTTACAGACCAGAAGCTAATTTTTATGTTCAGATATTCATAAGCAAAGATTTCAATATTGTTTTGCAATAGAAAGTACCTTGTACATAGTGCATATGAATAGCGACAAAATCACTTTTCTATTCTACAGGCTCTAGACCAAAGGTAAATCCTTATGCGAAACGATTGCAAAGAGTAGACGTTCTCTTTCACCGTTTCAGCCTTGGCGTTGCCTGCACTAAACGCCGTGTTGTAAAGACCCACTATTGATAGACGGATTCTTGTAATTCCAGCACGGGTAAACGCTGCGCCGTAAGGTTAAGGTTCTCCATGATCGCCTCTCGACGTGATACTTACACAGTGATTAAAGGATAGCTTTTATGTTGTGTTTACACGTGCTAAGGTATCTAATATAACATGACTACTTATTTTATAGTTTCATTTTTGATGAACTATTGCTTCAGCCTTGAGGAACTACAGTAGATGGATGAGTGTTAAGTTTGAACCACTAAAATGAGACCCTGTTTAGTCATCTTAACGTATGTCATATTACATCACGCTTCCTCGCAGTGTTTCCTTGAAAGTTGCTGGACGGAGATGACTGATTGATGCCTGGCCCTTAGGACGACGGCAGCAGGGTCTACGAAACAATGTAGTTGGACGGATATTACGAGGTACCCCTGCAGAAAGATGTGCCTGATGATAAAGGTAAGCCTTGCCCAAGAAAAGAAAATTCCGCAGATCCCACTCGTCGTGGGAATCGGTTTCATGCGGAGCAATCAGCTAGTACTTGTATACTGTATTTTATAGCTTTGAGCCAAGCTTTACGAGGTGGATCGACATGACCTTGTAAGTTTAATAGCTGTGTGTACATCATGGGCTTACCAGGCGAGTCGACAACACCGGTGTTTATAGGGAAGCTTATGGTGCGACGTAACGTCAGCCATCACGCTAGAGTATGTACGTTAGTATTATCGAAACTAAGTGCACTTTATGGTGCAATCATGTGAATATCATACGTAACTTTCGTTAATGTATTCCTCCGGGGTCGAGCAGTGCTTCAATATAGCTTGCTGAATCATAGGAATAAAAATGTAATGTTTATTTGACTGCTATAAAAGCGGTGCCAACACTGCAATACCACAGATGTTTATGTGATATGACGCCTGTATCGTAGGAGTATGTGTGTAGTGTTTCTTGCTTTCTTGTAAAATTAGATAGCCAGCACCACAACCGCAATTGACGTTACGCCGACATTACGCCTCCATAGGTTGTATTTCTAAACCAGTTGACAGACCTGGCGTGGCTCTGTGGTAGAATACCTGATTGCCACACAAAATGCTTAGGCTCCATTCCTGCTGAGATGGACGCTCTGCACCGGGCCCGTATGGAATCTCAAATAAGCTCTTACGTAACTTGGATGGCAAATCCGTCGAGAAGCTTACCGAGGAAGTCAACAAAATCTGGGAGACGGGACACGTCCCCGAATCCTGGAAGACAGCTTCGGTAGCGTTCATCCCAAAGCCAGGCAACCCAGGCAGCACGCCGGCATTGGACCAATCTCGGAACAATGTTGGTAAACATTGGCAGAAATATTGGTCCTGCGTTGGCTTTTGGGGGTTTGCTACACCTAAATGTGCATTGGTCCAATATTGGATGCCAATGATTTTCCAATAATGGCAAGGATGGTTGTAGCCAACATTGTCCGTCCAACATATCGCCAATAATGGCAAGGATGGCTGTAGCCAACATTGTTCGTCGTACGTATCGCCAACATTGTATAAATATTGGCAGCTCCAATATTTTTTGCCAGCCTTTATCGTTGGCTGCACCATCGTTCTTTCATTTCCAGCGTTTAACGCTGGAAATGAAAACATTTTCCACTGAATGTGTAGTTTAACGTGAGGTAGATTTTTGTGCACGTAAATAAATGCATGTTGCCCACGCTTTTGCTTTTAGGCAAGCAGCAGGGATAATCAGCGTACAAAAGCTGAGAGTACACACAAGTTTATTCTGCATGTATACATATGGCAAAGATACTGCAAGTTTTGAAAATAATTTCGCATTTCGCGCTTTGTTCTGCTGACCGCTTGCTGGCAGATAACAGCTGCACAGAACCTACACTAATTACCTTCAATAACGTCCTTATATTAGAAATCGGGGAAACGGGACCACTCACAAACACACACAGCCTCCCTAGGTGTTAGCGCTTATTTGATTTGTCAGTTCACCGAAGGTTCAAAAGGAAGTCAGTGAAAAGCGAAGCGTGATACAAAATGAAATAAATGAACATGTACACGTGAACAGACATTCGATACAGCCGAGATCCATAACCACCTTCAACTACCAGAAAGTTCATCGCCTATTTATTAATTAAAAGGTGACTGCGGCAAGAGCTTGAAAGTCTGCGACAACTTCACAACTAATAAAAATTTGTGTGTTACAAATCCATCATTTCTTTGCGCGAATCCAGCGGCGAAGGGCAAATGAAAAAAGGGTGTTAAGCTGACGCACTACAACGCGAGAAAGGAACAAAATAGCACACGCAAATGCTGACAACATCGCTGAGGGCGAGAACTCTACCAACCTACTTCGAAGCGCACAATAAAGCCCCCCACATCGGTATTCACAAACTAGCAAATTTAAAAAAAACTTACGCGGTAATGTAGACAATAATAAACGCAGCACACATTTCACTTACGAACAACACGGAAAGTAACATGCGACGAAGGAGAAAAACGACTTACTGAACGCGATACGAACACAAAAATCCGGCGGAAAGTTTGCGAGTTGTCAGAACACATCGGCGCTCATCTGCGGATCGCTCTTCAAAAGTCAAACAGTCAGGTCCGATGAAGAACAGGGCAGCTGCCTTCTCACTGTGGCATCGCCGTCGAATCTCGGTATCCGTAGAATCGTGGCATCCTGTCTCGGTATCCGACTCCGTTTTTTCCCGATGACTCTCGACTCGACTGAATACCGAGGGGCGCGCGCCCGCCGAAGCTGGGAGCCCGAACGAGGGAAAGTAACCGCCACTGACTGACGAAGAATAGCCGCCGGCCAGAAGGGGCCGAAACGCGTACGCATCTTCCGAGCTGCCGTTGTCTCCCGCCATCTCCCTCAACCCCCCCCCCCCTCGTTGTCACAGGCATTGAAAGCGCACCGTCGTGGGCGGAGCAGCCGTCAAGTGACAAGTGTTTTATGACCAGCGACCACCGCGCTGCCCCACTAGCCCCACTGCCGCGAGGAGAGGACGAATTCCGGAGCAAAACATGGCGCCGCGCTGCTTCTCCGGCCTCCCGATCACCGAGAACATTTATTCAAAGTGAACACGTCTGGTTGTGTGAAGCGTTGAAAGTGCAAACATAACTCATCGATCATTTAAAGGTTCCGCGGGCGATACCGTAGTCTTGGACAGCACGTCGCTGTAGCGCGCACACAAAGAAGTTACAATCCTGTAATTCGACCAGTCGTGTAGCAAACACGAAAATACACAGCGTGGTTGAAGTCACATGAAATGTTTTGATTGTTTGCCGCTAATGAAGCCGTGAGAATAATTTCGGTGCGTGTGCGGTGCGCAGAAGGCGCACCAGCGCAGAGGCCCATTGCGAAGCAGATGACTTCTATTCTACTCCATTAACTCGTCAACGCTATGTACAGCTTCAATCAATGTAAAAGTAGGGTTTTTTTGGTTGTTTTTATACAGTTGCGATGTATACGCTGGCTGTATCACACAATTAACGTTAACTTTCAACAAGCATTGCAAAGTGAGATTTTGTTTTGTGTTTCCTTTCTCATAGATGTATTTCCAACAGCGCGCAAAACTCAGTTGAGAACTTGGTACTTATTTTACATTGCTCAGCATCTGTAAAACGAATTTTGTCCAACTATTTTGCATATATTTTGTGCCACACTAAATGCCAACCTAAAAATCGAAACCCTGTGTGCGCCATTGTTCCCTTTCTTATAGATTGGAATTTGCAGTTTTGTTTGTTGGCTGACAACGATGGACTGTTTTTGCCATCTTTATACAGTAAAAGCTCGTTAATTCCACACTTATTAATTCGGAAAGTCGGATAATTAGGACGCGTTCTCTGGTCCCTGCAAGCATGTTTATTGTTTAACGGCATCACACTCTCGTTAATTCGGCCATACCTGTCCGCAACCCGGTTAATTCGGACGAACCTCTTAGTAGGGTGGGGGACGCTGCGACGAACCTTTGCCCCCCCCCTAATGGGGAACCCTGCGCACGCCTATGGTGATAAGTAACCAGAAATCTTCTTTGAGGTGCGCTGGATGCCGGACAAAGTGATTTTCATAATAGCGTGCATGCAGGTGGTGGCTCGATTCGGGCTAACCTTCCCTCAGTGATGGTAAAAGGGGAAAAACATTCTTGCCAATTAATCATGCATATGCTTGCCAGTGTTTAAGACATTGGAGCGACAACGTGTAAGTCTGGACAATATTGTCCGGCGCGTAGCACTGGCCGTCCAATATTGTTTAGCCAGTCAGATTGACTGGACAATATATCGAATCTACTGACATTACTTAACCAATATTGTTTTACCAACGGATAAGCTGGCCCAATATTGCCATCCATACGGCCTGGTTCTGCCAATATCGTATTTACATCGGGAACCATGGGCCGTTGTTGCCAACCTCAAAGAATAGCACGACCAATATTGTATGTTGGCTGGCAAAGATGGACCATTATTGGCATCCTTGTAGGCTGGCTTGCCAACATTGGTTTTATAGTGGTTTCTGTGGGCCATCATTGGGCCATCATTTGCCAACGTATAAACAATATTGGACCAATGTGCTGTGCTGCCTGGGAAGCCTCTAGCGCTGGAGAACATGCGACCCATCTCGCTTACGTCCTGCGTGGGACCATCATCCACCATCGGGTATCCGAGTACATAGAAAGCAAAGAGCTATTTCCACAGAATATGGTAGGATTCAGACCTGCACTATCCACACAGGACGTCATGCTCCTTATAAAGAGACAAATCATTGACAACAACACTAGGGATACTAGAGGCATACTAGCTCTGGACCTGGCCAAAGCTTTTGATAATATCTCGCACAAGTTTGTGCTTGAGGCAATTTCGGATATGGGTCTAGGACAACGGTTCCATTCATACGTTAGCTCCTTTCTCAAAGATCGCAGGGCTACCATTAGAATCGGTCAAATCCAATCCGCAGAATTTACCTTGGGAGCGAGAGGCACCCCATAGGGGGCAGTTATCTCTCCTCTACTGTTCAATATTGCCATGAAGGGCCTCTCGGAGCGACTCGCTACGGTGCGCGGAGTTAACCATGCTCTGTACGCGGACGATATCACCGTGTGGTGCATGGGAGGGTCCGACGCCGGGGTAGAGCAGGCCCTTCAAGAGGCACTAGACATCACAGATAACTTTCTAGTCGGTTCGGGCCTGAGCCTGTCATCGGCCAAGTCTGAGTTATTACTATACAGACCCACCCGACAAGGGCTGAGGAACCTCACTCCTTTAGAACAGATTCCCATAGCTTTACACACACGAGCTGGGCAGAAAATGCCCAGGGTGGACTCCATCAAGGTCCTCGGACTCCTGCTAGAGTCCAAGGGGGGCAACTCACGGACTATAGCCCGCATCACCTCCAAGACGGAGAACATGCTTAGGCTCATACTCAGGGTTTCGAACCGCAGGGGTGGGCTGAGCGAGAGCAGTCTCCTTCGGCTCTATCATGCATTTCTCATGAGCCACATTAATTATGTCGCTTCGGCGTTGCACTGGTCCAAAAGGGAAGAGGCAAAAATTGATACACTAATGCGCAAAAGCATAAAGCGAGTTCTAGGCTTGCCTGTCCACACCACTACCGAGAAGCTCCTACAATTGGGCTTTCATAACTCCCTCTCGGAGGTGATCGAGGCCCAGCAGATGGCTCAGGTCGTGCGACTATCGTCCTCGCGGGCTGGTAGGCGCATCCTGGAGTCCATAGGCTGCGGTCCGACGGAGACTAGCCAGCGTAATGTGACACTACCACCTTTGATCAGAGGCACGTTTCTGGTAGCTCCACTTCCAAGAAATGTGCACCCACAATACAATGTAGGGCGCCGCATAGCTCGGGCTCGTTCTTTATTATAATCGGTTGCAGACAGTCCAGATCTCGCGACCTTTGTCGATGCAGCCCAGTACGGGCGTTCGGATCGCTTCGCAGTGGTCTCGGTCGATCATAGTGGCACACTCTTATGCTCTGCCTCGGTTAAAAAGGTTTCGGCAACGGTGGCTGAGCAAATCGCCATCGCCATAGCAATGAAGGACCCATCGCGTCCAAATGTCTTTACAGACTCGCGTTCCGCAGCTAGGGCTTTCGCCTCTGGCTCGATCTCGCGTGAGGCAGCGGCCATCCTCGGCTGTGAGGGAGCTGTCGGGTTTCACACCATAACATGGTTCCCGGCCCACATGGGGGCCAACGTACATCCCAATGTCCCCAACGCCAATGAGTTTGCCCATGACCGTGCGCGAGGTATCGCTCACCGCGGCGGTCCCGGCGAATTCGCAGGCGGGGACGCCGGAAGATACAGAGACTCGCTACTCACTTTCCACGAGATCATGACTCAGTATCATCTATCTCGGAGGGCTTTTCCACTTCCTCATCGTAAACTTACTCAACCGCAATCATCGGCCTTCAGGATGCTCCAAACGGGGTCTTTCCCTTCGAGGGGCAGGTTCAGTCACTTCTCGCCCAACATCGAACCGCATTGTCCGGACTGCGGAGAGGCGTATTGCTCATTACCTCATAATGCTCTGGCAATGTCCTGCGTTACGTGACGCAGAGTTCAACAAAGAAGAGGACTGGGAGGAAGCCCTTAACAGCGGCGACCTTTTGGTTCAACTTCGGGCTGTCCAGAGGGCCTGCGAGAGGGCGGAGGGCCACGGTCTTCCGGTCCCTACGTGGAAGCGGCCCGCGACTGCTACGGATTCCCCCTAAAAGGGGGCGTTACAACGCAGTTCCTCAGGACCTGAATAAAGTTCTCTGTCTGTCTGTCTGTCTGTCTGTCTGTCTGTCTGTCTGTCTGTCTGTCTGTCTGTCTGCTGAGATGCAAATTTTTATTCTTTTCATTTGTCGGGTCTAGGCTGCCGATGTCGGCTTTTCTTAACACTCTCTCATTTAAATTTCTAATGCCTGTTCTCGCCGTTTTTTGGTAGATATAAACTGCCAATCACCTGTGGCGCATACCTATACACCACGAGCCATCGTAAACGGGTATGTTCCACACATGTCTGGAGGAAAGGGTTTGACGACGTACGCGACAGGATTTTCACGTTATTCATGTCATGACTCGACAGTCATATTCGTCAAATCCTCTTACCCTCCCATGCCAATTTCGGTCTACACAAAGTTAAGGAGGCAATGATGAGAGAACCCAGTCGTAGGCGGCGAGATAGATAGATAGATAGATAGATAGATAGATAGATAGATAGATAGATAGATAGATAGATAGATAGATAGATAGATAGATAGATAGATAGATAGATAGATAGATAGATAGATAGATAGATAGATAGATAGATAGATAGATAGATAGATAGATAGATAGATAGATAGATAGATAGATAGATAGATAGATAGATAGATAGATAGATAGATAGATAGATAGATAGATAGATAGATAGATAGATAGATAGATAGATAGATAGATAGATAGATAGATAGATAGATAGATAGATAGATAGATAGATAGATAGATAGATAGATAGATAGATCTAAGACCATAGAGTTTCCTACAATACTTACTAGAGGGAAGTCTTGCGCTAGTGCCTAAGGGAGCTTCAACGCATTGAGCTTCAGCCAGCATGGGACTCATGGGTAGTACACTGATTTGTCTAAACTTTGTTCTTTCGGCTCCACTAATATTTCCCAAACTAAAAACGCGAACGAAATCGTGGCCCCACTAATATTTCCCAAACTAAAAACGCGAACGAAATCGTGGCCTGCGTTGAACGTAAGGTAACTACTCAAGATGACATGGACACTGACAGTGTGCGTAACGCAAAACGAAAGGCTGTTAGTCCGATAGAGCCCACTACGGCAAATGAAACAACCGAAGTGTTGGACTCACGAATGACAAACCTTGAAACTATGATGGAAAAAATGATGACTATTATGTCCAACCAGGTAATACAGTTTAAACAACTGACAGAGAGCATTACAGCCCTTAGCTCAACAGTGACATCGCTCGTAATTCACACTGGGCTTTCAATGGTACAACAACCTCCCTTAACTCAAGCTGAGTCACACAGCCAGGAGGTTGTCGCTGCGCCAGAAACAATGACAACCACGACGCGCAACCCGGAAGCTCGACGCGCCGCCGGGGGGCCAATAAGATCACACAGTGCGAGCTCAGCGCGCATGGAACCTCATAGGCGATCGTGATGGCCAACGCACCTATAACAATCTGGCAGTGGAATTGCAGAGGCTTCGGCCGAAAACGCCGAGCTCTGGAATACACGATTCAAAATTATCCCACTAAACCCGATATTCTGGCCCTCCAGGAAACTTTCACGGCGGCGAAACTCTCTGGTTTCTCCCCTTACAATGAAATTGCACCCCCGGGTGCTTCTCCCGTCACGGCACTCATGGTCCATAGGAATCTAACTGCCAATCAAATAGACCTAGATTTCAAGGCAATCTCATATACCTTTGTCGAAATTTTACCAAAACAACGATTAGAACAAACATTATATATTCTAAATGTATATAGCTCCCCGAGAGATAAGACCCAAGCTGTATCGAAACTCTTAGATAAAGCCTATAAATTTGCAAACCGAGCACCGCTTGTGGTGCTTGGCGACTTTAATGCTCGGCACTCAGCTTGGGGCTATCTTAAATGTGAAAAGAAAGGCACAAAGCTCTGGGAAACCGCCCAAGATCTCGGCTACACCCTCCTTAACGACCCAGAACGTCCCACCCGCATAGGGAACAGCGTCAGTCGTAACACCTCACCCGACCTTACATTTATCAGAAATATTGTCAATGCCACCTGGGAAAATTTAGAAATAAATGTAGGGAGCGATCACTACATTTTATCCACAACGATCCCATGCAGGGGTTATAAACGAAATAGGCCTAAAGTCATGCATACTCGATGGGACATATTTCGTTTCATTCGAGATAAACGCGAGTCTGCACCGATTACAAGCCTTGAAGAATGGGTGTCCACCCTTGTACAAGATGCAGATAATTCAACCTCAGAGGTAGATGTAGAAGAGGACAGTCCGACTCCGGACGCCAAACTAATCCACTTATGGTCCGCGCAGCAAAGTCTTCAAAAGCGGTGGCTAACGCAAAAACATAACAAAAGCCTCCGTAAACGCATTGCACAGCTCGAGCGCGACATTGAGCAATACTCACAACAACTAAGCCAGGAACACTGGCATCAACTTTGCGACCGCCTCAACGGGCAGCTGGGGTGTAAAAATACGTGGTTCTTGCTTAAACATCTAATTGATCCTGACCAAACTAA
Organism: Rhipicephalus sanguineus; assembly: GCF_013339695.2. Classification (NCBI taxonomy): domain Eukaryota; kingdom Metazoa; phylum Arthropoda; class Arachnida; order Ixodida; family Ixodidae; genus Rhipicephalus; species Rhipicephalus sanguineus. The sequence goes on from NC_051177.1 coordinate 43,232,587, forward strand.
AACGGCGTCGCAGAAAAACCTTCAGCGGATTATACGCTCCTTTCCGGGAGATAACGATGCACTTATTAAAGAACTTCAAAATCGATACTTTAACCTTACTACAGATCTCCCTGCACCTGCCACTTACACAGGAAAAAACAACGAAGAATTAGACAGAGAAATTATGGAATCTGAGGTTCGAGCGGTTCTAATGAAAATCAAGACCACGTCAGCCGCTGGTGAAGACCGCGTCACCAATAAAATGCTACGCAATCTAGATGACTCCTCAGTAACGGAGATCACTAAACTCTTTAATACCCACTGGAAAGAGGGCACCATACCAACCAGCTGGAAGCATGCCAAAGTAATTTTTATACCAAAATCAGGCAAAAAGTTGGAATTCGAAAATCTCCGCCCCATTTCTTTAACTTCATGCCTTGGCAAGGTTTTGGAGCATGTAATTTTAAACCGACTCAACGAGTACTCAGAGAGAGAGGGGCTTTTCCCCCACACAATGATCGGATTTAGGCCAAATCTGTCTACGCAAGACATCATGTGGCAGATACAACATGATATTCTCGATCCAGGTCCCATTAGAGCCACGCGCACCATTCTTGGGCTGGACGTGAGCAAGGCCTTCGACAATGTGTCCCATGCGTCGATACTTGCCAATCTGACCGAAATGAATGTAGGCAAACGCGTATACACTTACATTGCCAGTTTTCTTAAGGACAGAACTGCGGAGGTCCATTTGGGCGACATCAGAAGCGGATCTTTTCATTTAGGAACCAGGGGCACCCCTCAGGGCGCAGTGCTTTCCCCCTTCCTATTTAACGTTACCATGCGAGCTCTCCCTCCCTTACTGGAGAGGATTCCTCACATAAAGCATTCCATCTACGCGGACGACATCACCATCTGGACCAACAGTGGCTCGGATGGTGAGATCGCAGACGCGCTACAGGAGGCCGCAGACACAGTACAAAATTTCGTTAAACGAAACGGTCTTGTGTGCTCTCCCAAAAAATCTGAACTCCTAGTGATTAGGAATAAATCTCACAAACCCAGCACTAAAGGGGACTCGGCTTCTCCTATCTGCGTGAATATGGAAGGCGGACCGGTCCGACCTGTTTTAACGATCCGAGTGCTAGGAATGCTAGTACAGCACAACACACATAATTCAGAAGCAATAGCGCGGCTGCAAGCCACGGCCCGCCAAATATGTGGCCTGCATCATGGGATGAAGGAGGCAGATCTATGCCGGCTGACCGAAGCCTTCCTGATCAGCCGCATTGTGTACTCCTTCCCATACTATCACCTCCGCCTCTCTGATAAAGAAAAAATAAATAGTATAATTCGCATGGCATACAAATCGGCCCTAGGGCTCCCTAGATATGCAAACTCCGAGCGATTAATACAATTAGGCATTTATAACACCCTCGATGAACTCATTGAGGTACACAAAAATGCGCAGCAAGCCCGTCTGTCAAGTACCGATGCGGGTAGAGGTGTCCTGAACAGACTAGGCATAAACCCTGTTATGGATTCGGCGGGGCGTACCTCGCTACCCCAGGCGATCAGACGTCAGCTCGTGGTGAAGCCTCTTCCCAAGAACATGCTATCGGGCAGACATGACGGAAGGCGGTCTGCCAGAGCGAAAGACCTTTATGAAAAATACAAAAACAACCAATTCGTTGCGTACGTGGACGCGGCCAAACAAAATGACCAATGGTATACCGTAAGTGTGGTGACCGGAGAGGGGCAGATTATCAATACCGCCTCGGTACAGGTGCCCTCCGCCGTAGAAGCTGAAGAGACCGCTATTGCTTTGGCCATGACGAGCGCCTCCGCTCGAACGATTTTAAGTGACTCGAAGAGAGCCATCATCAATATCTCGAAAGGGAGCATAAACATCAGAGCGGCGAGGATTTTAAAAAACTGCCAGCGTGACAAAATAATTGAATTAGTATGGGTCCCTGCCCACTCGGGGAACCCTGGGAACGAGGAGGCGCACCGCGTAGCCCGAGGTCTAACAAACCGGGAGGCGCGTCTCTCGGACCCGGTCTACCCTGGTGAGGCACCGACTTCTTTTAATGATATAACGAATATCTATAAAAGTGAACGGCGAGTCTACCCTCCGCCCGATGAAACCCTCACGAGAGCGCAGGCCACGATCCTTCGCCGCATTCAAACTGACTCATTTCCTAGTCCTCATCGGCTGGCGCTAATTACATGCGGATCGGTTAACCCAATCTGCCAAAATTGCAGCGCGCAAGAATTGGCCACACAAAATCACATATTGTGGGGCTGTGAAGGCTTTCCTTCCCCCAGAACGCTCCTGCCAGCACGCTCACAGTCAACGTGGGAGGAGCTTATTAAAACTCCCATTAAGGAAACGCAGCAAGCTATTGCTGCCTGGGCCGAAAGGGTCGCTGCCCACGTGGAGCCACCCTGAGGACCGCACCATATGTGTAAATAAAGTTGATTCCTCCTTAGGCTCACCAATTCAAATCTGGTCACGAAATTCACAACGATCCATTCTTTTATCCGAAACGAACGCCAAAACACAGTAAACAAAGCCACAAGTGCGTTCGAAGCCGCAAGCACGAAGATTAGGCAAATCCATGTACTACCCATCATTCCCATGGTGGCTGAACGATCGCAGCGCCAGAGTCCCCACTAGTTAATTTTCTACGCCCAAGACGACTCGAAAGCGAAAGCCATTTTCTTTTTCTTCTCACTCGATGTGTTGTTCCTGCCCCACGACCCACCGAAAGCTTTCCGCACCAAACGTGGTTTTGCGCAGCCTCCAGGATCGGAGGCGTTGCAAGCTTTCTGCACCTCACCTGGTTTTGCACTGCCTCCGTGATCGGCCCACCGTCGACCAAGCGACGATGTCATTTGGTGACGTCATCATGTGGCGTCACGTGATGTACGTCACAGGGACATCATGATGACGTCAAAAATTTTGACTATGTGACATCAGAACCGCAGGTGGTCGAAATTTCCGGAGCCCTCCACTATGGCGTCCCTCATGATGATATCGTGGCTTTGGGACGTTGAACTCCAACAATTATTATTACTATATTGTGGACTTAGCATTACTTCCTATCATTATTAAAGCGAAGCTTCCTTCGCGAACCTCTTCGGGTTTTTCTGACTGCGGCTGCTACGGTCTTGCCAAAAACGCCATATTTAAATATAAACGCGAGTGTCCGATCGAGGAATCACACCTTTCTCGCCCAACATTGCATCTCGATGCTTCAACTACTACGACACCGACACAACGCACACTTCCTTCCTGTCATCGCCAGCTATAATTTGTCTTGGTGGAAGGGTTTGAAAAGAAACTGTTGTGCAAACGTTGGCAAGGCGGCTTCGTCGTTCCCTCATATAAGGGCCGGCCCGGAGGAGTCGTTCATTAGGTGAAAACCCGAAAGGCACAGGAAGCAGGCCGGAACATAATGGCGCTCGGGAAGAACGTGGCGAGGGAAAACAGAACAATGAAAGGGGGAGAGTGGAATCTTATAGCGGGGAAGGCCTCTCGTTATACACAAGGCCGACACAACGCCGTTTGTTCGTTCGCCGTGGCTCGAACGTCGAGTTTTGTAGCGACCGAGGTTCGAGGATCGGTGAGCTAGCTAGGTCGTCGATCCCCTCAAAGTTTGCAGAGAACCGATGAAGGTCTGGGGTTTCCTGTCTACAAGCCTGCGACGCCTACAAGCCTGCGACAGTCAGTTTGTTGTGACAGTAATGAAACATGTTTAGCCTAAGCTGCGTTTCTTTCAAAAAAAATTTCTGGAAAGTTATGGGCTTTTCTGCAGTGATTTCTCATCGATCGCCCATTAATGAAAGCAAAGAGTGAACGTCGTTCCAAATGACAAAGCGACGTGACTGCGATTGCTAAGACGCCGCGACATCACTTCCTTTTCCTCGCTGTGACATACGAATGTATCTGCAGATTTAGACATTTACTTTCATCCCGACGGGAGACACAGCTAAACCTTGCTCCCGTTAGCGACGTCTTCATGCCGCATTGAAATCCACATGATACAAGTATCTACTTCTCTCCATCATTTACCAAGGCAACAGAGTATCTTAGTTTTTTTTACTTTTCTTGTGCGACTGAATGTAACGCATTCATCGAAATCCTGTGTCAGTTCACCTTAAACAGTCCGTACGAAATCCAAGTGCCAGTCGAGTTGAGTTCGTGTTCGTCCGTGTTGGTAGGCCCCGTTGCTGCAGCACTCAACGCGACACCGAAAAGGAGGCGAGGATAGGGAACACGCGCGAAAGAAAGATCCGTTTCTCGTCTCAAAGCGAAACGTTCGTTTTCGGCATTCACTGAAATCGAAGCTGTCGCGACGTTGTCAATATAACCAATCAGGGGACGCGCTGAGCCTACAATGCTTCCGTCCCGTGGATCCCTTAACAGTTTTTTTTTTCATTTATTTGGAATGTCACTGCAAATCTTGATATCTGGTTCTCCCTTCGTGAGTTTTGTAACGTGTCTACTCTATCTTCCTTTTTCTTTTTTATGTCATTTTGGGAGGTATTTTCATCCAGTGTTGCCCGCGTTTGCCACTCTTCCCATCCCTTCACCCGCTGATAAACGGATGTACGATAGGCGGCGCTGTACAAGAATTCTGACTGGTGCTACAATGGCCCCTTGACATTTAAGGGGTTCTTAGATACACCCCCTCCTCCCTCCTCTTACATCACTACGCTTTTCTTCGTTAGAGCCAGCTCGCTGTATTGTATAAACGTGCCATGAAATGCTTCACGGTGCGTTGCCTTGGCACTGTCAACAAGGCAGGCTTCTTTTCAGCCAGTACTCCTAGGCGGCTCGATTATTTCGCCCCGAGGCTAGCAGCTCGCATTTTCTCGGCAGCAGCGTCGCTTTCGCGTCAAGGGGTTCCAAACGAGATGAAAGCGGAGGAAAAGAAAAAAAAAACTGTTTCTGGCCTCCATTATGATGTTAATTTTCACCGGCTGCTTTTCTGCCTCGCTGTTGAATTTGTGCCTGTCGTCTCTATTGTGTGTACGCCGGCTCGGCGCTGTCATCGGATCCTCGCAGCGTATCAGCTATCCCGCACTGTCAGTTGACCGTGCGAGTAGCGTTTCGGTCTTTCGTTGAACTCTTTTCGCTTCATGCTCGTTCTTTTTTTTTAATAGACGATGCGTAGAGGAAAAATAACGAGAGGAAATAAATAAGCGACGTCAATGAAGAATCTACTGCGCTCTCGACTTGCTAAAGGCGGTGGCTTTTTTTTAAATTTTTTTGATCCCGCGATTCGATTATATTTGCGGGCCGAATGTGTCACAACGTCCCGTTTTCTCCTTACCATGCCCCGATATTTCTGATACTTTGGCTGGCGTCTTTGTAAATAAATCGCTCTGCTTTCATGCTTTCATGTCAGCTCTCGGTCCTTCGAGAGTGTATATACCATAATGAAGAAAAAACACAATTTTTTTAGATGCGAAGCAGCTTTTGCTCGGGGCTGTGCTCGTCCTTCCTTCACGCGTCCTCTCTCCACTGCGCATGCGCGAACTCTCCCCCCTCTCCTCGCGTGAGCGCGAGGAGGTGGCGTAAGCGCTGCCTCCGCTTCTTTTCTCCTTTCCCGTTTCTTGCTCAGCCCCAGCTGTGCGCTCGTATATAATCACCGAGGAAAGAAAAAAAAATAGGAGGGAGCACGCCTAGCTTTCACAAGCCAACCTCCTCTGAAGCCGCTTGCTCCTCGCGTTCGAGGTTCATTTCCCATGATGCTCCTGTTTCATTTCCTTTTTTGGTGGGCTCATGAACAAAAACAAAAATTGACGAGCACGCGCGTCTAGCGTCCACAAGCCAACCTCCTCGGACGCCGCTCCCCCCTCTCACCGATTGCCTATCACGTGAGGGTGCTCATTTCCCAGCATGCCCCTGTTTTATTTTGTTTTGGCTGGGCTTCAAAAATGTCACGTGACGCTCCCTCCTGTTTTTTTTTCCTCCATATATATAATGCGGCGCGCGCTCACTCCCGTTACTCTACTCCCGTTGTACTTTCCTTCGCAACGCCATTATGGACGCTCGCGAAGCTGAATGTAAACGGCAACGCCGGCAAGCTTTGCACTCTCCTTCGCAGCGGCGCTATGGACGCTTGCGAAGCTGAACGTAAACGGCAACGCCGGCAAGCGAATCTCGAAACTGCGAGGCAACGCGATGCAGAAGCGCAACGGAAACATCGAGATGGGGGGGGGGGGTACCATAACGGTACACAACATATACACAACTCCACGCACAAATGAAACATACACGGAAACGTACAAATGGACACACAAGTGAACACCCAGCGCTGCTTCGCATCGCCACATGGTTCCCTTTAGTGGAAGATGGTGTAATTTTTTTTCTCGTGTCTGGAGCATTATTGGCCAAACATTGTTTTGTGCAGAATACGCTTTGTTCTTCCAGAGAATATGAAATATCGGTAGGTAACAAACGTACGCAGAAATCTGTGATAAGTGAATCTCTTTATTCAGATAAACTTTCTTGTAACTGTTGTTTAATTTTCAACATGTTTATAAAGCGAACGTCTCTGTGTGGAGGTGTTTTCTGTACCTGTATAAGTAAACGAATGCTCACTAAGTTAATTGGATGCCGAGCGCGTGCCTAATATTAATTCTTTTTTTTCTTTTCTTGCTCTGCGCCTCACTTTATCGACTCACAAGATGGGTTACTCATCGTCAGTTGTTTCAGAATTCCTGGGCATTGAAACTTCCATTAGCCGTGGGACATATTATCACATCGTTGCGCAAGCGTCGTGTCAAAACTGGAGGCGATGCACTGAATCCATTCGTGCCTGGGATCTCCTCAACTCTATTCCTGTCGATACTGTCATTTACATGGCGCTAACGTGAGACGTGGATCTGAGAAACTCTGTAACAAGAAATGCACATCACATAATTTTTCTTCATACTCTCTCCCGCAGCATGCTGTATACATGCCGCCTGGCAAATTTTCTCCTCTCTCTCTCTCTTATTATAGCTGATCTGTCAAAGGTCAACAAGCAAATCTCGTAATTTTAAGAGAATTCAGTTCTGGCTTAGTTGATTCATAATTGTGAACTCCAGAGCGCAAATAACGTATGAGACAAAGAAGAACGCACAGAGCACAGGACAAACGCCAACTCGAAACTGTCATTATTGCGAAATACTTTTCTACGCATATATGTCTAATACAGAGAAATCTTGAAGCTTACCATATCAGAAATAAAGGAAGTGATCGTATCAGTGGCGCTTCTGTAGCGTTACGCAACCAAGAAACCGAATTTTTATTAGAGTTGTTCTAATCTGTATTCGGGCGACATGCCTGCTTTGTTGTTGATGGGCAATGCGCTTGCTCATGCTGACTGTTGTGACGTACATATTCAAGGAAAGTTTTCTGCAATAAAGATAGCTGCGACTTGGCTCTTCTCCTGTGCTGTGTTTGTGTTCTTCTCTATGCCGTATGTTATTTGCGCTCTGCAGTTCGCAAATACCGTAATATCGCTTAAAGCAACATTTCGCGAATGCGATCCCTGAAACAACGACTGTCTGTCAGAGAGCCTGAAAGAGACTGTCATACCACAGTATTCAGAGTGAAATTTGTGTCCTGAGTTGCCGACAGGTCGGACAAAAGTTATTCTAAAGTATTAGCGCCACCACTTAAATCAAGAAAGTTCGGCTCTCTCTCTCTCTCTCTCTCTCTCTCATTTTCTGGTACTGAGATGCCCATTAACATGGAACACCATCTTGGTGTTACACGTCTCATATTCTGGTAACGAGATGCCCATTAACATGGGACACCATCTTGGTGTTACACGTCTCATATTCTGGTAACGAGATGCCCATTAACATGGAACACCATGTTGGTGTTACACGTACGTTCTTCTCACCAGCGGAACGACTAATTGTAGCAAACAAAATATCAAGGCGAAAACCTTAGGTGCTTCATCAAACGCGAAAATTTATCGCCGTCGGCGTTAACACGAGTGACGCGAGAATTGATCACTTGATGACGTCATGATATGACGTCACAGATTGCCATAATTTATGGCGTCATAATGATGTGACATGAAGACAGCATCACATGGTATTGTCACTCGGTCAAAAGTGGCCGATCACCGACGCAATGCAAAGCGATGTGAGGCGCGAAAAGGTTCCAGTGCTCCCTCCGATCCTGGAGACAGTGCAAAACCACGTTAGGTGCAGAAGGCTTTCGGACGGGGGCGGGGGAGGATCAATACATCGACGGAGAAGAAAAAGAAGATGGCTTTCGCCTTCGAGTCGTCTTCGGTGAATGAATAAGGGACCCCGTGAGTTTTTTCTCACTAATTACCACAACTTTTCGTATTACTCTCCATCAGTGGTACATATACGGTGTTATTCCTTAAGAGAAGGCTGATGAAGTCGGCGTAGTTTCGATCACCACTCGGCCACAAGAGCTGGCGTGCTTTCGTAGTACGTCGGTCAGCCACCTTCTCACTCATGGTTGGTTCAGCGATTGGGAAACCCGCGGCGCACAGTACAGCTCATGAGAGATTTACGCAGCGTCCCACGCATACCCTGTGGTATAGCATCTGCGCTCAATAACTTTTGCATGGCGGGATTGTCGAAGGAGGGCCCGGCATTCCATCGGTCAGCCTGCCAGCACCTGCTCATACGTCTGCCACGTGCTATGCAGAATGCAGCACTGCTGTCCCAAGCGTTACACGCCAGTTGCGAATGATGTGCTGATTTATATGCTCCATATATAGGAAGGCAGCGCAGTGTTTCTGAAGGGTCTTGCATGTTTGTGCGTTCGAGCTTGCGTGCCTGCGCAGCCATCTGCGTGCAGCTGTCGGGTAGGCTTGACGCGCATTAATTTTGTATCGATGCTGCAGAATTCGGTACAATCGAACCCACATATATCGAAGCCGCATATAATGAATTACTGTGTATACTGAACTGTTGTAAGATCCCCTTGAATACATTTCGATATGAGGAATATTTTATGTATCGAATTGCCTATAGTATATGGAACTCTTATGATCCCCATCATATTCATATATCCGAGTTCGACTCAGATTCATTCATTCATTCATTCATTCATTCATTCATTCATTCATTCATTCATTCATTCACTCATTCATTCATATATTCGCGCGTGAAATTGTTCATTATTTTGTTCGTACCGTTTTATCATTGTTCAATGGGCAATTTTCATTTAGTAACTGCAAATAATGTATCTATTATGGCGAGAACTTCGCGATGGATCTCTGAGGTTAACGTTGTAAACTAGCGCCGGCACCATCAGAAATACCGTGGTACTGGCCTCCATGCTGACTTAAAGTTGAAAACCTTGGGTAAATTATTATTGTGGCCGTATATCTATGCACACGGGTATTTTTATTTACCTTTTGTCCCGAGGTAATTAAACTGCAGCACCTTGGAATCTACGAGTAAAACCTGCACGTAAACAGCTGCGAATAAACTGCGGGTTAAGATGGTGTATATCTGTGAAAAACACGTCTTTCTACCAAGTGTATACCACTGCAAGGCCCAAACCAAATTTACGTTTTAGCATTTGCACAGCGCAGGAAGCGGTACATTGGTTGTTGTTGAGAGTATAGTAAAACGATCACTCTTAACGGCCTGCCATTTCCTAGCGTTGCAAAATCAGTCCATTCAAAACACCGCTTTCGTTTTGCCTAACCCTGAAAAGTGGTTAGAGCTGTACTGGAACACGACACATTCGGAAATGCTTGTTTATTGCTTCTCTCGGAAATCTACCACCGCGAAAACCCAACGCCTGCCGTAAAAACGCATAAACAAAGTGCGCGGTCACGCAGCAATCACTGCGTCGTTTGACCTGCTGCCAGCTTTGTGATGCGTTCACTGATGAGTAAAATATCGCATTGAATATGCGGCTTATTTGTGTGGATTTTGAGGACACGAGAACAGCGCCAGAAGCTCGGACCACTACAACGACTTTTCTGAGTCTTTAAAGATGTATACCGTCGTCACTGCCATGTGTTTCTCATCGGGCTTCTCGATGTGCGGCCATGTTTAGCCTCATCCTATATATATATATATATATACCTGTCAACAAACATGATATTAACAGTAATAACAGATGAACGGGATAATCGATGACTTAGTAAACTGTCGCCGTGGCAGTATATATATATCACACTTCAGACAAGGTATAGCGTGCGTGATCTGAAGGCAACCGTCCAGCGACGACTGATCACCTCTTCACCCAGCACGCTGACAAGAAGTGAAATTTACACACGGCTCCGGGAGGAGCTCGAATGAATTATTTCTGTTTTTTTCAGCTACCAATCGCTCTGAGAAAGGTTTGTGGTATTCATAGACGTTACCCGATGTAGCGACAAGCATGACATGAAACTCCACATTGAAGGAAGAGATATGTCGGCCTTGTTTACAAAACGATGGCTGAATAGCCAATGAAATCTTTCACGTAACCCCACAACGTTCAACGCGTCATACTCCAATCTACAGCGCTTCCATGTGTGTGCATAGGGGTGTACTTGATGGTCATCGGGGAGAACAGAGTAGACAACGGCACGAAGAACATACAGGACACAGCGCTGACTATCAACTAGGCCTAATAGTCAGCGCTGCGTGCTGTATGTTCTTCGTCCTGTTATCTCCGCTGTTCTGCCACAATGTTTACGAGCCAACTAACCCACCTAACAATAAGAACCCTTGTACTGGATGGCTTTCAGCAAATCAAAGACAACCGACTGCATTTTTCAAAGAAGAAATATGACGTTAGAACAAAGACGTTTACATGTTTACTCACTAGAGAGCTTGAGAATTGGGGCCCCAAGGAGCTTGGGGACCCAAGAAGGTTGCGAGCCGCCAGGGCGCATGCGCAGAACCCAAGCCACTCTTGGGCTCTCGCGTTCGCATTGTCCCAAGACCCTAAAATCGAAAACTAGCGCGGGTCACCAAGGCGTCTCGGGTCGCCAGCGAGACTATCCAAACGCAGCGCGGGCCACGACGCAGCATGGCCCGCGTCTTGCAAAACTTTAATGTCGCCATGTGCGGCGCCTCGTGCATTTGACGCTACGCCGCCTGCGTTTGATCCATGGTTCGACCAAACTCCAAACTATGCAGCTCCTTCGAACTCAAGAGCAGACTACCCAGTGCAGCTTGGGGACCCAGCGGCTTGGGTCCCCATTTCTAAAACTTTCTAATAGAGAGTTTGAGAATTGGGGCCCCAAGGAACTTGGGGACCCATGAAGCATACGAGCCGCCAGGGCGCACGCGCAGAACCCAAGCCACTCTTGGGCTCTTGCGCTCGCGTTGACCCGAGACGCAAAAATTGGAAACTGACGTGCGGCCCCAAGGCTGCCCAAGGCGTCTTGGGTCACCAGCGAGAAGACACAGACGCAGCGTGGGCAACGGCGCAGTTTGACCCGCGTCTCGCATAATTTTAAATTTCGTCACGGGTGGCGCTCCGTGCGCTTGACCCACCGCAGCCTGCGTTGGCCCAATTCTCAAACTCTGCTGATCATTCGAACGCAAGAGCAGGCTGCCCAACGCAGCTTGGGGACCTAGCGTCCTGGGTCCCCAATTCTCAAACTCTCTATTGTCTAAACTCAGTGCGTAGGGACATCTGCTTGCAGCTCTCCCATAGTAGACACGGAGTGCTCTAAATAGTCTAGCATATGTGTTAACCCTTTTAGGCCGAGTGATTCCAATTGGAATCATCAATTTTCTAGGTCACTCAGCAAGCACCCAGTAAAGATAAAGCGTTTTTTTTTCAAGAGCTCATACTTAGCACCTGCTCTACATATGGTACCAACCTGGTACATAAGAGAGGTCACGTGTGAACAAAGAAATTACAGAAGTGGTCATGCTGTTCGCGCATTTCGCTCACGCAGCTTCTGCTTCCACCGTGCAGAGATAGGGCATATATTTTAGTTTTGCGTCGAAAATTGGAATGTTGGCTATTGGGCATTACGCTATCCGATCTAAATAACTGTTTAAGTTATAGATTAGGTAAAAAATGGAAATATTATTAAATAATAAGTACTAATAAAATTAATTTTGAGATTAATTACTATTCTCGAAAACTATGAGGAAATATTCTCTTTTTCATTTTTTTGCACTACTGTGATCATGTACATCTCAAAATTTAAAAACCGGTTGCTTACATATAAAATAATTTATTTGGGACTGAAAGGGTTAAACACAGGTTCACTTAGGCGTAGCTTACCGCTCTCTTTTGTTACGGTGTGCGTATAATAACCTAAACCATATTTTTTAAGTGCTTAAGCGTTTTTATGCTGTCTGATCGTCTGTCCTGTCACGCAAGACAATCGCAGGGTCCCTAAGATGACTCGAGGGCGAAAGTCGTCCGCTGATTTTTCCTCTCAGTCATCTTCTCCCGCTCCGCTCCAAGAGCTTTCTGCACCGAACGTAGTTTTGCACTGCCTCCAGGATTGGAGGGGTGTTTTGGTTTTTAGCTGTTTTTTTCGCGAAAGAGACCGTTATTATATTCAGGAGGAAGCAAACAGAAAGGGAGAAGGCAGGGAGGTTAACCAGAAGAGGTTCCGGTTGGCTACCCTACACTGGAAGATTTCGGAAAGGCTCGGCCACGAACAAACATAGCGCAGCAGTCGTTTTCAAAATGTTGCGTTTCTCGCAATGAAACACCTATTGCCAGCCTTTTCGAGGGTTATTCGTTGCGACCGCTTCAAACAATCATGGAGGGACAGCCTGAAGAAGACTAAACCACACACTCACCTAACCACTGGCGCCAACAGTTTACTAGAACAATACTCTCTCCTCCTCCCCCTCTCCCATAAAAGCTCGTTGCTCTACTTTCCCGCACGGTATGCACGCGTCCTAGTGTCACGAGGGAAAAAAACTGACCGCCGTACTTCATGAAAATCCAAACGGGGCCCCCAAACTCAACTCTCCGGCAATAAACGACCTGCCTTTGCCCTTAATGGCCACTTGTTGCTCACAGTACTCGTAACGTGGCCCTGTGACCTGCTTGACCGTAAAAAAAGCGGCAGATCCCACGCATTGTGGGAATCGGTTTCATGCGAAGCGGTGAGCGAGTACTTCTATGCTGTACTTTATGGCTTTGAGCCAAGGGTTACGAGGTGGGGTGACGTGTTTTTGTAAGTGTGGTAGCTGTGTGGACATCGTGGGCTTAACAGGCACGTCGACAACACTGGCGTTTAAAGGGTAACTTATGATGCGACCTAATGTCAGCCCTCACGTTAGAGTACATACGTCAGTATTGCTGAAACTTAGTGCTCTTTATGGTGCAATCATGTGAATATCAAACGTAACTTTCGTTAATGTATTCCTTCGGGGTCGAGCAATGCTTCAATAAGCTTGCCGAATCATAGGAATACAAATCTAATGTTTAATAAACTGCTATAAAAGGGGAGCCAACACTGAAACCACAGCCGTTAATCTAATCTGACGCCTGTATCGTATGAGTACATATGTAGTGTTTATTGATTTCTTGTAAAATTATATAGCCAGCACCACAACCAAATTTGACGTTGCACCGACATTACTCCTGCATAGGCTGTTTTTCCAAACCAGTTTATAGACCTGGCGTGGCTCTGTGGTAGAATACCTGATTGCCACGCAGAATGCTTTGGTTCGATTCCTGCTGCGATCCTAATTTTTATTCTTTCCAATCGTAGGGTCCACGCTGCCGATGTCAATTTTTCTTAACGCAGTCGCATTTAAGTTACCAATGTCTGTTGATGATGGTGATGATGATGCAAACTTTATTTGGGTCCAGAGAAGACGCAGGGGAGACCCCGCGCCACCCGGCTAGTCTCATTTCCGTTCTCGCCGTTCCTGGGTGGACATAAACTGTCAATCACCCATGGCGGGGCGCTTACCCGTACATCGCGGGTATGTGCCACACGTGTCAGGAGGAAAGGGTTTGACGACGTACGCGACAGCATTTTGACGTTCATGTCATCATCCGACAGACATATTCGTGAAATCCTCTTACCCTGCCATGCCAATTTTGGACTACACCAAGTTACCAAGTTATAGATAGATAGATAGATAGATAGATAGATAGATAGATAGATAGATAGATAGATAGATAGATAGATAGATAGATAGATAGATAGATAGATAGATAGATAGATAGATAGATAGATAGATAGATAGATAGATAGATAGATAGATAGATTCAAAGTGCCAAAGGTTTGCTAAGAAATGCTTCGCATTTAAAAGCTTAGACAGGGCAGCTGCATGAGCCTTTAACAGTGGATCTACTCCACCGCCCTCCGCCCTGCCAGTATATCATCCGGAAGTGGTTCCGCAGACGAACTCTGCGATCGGCCTGACCGCTGCTCCTTTCCGTCGCTTTGGTGACGGACCGGCTACGCCATCGTCCTCTCCCGAACATCGCCAACCCTTGCCGCGTGTAGACTGGATTCCTTGCTTCTCCTTTTGCCTCTTTCCCGTCGTCCTCCTACAAGAGCCGAGTAAAAAAATATGGAGTAGAGCACGATCTTATCTAATATGGTGGGACGTTCCCTCCAGGACGAAGACATATAGCGCTATAGTACGCGTAAGTCTGATGGGGACTCTGTGTCCATCCCAGCGTCAGTAGAACGAGAGGCGTGTGCGCACTTGTTATCCCATCTGACATCCCAGACGCATTGCTTCACTGGTCGAAACGACTTAAAGTGCTCGCCCGAGTGAAACGACCTTAGATATATTGGCGATGAGAGCGCTCAGGGCCATGCATTTCGCTCTCTTTCTTTCTACGCATTCGCAAGACTCCCGAGTATCGTGTTTTTCTCTCCCGATATCGCCGCGATCTATACATTTGCCGAAACATGCGTGCAGCACTTCGCCGATGAGGCTGTGCAAGCGCGCTTAACGCCGCCTTAGAGAAGAGATGAACGCCGATTCTGTTTGCATCGCTGGTTCTGACTGACGCTTGTAGCGGAATGTAGCGCCATATGAAGAACAAGAAAGGATAATAAAAAGAAAGAAAGCAACGATAAGTCGTTCGTCGGTAGTTACGTATATATTGTTGCGAATATATTTATAACTTATTTACAGTGTAGGATGGTCCAGCAGTCAAGATGGCGGTTGTTACTTCCAGCACACCGACACGTCGTCTGCCTCTTCTTCGCACACCTCACCATAGTCATAGCTGCAACCCCGCTACATCGACCTCCGGCGGCGAAAGCGCCGACTCGGCGCCTGTTAGCAGGTGATGGGCGAAAGGTACGGCTTCAGGCGAGCGACGTGGACGACGTTTGAAGACGTAGAGGGTGCCGTAGGGTCCAGAGGGGCGATGTCATAGGTAACCTCAGTCACCTGGCGTAGCACACGGTAGGGGCCGGAGTATTTGGGCAGAAGTTTTTCGGCCAGGCCAACATGCCGAGACGGAGACCACAGGAGAACGAGGTCACCCGGACTGAAGCGAACGTTCCGGTGGCAACTGTCGTATCTATGTTTCTGGCTGAGTTGAGAGTCCGAAAGGCGTCGATGGGCGATCTGACGGGCCTTTTCGGCTGTGCTGATAGCGTGGCGAGCATATTCGGTGGAGATGTGGTCAGGGATGGGTACGAGCGTGTCGAACGGCAAGGTCGGTTCTCCTCCATACAAAAGGTAAAAGGGAGAATATCCAGCAGTGTCGTGGCGCGAGCTATTGTAAGCGAAAGTGACAAAGGGTAGAGCAATGTCCCAGTCGCGATGATCAGTCGAGACATACATGGCGAGCATGTCAGTGATCGTGCGATTCAAACGTTCTGTGAGTCCGTTCGTTTGGGGATGATAGGCCGTTGTAAGCTTGTGCTTGGTTGCACAAGAGCGAAGTAGGTCCTCGATTACCTTGGATAAAAGTAGCGGCCTCGGTCCGTGATGAGTTGACGAGGAGCGCCGTGATGTAAGATGACGTCTTGTATCAAAAGTCGGCGACGTCTGTAGCGCAGCTGCTCGGGAGAGGTCTCGTAATGGCAAAACGGGTAGAATAATCCGTAGCGACGGCGACCCATCTGTTACCGTTGTGAGAAAGTGGGAAAGGTCCCAGAAGGTCGAGGCCGACACGAAAAAAAGGCTCAGCAGGTATGTCTATGGGTTGAAGGAGCCCGGCGGGGTGTACAGCTGGCCTTTTCCGGCGTTGGCACGACTCGCAAGAAGCGACATAACGATGTACGGAACGGTAGAGGCCGGGCCAGAAAAAGCGTCGGCGGACACGGTCGTACGTTCTTGCAACACCAAGGTGGCCGGCCGTTGGTACATCATGTAGTTGCTGAAGTACGGTCGAGCGGAGACGAGTGGGTACTACAACTAGTAGTTCCTGTCCCACTGGGCGCATGTTCCGGCGGTATAAGATACCGTCTATGATGACGAACATGCGAAGCGAACTGTCCGTCGAGTCAGTATTCAGGCGGGTGATTAGATCTCGTAGGGACGCGTCACGCTGTTGCTCGTAACCGATGTTGCCGAAAGCAGAGAGCGAGGAGATACAGATGGACGTGTCATCTGTTACGTGGTCTGGATCGTCAACGGGGTACCGAGAAAGGCAGTCGGCGTCTTGATGTAGACGGCCGGACTTGTAGACCACTGTGTACGTGAATTCCTGGAGGCGCAGAGCCCAACGAGCTAGGCGCCCTGTTGGATCTTTGAGTGCTGAAAGCCAGCATAGAGCGTGGTGGCCTGTGGTAACGGTGAAAGGTCGACCATATAAATAGGGGCGGAATTTACCAACTGCCCATACAAGCGCCAGGCACTCGCGCTCAGTAATAGAGTAATTGCGTTCGGCAGGGGAGAGGAGCCGGCTGGCATACGCAAGAACTCTATCATGACCGGATTGACGCTGGGCTAACACAGCGCCAATGCCGTAACCACTAGCGTCTGTGCGGACCTCGGTTTGAGCAGACGGGTCGAAGTGGGCGAGGATCGGCGGTGTGGTGAGCAGCGTAATGAGGCGGGAAAAAGCACTGGCTTGGTCAGGACCCCACCAAAATGGCACATCTTTCTTGAGAAGATCAGTGAGGGGGCGGGCAATATCTGCGAAGTTTCTGACGAATCGTCGGAAATATGAGCATAGGCCCACAAAACTTCGAACGTCTTTGGCACAAGTTGGTACGGGAAAATCGAGGACAGCGCGAACTTTGTCGGGATCGGGTCGGATGCCAGATGAGTCAACGAGATGCCCGAGAATAGCAACTTGGCGATGGCCAAAGTGGCATTTCGATGAATTAAGTTGTAGCCCAGCCGCCCGAAACACTGAAAGAATGGACGAAAGTCGGTCGAGGTGAGACTCAAAGGTGGGGGCAAATACAATGACGTCGTCCAGGTAACACAGGCAGATAGACCATTTAAAGCTGCGCAAAAGCGTGTCCATCATCCGCTCGAACGTAGCCGGCGCATTGCACAAGCCGAACGGCATGACTCTGAATTGGTAGAGACCGTCAGGCGTTACAAAGGCAGTCTTCTCACGGTCGAGGTCGTCTACGGCGATTTGCCAGTAACCAGAGCGTAGGTCTATCGAAGAAAAATAGGTAGCACCATGAAGGCAGTCCAGGGCATCATCGATACGAGGAAGCGGGTAGACATCCTTTTTGGTGATCTTGTTTAAATGCCGATAATCCACGCAGAAACGCCAGGTGTTGTCTTTCTTTTTAACTAAGACTACAGGGGAAGCCCACGGACTCGAAGAAGGCTCAATAACGCCTTTTGTGAGCATCTTGTCGACCTCCTGTTGAATAACTTGGCGCCCTGATGGTGAAACTCGGTAAGGACGCCTGTGAATTGGAGCTGCATCACCGGTATCTATGCGGTGCTTAACTTGCGAGGTTTGACCTAAGGGTCTACCGTCGAAGTCAAATATGTCAGAGTAGATCATAAGGAGATCAGTGAGGTCTTTAACTTGAGAGGGCAAAAGTTCTGAGGCAATCATCTTGGTGATGTTGTTGTGCAGTGTAGAAGAGGTGACTGCGTCTACTCTATGCGGGTTCGGAGAGACGACAACGGGCAGTTCAGGTGACACCGATGAGATCTGGCACTCGTGCGACGGTGACAGAGTAGCAAGAGCAATGCCTTGTGGTAGGACTTGAGGGCTGAATCCGAAGTTCAGAAGAGGAAGGCACGTCTTGTTCGCTGTAACAGTTACAACTGTGTACGGAGAGGAGACGCTGCGGGCCAGTAGAACACTGGGAGAAGGAGAAACCACGTAATCACCATCCGGTACATTGGGATAGGGTTCAACAGCGACGCAAGTTAGGGCTTGTGGTGGCAGACGAATAGCCTCAGCACACGAAAGTTTGGTCTGAACCACCTCCGACACGTCGGCGGACGCAGGCAAGTCAAGTTGTACAACACCGGCCGAGCAGTCAATGACAGCAGAGTGGTCAGACAAGAAATCGAGTCCGAGGATGACATCATGTGGACAATGAGCGAGAACATGAAACAGAACGGACGTCTGGCGGTCGGAGAACCTCACACGTGCCGTGCACATTCCGAGTACAGCCGGAGTTCCTCCACTAGCGACACGTACAAATAGGGACTCGGGCGGCGTAAGGACCTTATTTAATCGTGCACGGAGATCAGAGCTCATAATAGAAATATGTGCGCCGGTATCAATGAGGGCAGTAACAGGTAGGCCATCCACTTCCACAGCAAGCAGGTTCTGGTCCGTAATGAGGGTCAGCAGAGGGTTTTCAGGTCGGGGGTCGAATGCAGCGTCACCTCCGGGAGCTGCATTGCTCAGTTTTCCGAGTATGGGCGTCCAGTAGGGCGGGGCGACGAATGGCGACGGGGCTGAGGTGACCGGGAGCGACGATCGCTTGGGGACGGCGAACGGCTGGAGCGTCGGACCGATGTCGCAGGAGCCTCAGCGTATGGTCCACCGTCACGAGCGGGAAACTGCAGGGGCCGGTGGTTGTCGTCACGTCGATAGCCAGAAAACGAGCGAGATGGAAAGGTGCGAGAACGACAGTAGCGAGAAATATGTCCTACACCGTGGCAACGAAAGCAGATCGGCTTGTCGTCCTGCGTTCTCCACTGGGCAGGTTCACGATAGCGGCGAAACATTTCCGGTGCACGAGGAGGCGTTATGGAACTGACACGAGGTTCCGTCAACGAACACACCGGCTGCAGTCCGACATTCGCAAGCTCTTCCCTCACAACCTGCTGGATCAACGAGATCGTTGGTCGAGGATCATCAGATGGCCGCGTCAGGAAAGATGGTGGCGACGCCGCCTTGATTTCTCGGCGCACGATGCGAACTACGCTCTCGTTGGTAGGCGGTTGACCGCATGGCGGCTGAAGGTCCTCGCAAGATGATGTAGCGGCCGTGTTCGGAAGTCGCACGAAATGCTGGGCAATGCGGCGACTCTTCAGTTCTTCGAACCGGCGGCACTCTTTGATGATGTCGTCCACGGTGGAGCAGTCTTTAGACACTAGTAAATTGAAAGCATCATCCGCAATTCCCTTGAGCAAGTGGCTTACTTTGTCACCCTCTGACATGTTGGTGTCGACACGTCGGCAAAGGGCCAGGACGTCAAGGATGTAGGAGACATACGATTCGGTCGAAGATTGTGCCCGACAGGAGAGTTCTTTAGAAGCGGCCCGCTGGCGTCCGACGGCTCTACCAAATAGGTCACGAAGCTTCTGTTTACAGGCATCCCAACTGGTTATGTCAGCTTCATGAGCCTGAAACCACGTACCTGCTGTTCCGCAGAGATAGAAGTCAACGTTGGCAAGCATCATTGTAGGGTCCCACCGGTAGACCGCTGCAAACCGCTCATACTTCGCGATCCAGTCATCGACGTCAACGGGGTCGGTGCCGCAGAAGTTACCGGGATCGCGGGGTTGAGTCAATACGACCGGCTGTACCGGCTGTACCGGAGGCGCGGTCGAAGCGGCAGCAGCAGAGTTGCTTTCTGTTGACATATTGCGGCTGTCCAGGATACGTCCGCTGCGGAGTTCCGTCTTGCGTAGTACCCAGCACCTCCACCAAAATGTTGCGAATATATTTATAACTTATTTACAGTGTAGGATGGTCCAGCAGTCAAGATGGCGGTTGTTACTTCCAGCACACCGACACGTCGTCTGCCTCTTCTTCGCACACCTCACCATAGTCATAGCTGCAACCCCGCTACAATATAGAGGGAGCGATCGCGCGTGTGTTGGCGAAGCGAGAAGGCAGGCTGGGCAGGAATGCGTACTCCGCATGTGACTCACGCGCCCTTCGGTGCGGCAGCATTGGCTCACGCGCAATCGATTGCTCGGCCGCCGGGCAGTGGCGCACAATTAAAGCGATCTGTCCGTGAGACGGCGACGCTTTCCGGGCGCACGCGAGTTGGGGAGGCAACTCCTCCGAAGTGACACGGGACTAGCAGGTCGATTTGTCAGCGGCACGCCGGACCCCCGGCGTTTTCATTGGAGTGGCCGACGAAGGAACGGAACCGTTTTATTCGACGCGATAGGGCAGTCGCGAACGCCGTAGCAGTGTGTGCGTATTTGCAGCATGCTGGGCGCCTGGCCAGCCGCTTGGACCTAAAGCTATACACACTCGAATGCTATGCAGGCGCTGCATTGATTGCCTTCTTCGGCGGGAGGGCGTGTCGCTTCTTTTAGCTGCTGAGCTGTTTGCCATCAATTGTTAAAGGGCCCCTAAATCCCCCAGAGGTCGAAATTTAGTTGTGGAGTTGCAGTGGTGCACGAATGTACATCGAACGCTATCGGAATTACACGTATTTGCTCGTTTCGCTCTTTCCTTCGCTACGCTGCGTTCATCGGCTCGTCTGTCCACCTCTCCGAATGCCCTTCCTCGCGTCCGAGATGAAAGCGCAAGGAGCACCTGCATCTGCTAGCAGAGGAGCACGCAAGCGTCTGTGGTGAATAGTGAGATTTGCCCCATTTATGTGGCACATACACGCTATAGGAGTTTTGTACCGATGCCACGAAATTTTCAGACCAACGAGAGGCATACAGCTGCGCTGTAAAAGTATGGCGAAATTGGAAGATCGCCATACATGTAAAGGCGAGTAGAAAGGTGACAATACAACAACCTGGTGGTTATAAAAAAGTTAACCGAAAGTACTTATGGCCTGCAGGAAAATGCTGAAGGCACTAGACTAGTCGCGCTGCTGCAAAAATGCAATCACTAATCGTCGAAACGCTACACTGCCAGGCACGGTCACTTAATTTCCCCAAGAGGGTCTTGCAACAAAGCCGGACATTTCTTTTTCTTGCTCTCTGCGTCGCTCAGCAGATATCGGCTCCCCATCTCGGTTCTCGGATAACAAAATTGTTTATACATACCTCCTCGCAAGGGCACTGCTCGCATTGCACCGTCCACGGCTGGAACATCATTTATGCTGACTTTCACTTTTGCTATGTGTCGCGCAAACCTAAAAGTAAAACTAGGATCCGCACTCGAGTTTAACAGCACTAATTAAATCGACGCTACTGAGCCCGGAACGGGCGATTGTTGTTCTTTTGCCGTAACGTTTTCCTATTGTTTCTCCATAGAAGAGGCAGTAAAACACGCGTAGTCACCGTCATCAGCGGCAGTTTCGCTTTGTTTCTCTTCTTCGAAACAATTAGAAGCAAACGAGAAGTCCGGAGAGTAGTGATTAGTACTATTTGTAGGCACGGGGTTAGCACGCTACGCCGTCGGTGATGCACATGTTGCTGTTGCCGCTACCGGTCGTCCGCAGAACGAACTTAATTGGGCGCCCGGCACCAGAGCTCGAAGCCCTTATCAGGCGTCGGGCTATAGAAGCAGCGCGTTACAACGAGCTGCTTGACTGGGCGAAAGCACGTATCATCGGAGCCCGCGCCCAGCCCGAGAACAAACACACATACATACACGGGCACGCGAAAAAAAAAAAAAAGTGTACGCGCCTTCACTTGTAGCCGTGTACAAGCCATTATAATTAACAGCCCATAACCATTAGCGGAGCAAAGCTGCCATGAACCGCCGTTAATGAATCATGGCCGGCGATGGAGGAACGCCGTATAGTGCGTGCGGCGTGCAGTGACACAGCGCGAGTTTCCCGCCACCTTTTCGGCGTGTTTAATCAGTCCGCCATGGTGCAGAGAAAAAAACAAGAAGACTTCGGCAGTAGGGTAGACAAAACGAAAATAAATGCAAGGAAGAAGCCCTTCTTACTATAGGAAGCGAGATCTAAGCTATCGCCGGTATTTCGAAAAAAAAAAAAAACTCGGCTTGAGAACATGTTGGTGGCAGCGCAGTCAAGAAGAAAAAGAAGATGTTTAATGACAAGAAAGAGGACAGGTTGGCCTGGAAAGCGGGTTTCTAGCCTGCTACTCCTCACGGGGGTAAGGGGAAGAGAAGGAGGGAGGTATGATGACAGCTGACTGTGGTATGGCACAATGAGTCACTGTACACTCTGTCCTGCACGGGGACAGGGCACGCGGGAAAATCTTTATACCGCACATGCTCTAAAGACGAGCATCTAAACCTGTATCGTTGAGAAATCTCAAGAGGCACTTCAAACTTCGTTGGACCTGGTCTGAATGTTCCCGAGCATCCAAAAGCTTCTCCTCCGAAAAAGGTCGGCTGTCTAGACGATCTACGACGTACTTATGTGATTGTCTTTCGTTCGCGTATGGAGGGTCGCGCAGTCAAGTTGTTCAACGTCACTGGCAGCTTCCGAAACTATATATATATATATATATATATATATATATATATATATATATATATATATATTGCCGCGCCCGCTCTAATGCAGACAACGAAGAAGATGATGTGGGCTCGGACAGTCTCGCGGAACGGGACTCTGACCGAAGAAGAAGACGTGTTTTGTGTCTATGGTCTTGTCTATGCTGCTGCATAAAACGGGCTGCTTGCTCTTCTACAAAACGTCTTGGTTGTCCGTTTACGGTGCACCGCGACACTGGTGGAGGTGCTGGACCGCAACCCTGCCTGATGCTCCACACTCAATCTGGGAGCCGTTCATCGAGTCCTGACGCGCCGTCACCTGTTACAACTCCCGTCCACCGCTTCAGTCGGCGGTTGCTAGGCCTCTCTCCTGAGCTGACCGCCTTCGAGGAATTGACTACCAGGCCTTTCGTACATCTGCCAATGGCCAACACCAGCCCGCCACATATATATATATATATATATATATATATATATATATATATATATATATATATATATATATATATATATATATATATATATATATATTGGAAACTAGTTGCCCTAGTGAGCCGACTTCGCTTTGATCTGTTGGAAAAAAACAACAACGCAAGACTGCAAACCAAGGCTGTTATTTTCTAACCGGAGCTTAACTATATCGGTATTTACACGTAGTACATGGACTGTTTCTCGTGGAACGATAAAAGTTATCCAAACTTGCTACAAATTAAGCCTTCAGTTCTCACTTTAGTAAAGTGGAGCAAGCAATATCGTAATTAATGAGGTTTACAGACCGTTAATGACGTCGTCATGGTGTGTCCTTTGTCGTGAAGTTGTATTCTTCTTCAGAGCTTCTGTGAAAGAACGAGCAGCTACAGCAGAGACGTGTAGTGGCTAGGCACACTCTTTTCTGGAGCAGCGAGCGCTTGTATTCGCGTGTCTCTTCTTCGTCCGTATGCCAGAGTGCGCTGTAAGCTATTATGGATTTTCCCCAGCTAGCCCGGTCAGAAACCTCGCTACAGTCGTACAGCCTGAATCAAACTTGTCTAGAGCGGCCAGTCAGCCGCTTAAGCCGCCGTTTTTCGCAAAAATATGCAGAGACCGATGCCGTAATAGTACAGAATATAGTCATACCGCATGCTAGATCCTTGTGCTATAATGCAAGCATGAACGGAAGCTTGTAGCTAACCCTAGGTACAACTGCGGACGGCGACAGGGTCCACAGCCATGCGCTCGACCGCTGCAGGCAAGTGTGATTCAGGCTGTACGCGCCGATGTTTCGAGGGCTTTCTGCATTTGACTGAGCGGTGAACACTGTTACGTGAACGCGGGCACACCACTTGTCGTTCCTTCCCTTCTCTCTTTTAACAGGAAAGTGTTTTATGCCGGGGTCCACCAAGACTTTCATGACGTATTTCCGTCAAGGAAGTACGTCAGCAAAATGAACGCTATCAGATGGCAAAGAAAAAAACTATAAGAAAAAGTTCCGTTGACGGGAACCAAACCCATGGCCTCCCGGGTCCTCGACGATGGCTGGCGGGCGTTTAGCCCACTGACCTACCGCCAAACACATTACGGAGGCGACATGAACGCGCCTTTTATCTTTCACACTTGCCTCTCACAGTGCTCTTGGATGGATGGATGCTATGAGCGTCCCCTTTATAACGGGGCGGTGACATATGTGCCACGAGGCTCGAAGAAAACACACAAAAAACGCGCCGTTGCAACGACCGTCTCATTCGGCGCGTTTCCAATAGTTTAATTGCTTCAATGCTTTAGCACACCGTGAGGTGGCGGTTTTAGCGCAAGCCTCGTTCATAGCACCCATCCATATCGACGAATAGCTCTCCGACGCTCGCCTGGCTGTAGCCTGGCCGTGAAGTAACGGCCAGGCTAGAGGAAAGAAGAGTTAATTTTAAGGGCTAGTTTTTCTTTGTTATACACAATATTAATGACCACTAACAGACAATATTACCAAGGAAAGTATGGAGGACGTTATTAGTAGTAAATGTAAGGTAAATGTGAAGAAAGAAAAGTGGACGAAAAGATCACTTGCCGCGGGCAGGGACCGAACCTGCGACCTTCGAATAACGCGTCCGATGCTCTACCAACTGAGCTACCGCGGCGGCCATCACCCCGTCCACTGTATAGGGTATAAATGTACATTTAAACGTGGGAGCGTCAGTCAGCGCCGCCAGTAGCCATGACGGCGAGTGTGGAACACTCGCCAGGTTAGAGGGAAGACAGGACGCGCGTAGCGTTTCTCTTCGCGTTTCACGACGCTTTGAAGGAGTGCATATCGACCATTAGTGTTCATTATGCGCTTGTTGATGCAATCTTTGCGCGGGATTCACCATATGCGGAGTCCACGTATATGTTAAGAACTTCAGCTACCGTAAGGGTTAAATCATGATCATGGGCGTTTGTCGTCGGTAGGGAGATGTGCCACTAGGCGGCAACGTGAGTGCGATGCGTCCACATCAAGCGATGCTGTATCTGCCAAACAACAGCAGACATTGTACAAGCTCTCATATACCAATGCACTATAAACAATAAATTGCTGCTTTCCCTGCTCGGTTCTTTCTCCTCCATTGTGTGGTTAACCTGGTTAACATACCGGCCTCCTCTCCTCTCCCTTTCGCTTTTTCTCTCTCGCCTTTTTACGGGCAGGACAGTGCAGTGGCCTGATGACTTTTGCTTGCACTCACTAGTGAAGGCACTTGGCCACACAGATACGTGCCCCCCAAAGCAGCCTGCGCATGTCTACATGCTCGGTACACGCAAAGAGAAATATTACTAAGTGGGTTGCTTCGGGAGCTTCCCTTTCTTTCTTTCTTTCTTTCTTTCTTTCTTTCTTTCTTTCTTTCTTTCTTTCTTTCTTTCTTTCTTTCTTTCTTTCTTTCTTTCTTTCTTTCTTTCTTTCTTTCTTTCTTTCTTTCTTTTAAACAAGGAGGTTGGGAAAACGCCCGTGCTGCCACCGCAGCCATTTCGTCCTCGCTGCTTCGCGCTTTCCATTCCCAGTGAGCCGCACGCGTGAATCTTTTAACGCGTCTCTGTCTCGTCAGCTCTGCGGTGCAAGCCGGGTTCCAGCGGGCAACGAGGTTTTGCGCTCTCGTCGAGGCTTAGTTGCTGGCCGCCTTCGTTGTAAGCTTCGAAGATAAAAGAAAAAAAAAAGGAACAGGCAAGGATTACAGAATGAAAGAAATCAATAGCGCACTGAACACGCGATACGAAAGTGTGGGTGGCGATAAACAACAAATTATTTCTTTGTTTTTTCGCTTTCATGTCTGACTCGAACTAAGCGCGCACGTACCAGCCGACACTTTGTGTACCACTGTGCTGTCTGGAAACGAAAGAAAAGCTGTGCCGGTGTTAAAAGGAAAACCCAGAATGAGAACAATTTGAGTAGGAGAGGCCCCACCCCCTCGGCCCACCAGCTTTCGCAGTGTTGGGGCGACAAGCGCTCGCGGTTGAATTCTCTTATCTGTCGCGTCCCAACCTGCTGCGCAGTCTTCGCCTCGCGTCGCTGGCCGCTCTTCGTGCGCGACTAATCCAGTGTGGCGCATGCACGGCCATGCGTGCGCGTGAAACGCCCGTTAGGCTGCTGCTGCTGCGGGTGAAAAAAATCTGCATAAATCCGCTTATTGTTCAACTGAGGCTCTTGAAAAATGCGCGCTCCACTCGGACGCGCTGGCGACTCGTTGAAATGCTGTCTCTTCAACGGTTCATTGTTTTTTCGTTGTTTTCTATTTGAAACAGTCCGTGTGCGTCTGTCTTTTCTGTTTTCATCTTCGAAGCTGTCGCTTTTTAGGAGGAATTGCGATTGTGCAGACAGAAAATGAAGCTAGTTTATTGCCGGCTTTGTTGTTTCGAGGGATGCTGTGCATACATGTGTGATTGCGTTTCAGTTGCATCCCGCGGAGGAGTAAGAAAGAGAATTCCTTAGAAGGCAGAGAGGTCGGCCTGAGCTAGTGCGCTCTAGCCCGCTACTCTGCACAGGGGAAAAAGGAAAGGAGAAAAGAGGAGTGAAATTTTAAATTTTTAAATTTTAAATAGCACTGGCTCGATTGTTTGAATCGGATTTCAGGACAAAGCTCCAAATATGAGAGGGCCAGAAGAGTTTTCGACAGTTTCGGCACGGCTGCATTTGTCTTTTTAACATGCGAACCACAGCTGTCTTGCACAGATGGTCTCAGAGGTAAACCTTGAAAAACAATATTCAATTAGACCTGCGCCGTAAAAATAATCGGACAGCAAAGCTGCCGGCGCGCGAGTGTTTGCGATATGCTAGAGAGATTGCGTGCATAATCATCATCGTCATCATCATTTATCATCATCATTTCGTTTCATTTACTTCTTTATTCATCCCCCCGCCCACTAGTCATGCGATCTGCGTGATTACTACTACTACTACTACTACTACTACTACTACTACTACTACTACTACTACTACTACTACTACTACTACTACTACTACTACGACGACGACGACGACGACGGCTGCATATGGTACACTAAGACAAACTCGTTGCCAAAAACATGGCTCATCCCTCTGTAATAGGAATCGGTATAACACGAAAGTGAAACGTGTCTTCACGCAGTTGAGCGTTTGTCGGGCATTGTTTCGCCCTAAAGGCGATTGAATGAATTCTATAGAAACAAATTGTAACGTCACGCGAAGAGCGGCAAGCAGCTCGAAACTTGCAACGCGCTGCTCAAGCAGAAAAGATGTGCGGAACGAACATACACAGGAGGAGCGCGAACAACTGTCACAGCTCGTCAGTTAAAGCGCGCTGCTCAAAAACAAAGGAGGACGCAGCAAACGAACGCACAAGCATACACAGGATGAGTGCGAACTACCTGTAACTCATTTGTCTCTGAGCGGTGCGCTCGTTTCGCAAAAGCGGCCGCTGCAGTGAGCGGAGTGACCTTCGTGCTGTCTGTAACTTCAACGCAAACTTGCGGTGAGCGCACGATACGTACAAACCACCGCCATCACGAGATAAGCGCACGAGCGACCACGCCCGGCAAAGGCGCGCGCTCTTCGCAACGCGTGGGGCGACGACCTTTAAAGCGCGCCCTTCGACTTTACGCCCTTCGAGCCTTTCGCGCCATCTCGCTAGTGATAACGAAAACACGCTGATGTACCACCGACCTCCGAGTACCGCTACCGGCAAATGGTGTATATAAATAGCTCGCCGTTAGTATGGTGAAGAACGTGCCGTTTGTGGCCGAGTCGTTTCGCGCTGCCGAGAGGTCGTAAATTCGACTCCCAGTGACATAACTTTTTCTTACAGTTTTTTCTTGGCCATGTGTTAGCCTTTATATTTTACAACGTCGTATTCGTGATGGAAATACGCCAGTGAGCCGTGGTGGACCCCGGCATAAAACACTCTCGTGCTAAGGAAAAAGAGAGGCCATACGTGCTACCGATAATTCCTTTCGAGTTTGAATGGCTGCCGCTCAAGATTCTCCGCCAGAAATTCTCGTATACGCTGAAGGTCAGAGAGATATAGGAGCACCAGTCACGTTGTCAAACCAAGCTGGCAGGCCCGTAGCCAGGATTTTTTTTTTTTTTCGGGGAGGGGGGCACTTGCTGAAAGCCTTGACTATTTGAGAAAAACGCCTATTTTCAATATTTATTTTCGGTAAAACACCATGTATCATAAAAATTTCGGAAGGGGGGGGGGGCTACGGGCCTGCAAGCTGGTATTACGATAGCTTCGCCGTATTAGTCAGTTGCCCTTTTGTATCACACACAATGCTTAGCCATGCAGTGGCTTACTGAAAATATCTAGATCGAACTTTTAGGGGCGAAGCTCCTTAAGGCAGCACCCGTTCGTCCCTCGTAGTCGTAGTAGTAGTCGTAGTGCGTAACCAGTCTTACGCTTTGAGCTCCAAGGTGGTGCCGGGGGGAGATTTTTCCTGTGCGTTGTTGAACAATAAAAAATTCGCAGCGTGCGCGTTAACTAAAAGCCCAATTCTTCTGTCTCTCATTCCCCATTAGCAGCCATTGGCATGTTCCAGTAGGAAACGTTAGTAGAAGTAGAGTAGAGTAGAGTAGAGTAGAGTAGAGCCTGGAAGCTATGGCTCATACCCACACTGGGGGATTGGCCAAGAACCGGTTAGTTTTTAAAGGAAAAATTGAAATTAAAGTTCAAACTTTGTTTAATTAATACGAAAGAAGTATAAATGAATTAGAGTTAAAATTATACTACTAATAATAATATAGAATAGAATTGAATCAATAAAACCGATAATTTTGGGGAAAAATAGAAATAATACTTACTCTTCTACTTCTACTACCACATGGCTCTGAGGTAGTAGAAGTAGAAGAGTAAGTGTTAGCTAAAAGCCGACTTCTTCTGTCTCTCATTCCCATTAGCAGCCATTGTTTACCTCCAAGGCAGTGCCTGGTGAGATTTCTCCTGTGCGTGATTAAACAATAAAAATTTTGTTCAAAACGCCGTTGATTGATGAAAGAAACCAACGAAAGAAAAGCAAAACGAAAGAACGCCAGATGTTTCTAAAGCAAAACGAAAAGACGCCAGCTGCTTGACTAAAGACGCCAGATGTTTTCTAAAGCAATGGTTTTCTAAACAATGAAAATCCACAGCGTACATGTAAAATTAAAGTGAGCTGCAAGTCGTCATAACTCATCGAACCTTTAGTATAAACGCACCCGATCTCACGTCGGTGATGATGTACTGGGCAGAATTCACGGAAGATTCACAGTTTAACGATGAACCTCCGCAGCTTCGCCCACTCATCATCATTCACTCCGTGGATATGCTGTGATTTTTTTATGTCAGAGCGTGGCTTTCAAACAAGCCGCCAGGTACCAAGGAAATAAAATAAAAATGAAAACGCACGGGAGAGAGCAGCGGGAAGAATAAATGAAATCGACTTACACATTTACAATGACCAGATGTCAAACGGGACCATTCTACGAAACACGAAAAATCAATACAGGCTTTCCCTTACTTGGGGTTATTCGACGTGGTATTCAGCAGTAATATTCGATCGAATTCGTGATGACGGTGCTCAGTGTCCTTCGCCTTATCGTCGAGCGCTCTTTTTTTTTTTTACATTGAACAACCGCTAAATATAAGCGTAAACATTGCACAACAGCGTGGCCTGTACGCAATGTACACTCACGTATCGCCTGACGAAACGCGTGGTCCCGGACACCTGGGCTCGACCCTTACCAAATAGCGCTGATAGCAGTCTTGCAATCCTCTAGAGTCGAAAATACTGCTGGAGCCCGACAGCAGCTACGGACTTTTTGAGCTCCTCATGTTTCTTAATACAATATTGGCAAAACGTACCCACTGACGCTGTGAATATACATTCTGCGAGCAACGCTGTTGCTAGCGACGCCGTTGCATTCAGATGACCTTTCGCTTGCCACGCACTGCGACTGAAATGACGTGACGCCCTCGATGACGTTTTATACCACGATAAACGACGTCTCATGCTTGCTACATTGTTTTTATCAAGCAAATGTCGGCATCTACTGATGATAGGTAAAGTTAGCTAATACAACGGCTTGAAAGGCCTCCATTTAAATAGCCATCGCTTTCAGCTTTTATTAGGTTCCTGAACGAATATTATTTCTCATTAACCTATTTCCCTATTCAGATTATGCTCGTTATTACTGGTTCTTAATTATTTGGATATCACCTTGTCAACAGCTGCCATCCTTGTAAGTCCATTATCGCGTAAAAACGGTGATGTTATGTCCAAGTCTTACAATGAGAACTGGTTAGTCAACTGCGCAGTTCTTAATATAGGAAATGATTAGTATATATTGTCTTCTTCGTACTCATAGTTAACAGATGCGAGAATTACGTTGAACTGCAGTAACTTCGTTATGAACAGCTTATTTAGCATGCAAACCTTTTATGCGGCTTGGGCCACGTATACAATGTAAGCCATACAATGGAGTCATGTCATTCTCTATGGCTAAGTAGCAGTTTCATACGTTTCCTATTGTTGCGAGTTTATTGATCTAGTTAGCTTATAGCCTCATTATCTACGTCCTGGAGTAATACAGTGAAGAGGCAGCCACTTCTGCGTCTGCCTTCTATCTCTGTGTCTCGTCCTTTTTACTGGCATTTTCGAGTAACATGAACCAACTGGCTCAGACATCGACTCTTCTCTCATTCAGAGGGCATGGTGTGGGTCCCATGTTGATGAGGCATATTCCAATGGACTCTGGAAGTTGTCAGATGCCTACATGGACTCCACCGAAAAGAGACCACTCTGCTTTTCTGTTTATGGCTAAGAGCGGCAGTCACGGGGTCATTTTCCTTTCGCATCGGAATGGCTGACAACTTTCTTTGTGACAACAGGGGTAGCGAGGAGACATTACAACACATATTCTGCGACTGTCCTCGCTACGATGTGCTGAGACAAGCACTGGCAGTCGCCCATGTTCGACCTGACCTCGAACCAATGACGGCAGTTGCCATTTTATAATTTCGCCCTGAGAAGTCATCGCGGGTGAAGGCAATGAAGGCATTGCTCAGATTCTTGAGGACAACAGACCTGTGCCAGCGGTTATAGACCATTAGCGATATCGTGAATGTGAGGTGTGTGACTTTGTGTGTGTGATCTCCCTTTCTCCGTCTTTTTTTTTTCTTTCAAACTCCTCTCTGTCCCTTTACCTGGTGTAGGGTAGCACAGCAGTTTTTCTAGACCTGTTAACATCCCTGTCTTTCCTCTCTCTCCTGTTTCTTCCTTCCTTCTAACTGTGGACGAACGTATACGTCTTGCATAACATTTCTCTAAGTCATAATGGTGCGAGCAATATGTTCCTGCGGAGGTATCCAATTGTGCGATTAGCTTTGTTCGTTATGAAATCGATGTGGCACTTCCAGGATAATTACTTATGAGTTATATGGACACCGATATATTTGTATATTCTTACACTCTCTAAAGAGATGTCATCAGGTACATAGGCAGGGGAAACTTCATTAGTACGTGATATCCGCGTCGATTTCCATTTATAAACGTTAAGTTGCATGCGCCCCTTTGTAGTCCAGTACTTCACTAAACCACACAGCAGCGCTGCGATGTTTGTTTCTTCATATAAAGGTGTTATTGCGCTATTCCCTTGTATACAGTGCACCGAACTCTTGGTAACACAATCATATCCGATTAATTTTCTCATTGCACGCAATAAGCATCCCACTGAACCGGTATATATTTCTGACAAACGCAACAATCGAAAAAAAAAGCGCATCACTTATTTCCGAATGGCGCGGTACGAATTAAAACTTGGCGCTTTATTAGCCAGAACCAATATTCAAGTCGACAATGAGGCGCACATAAATATCCTCATAATTCCCGCTTGACGGATGACGCAGGCAGAAAGCAATACTTCCCAAAGCCTATGAGATTTGGCTTAGAGCCGTTTTATTTTAATTTGCGCCTCGTAAAAGACACGTCGCTATTTCTTTCGGAAGCCGGTGCCGTCTTTTTTTTCCTATCCGTTTATTGTTTATTCTGCTTCTTTCTGTTCTTTTTATTGGAATAGTGGAGAAGGGGTATCGGCCAGACCTGGGGAGGGTAACGTTCAACGTGCTAAAACATGGCAGTGCGCAGGCACGCATTTTGCGCCGAATTGACGCAACTTCCGCAGCCAGACTATGAACGAAGTCTTTTTTTTTTTTGTGGTCTTTTGGGCTTTCCGGCGGCTCCTGCTTTTAATACCCTCGTTTAAACCCCGCCTTATTATCGGCTGGACTTTACTGCTTGGCCGTTCAGCGAGAATGGAGCCGGACGGGCACCGAAGTTAAACGTGGCGCCACTGACGCCACTCCCGTTTCCTGCTTTTATACGCCGCTTAAGTAAATCTATGCAGTGAAAAAAAAGCTGGGACAACGCACCAACTAGTGGAGAAAGAAAACCAAGCATTCTAAAGTTCTAGATTACACTCGCATCCATGGACTTGTCGTCTGTTTATATGCAAATAATGCACGGTACCTTTTCAATCAGCTTACTTTGTGCTACGCACGGAAAACCAAGTGTGAAGTACTCACTATGTCGCTTACATATGACAAACTGTGGACTGGAGTTCACGCAAGATATCCAGATGATTTAACGACAATATTCAGAACAAATATTGAGTATACCTCTAGAGACGACCAACAGGACACCTATATAAAGACAACCTACAGACGACCTACTGACGACCTGCAGACAACCTAAAGATAACTTACAGACAACTCACAGACAATATAAAGACGACCTACAGACGACGCACAAGCATCATAAAGACAATATACGACATACAAACATCATGTAGACGGCTTGCTAACGACGTACGGGTGACATACGCAAGGCATTTAGGTGCCTGCAAACGAAGTGGCCTCGAGAACGCTAAACAAGAATGTGCAGCAACACAAAGCAAGAGATGAAGTTGCAGGTTTGAGAAAACTCGGGCTCACCTCACGTAACGAATACAGTTTCCATGATACGCGTGCCTCTGGCCTAGTATGTTTCGTTAACTACGGGCTGCCTCGAAAGCGCCGAATATCGTAACGGCCTGAGACACCCAGCTTGGACGTTTCATGCGCTGCTTTCACTAGGCAAGGTGAAACGCACTCTCGGCCGTGTACGCGCCAACTTGAATAACAAATCGTCTCGACTGAGTAGCCCGTGCGGAAACGTAACTACAGAGCGCGTGGTCGTGACAGCAACCTGTAACGCGACTTAAGCCGCAGCTACTGATCCGACAGTGGTGTAGAAGTTGCGTGTGCCTTGGAGCTGTCGTTTGACTGGGGTACTGGCCGCATTTTAGTTTAGGCCAACATTGTACGCATCTCTTATATTATCGTCTGTCGCGCTCTAATGACTACATCCCCGCTCATGACAGCTTTCAGCGCCCTGCACACATTTAGTGAGACTCTATAGTCACCGCTCGGATCTCCTTTCCTTCTATCACCACCAGGCGCCTCGGCTTGTTATGGCGAGTGTTGAAGTTCAACAAAGAAAACTAAAGCGATGAAGATGTCGTTGCCTAAAATATGCGGACGTAACTAAACCTACAGATCAGGATACTGACGTTCACTAGATTTTTCTCTTATCTTTGACACTGCTCCGAGTCGCGTTCCTACGTGTTATTTTTATTCATTTATCGCCATCCTACAAAATACCGCAGTCAAATTGAGTTTCTGTTTTACAGACGGAGAATGCGAGTTCTGTTTCCTTTTGTCAAGTGCTTCCGGCGAATCCCAGCTTTCAACTACAGACGACAACTTCTCATACGCGATTTTTGGATTCTTCTTCATATTGCTTGGAAGATGAGCTTCGTAGTTGCTTACGCTTTGTCATTTTACCTGCTATTGCACAACTAACTTCTCTAAGAAAACTTAACAAGAAACCAGCATTTTCGGTCACATCTCCTCTACTACACGGCCTTGTCACTGTGCAATAATTAACGTATCGTAGTGTGCAGCACGCAGTCGTGTTTCTTTCTCTTAAAGTAAACCAAAGCACTTTCATCAAAATCTTTATATCATAACCCTCTATATTAGATGGTAATTATTGGAACAGGGCGTGTCGCTGGTGCGCACATTTCGACAAGTGCTCTTGTCCTCTTCAAGGCGGCAGCTGCCTGCCTTAGCGAGTGTATGCGTCTGCTTCGTACACTCTCCCCCAACGACAATGGCAGAGGAGGAGAGGGCAACGAGGGGAGAGGGTGGGGGTTAGGAGAAAAGGCGTAGGTGGATGCTGAGATAAGCTGGCGTGCTTAATTGGGTGAGTAGAGCGGAAACATATCAATAAAAGGCATCTTGCGCAGACACTGCGAACACATAGCACCCTGTGGACACGGCGAAGTAGTTACTGAAAACAGTGGCAAAGCATTCACACAGTATAGTAGGTGGGCTAGTTGGTATCGCAAAATGATATCAAACTTTGAGCGCAAATAAACGACGCAGAATGAAGAAGGGAAACGTACACCACAAAGGGATACAGAGCGCTTCGAATAGCTCAACCCGTAGTGGGTTGAGCTATTGCCTTGCACGAATTAACCAACGAACCTGTTTGCCGTGTTGCTACTTTTTCTCCGTTTATTACCGTGACAAACTGGTCGAGGCGCTGGGTACAATCCTAATGCGCAAGTTCGAACTCAAGACGCTGCAAGTTTCTGCCACCATT
Organism: Rhipicephalus sanguineus; assembly: GCF_013339695.2. Lineage (NCBI taxonomy): Eukaryota > Metazoa > Arthropoda > Arachnida > Ixodida > Ixodidae > Rhipicephalus > Rhipicephalus sanguineus. The sequence continues at coordinate 43,267,388 of NC_051177.1, forward strand.
TCCACGATTCCGGAGGAAAATCGAGCACTTCGCCACAGCCGTCATTTGCTCGAACTACCTCCTGAATTTTGTCTTGAGCCTAGCAAGAATGTCCAACACAACGGCAAGTCAGATGCAAGAGAGCGATATAGACCGACTCACGTCCACCCAAGCGTCGTCTAGGCAGCACGCATGCCGAAGTCGTTTCATGGTGATGTGTTCGACTGGCTAGACAACTTTGACCGGGTCTCAGCAGCCAACGAATGCCATGAAACCAAGAAACTGCGCTACGTCTACTTCGCACTTGAAGACTACGCTCGCATGTAGCATGAGAACCACGAGTCATCTATTACCATCTGGCAAGAATTCCAACAACAGCTACGCGAGGCATTCAGAAGTCCCTAAAGGAAAGAGAAAGCCGAGCAGACACTGCAGAGCCAAATTCAGGAGCCAAACGAAAGCGTGGCTATGTTTGTCGAGGACATGTCGCAATTGTTGAGACGCGCTGACCCTGACATGGCTGAGATAAAGAAAGTTCGTACTGATTCGGGGTGCCAAGGAGCTGCTGGACTCATGCGCAGGCCCCCAACTACCATGGACGAGTTTACCGCTGAAGCGACGACAATAGAGCGGGTACTTAAGCAAAGCTCCCTGCAGTACGACCGCCAAACAACTGTCACCGCGTTGTTATCTTTCACCTGTGGGCACGATCTAGCAGTGCTGCGAGAGCTTGTGCGGAGTGTTGTCCGCAATGAGCTTGAGAAAGTTTACCTCAGTACTACTCAGCCGACTGCGACCTTTCTGGGTGACATCATTCGAGATGAAATCAGGAACGTGATCCAACCATTGCTCCCAATGCGCGTGGAAACTCCTGTTCTGTCTTACGCCAAAGAATTACGCAGTCGTCAACCTTCTACGGTACGCCGTCCACCCTCTACACTTCCAGAACTGCCACGTCAAATCGCTCCTGCAAATGCCTACGAGAATACCTACGAGTACGACGTCCCGCGCGACAGCCGGAAGTGAAACGTATGGCGCACCTCGGACAACAGGCCTCTTTGTTTTCACTGTGGTGAAGCAGGCCATCCGTACCTCCAGTGTCCATATCGCAGGATGGGCCTTCAGAGATTTCACCCTAACGCGCGCCGACCCAACAACGGGGAGCGCCCACGCGATATTGAGCTGTACCTAGCAGCTCAGCAGCCGTTTCCTCCTGCACAATACCGCCAGTCACGCTCACCTTCTCCTCGGCGCCTCAGCTCGCCTAGTGAACTCCGAACTATCGGCTCCACAGCAAGAGAGTCTTCGCTCCCTTCTGCTTTCCTTCAGTGACTGCTTTGCCACGACGTCAAAAATCAAGCAGACACTTGCTGCGAAGCACATAATCATTACCGAGCCCAACGAAAGAGCTATTCGACAACATGCTTATCGTTTTTCACGAAGAGAACGAGACGCCATTGGCGAACAAGTTCAACAAATGCTTGCTGACATCATTCAACCATCTACAAGTCCATGGGCATCACCAGTTGTGTTGGTCAAAAAGAAAGACGGCACATTGCGTTTCTGTGTTGATTATCTCAAGCTGAAGAATGTGGCAAAGAAAGACGTCTATCCGCTTCCTCGCACCGATGACTCGCTCGACCGACTCTGACACGCGATATACTTTTCACCCATGGTTCTGCGCAGTGGTTATTGGCAAATTGAGGTCGATGACCGTGACCGGGAAAAGACCGCATTCAATACCCCTGACAGACTCTTCGAATTCAAGGTGCTTCATTTTGAACTGTGCTCTACTCTTGCGGCTTTTCAAAGAATGATGGACACGGTTTTGTCCGGTCTGAAGTGACAGTCGTATCTTGTTTACTTAGATGACGTCGTCGTTTTTTCAGCGACTTTCGAACAGCACTTTCAGCGTCTTCATAGAGTACTTGATGCGCTCCGAGCGGCTGGCCTGTCACTCAAGCCTGAAAAATGTCACTTCGGCTACGAGGAGCTGAAATTTCTCGGCCATGTCGTGTGCCGCGACGGAATTCGCCCAGATCCCGAAAAAACGCGAGCTGTTGCTCTCTTCCCAACCCCCACGGACAAACACGACTTTCGCCGCTTTCTGGGACTTTGCGCGTCCTACCATCGCTTCGTCCCGAACTTTTCGAAAATACCTGAACCCTTACATCATCTCACAAAAGACAACGTCGCTTTTATTTGGGACTCAAAACAACAGCACGCTTTTTGCGAGCTGCAACGACGACTTTAGACTCCACCAATCTTAGGTCAGTTTGACGAAGATGCCGACACTGAAGGGCACACGGACGCAAGCAATGTCGGCCTCGGAGCCGTCCTTGTGCTCTGGTGTCACTTGTCCCGTTAATAGGAAGGCAATCGCCGGGCAATCGCGTGGCGCCTTTTGACACTTGTATTTTTTTCGTTGCGCGCGCCCTCCTTTACGGGTAGCCGCCGGCGCCGGGATTTCATGTCGTCGTTTTAAATCGACGACGTGCGCCCAATTAAGCGCTTGTTTGTGACAAATGGCGAGAAGGCATGGAGAGAGTGATCGCCTACGTTAGTCGTACGTTATCATCGGTTGAATCGAACTATTCGACCACAGAAAAACAGTGTCTAGCTGTCGTGTGGGCCACAGCCAAGTTCCTACCGTATTTGTATGAGCGACTGTTCTAAGTAGTCACCGACCACCATTCTTTGTGCTGGCTTGCAGGCCTCAAAGACCCCTCAGGTCGCCTCGCCCGATGGAGTCTTCGCTTCCGAGAATTCGACGTTAGGGTGATTACTACAACACAGCGTGACTTGGCTCAACAACAGCGTAATGACCTGGAGCTTCGCCCACTCATCGACTATCATGAAGGCCAGCTTAAACAGCCACCAAGAACATTCAGGAGCTCGATTTCGTCATTTGCTCTGCAACAACATCCTGTAGAAAAAGAATTGTGACCCTAGCGCTCAAACCGCCCTTCTGGTTGCACCATCTGCGATGCGAGAAGAGATCCTCAACGCCTGTCACGACGAACCGTCTTCTGGGCATTTAGGTTTCGCGCGTACTCTAGCTGGTATCCGACACTAGCTCGTATCCGACACAGCCAAGCGTACTACCGGCCGAAACTGTCCCAGCACTACATCAATACGTGAGGAGACTGCCAGCGGTGCAAGAGTCCGTCCATAAAATTTGCTGGCTTTTTGAACCCTGTGGAATCACCCCGAGCACCATTTCAGAACGTTGGCATGGACCTGCTAGGTCCATTCCTAAAATCTTCAGCAGGTAACCGCTGGATAATAGTTGCTACTGATTATTTAACTCGCTACTGCGAAACACGAGCACTTCAACGAGGTATTGCTAGCGATGTCGTGGACCGCTTCATTCATGCTATCGTACTCCGCCATGGTGCACCAGCCGTGGTCCTTACTGACAGAGGCACGGCCTTCACCGCCCAGCTGCTGGAAGAAGTGATGACACTTAGCGGCACCGTTAACCGCCGGAGGAAAGCTTACCACCAGCAAACGAATGACCTGAAAGAAAAGCTCAATAAGACCATCACCTACACGTTTTCAATGTATGTCGAAGTGGACCATAAGAACTGGGACAGTATCCTTCCTTTCGTAATTTTCGCATATAACACCGCCGTGCAGGAGACTACGGGATTGAGGCTACCCCTTTCCGCTTGCTTCAAGGCCGCGAGGTTACTACGATGTTAGATGTCATGCTTTTACCTGATGCATTTGCGATCGCCACCGAAAATGCTGCCCAGTATGCGCAGCGCGCCAAAGAAGCACGTCAATTAGTTCGCTTGCGCATTAGCTCTCAGCAACATGACGAAGCTCACAGGTACAACCTTCGCCACAGAGAAGTCGCCTACCACCCCGTAGAAAATGTATGGATCTGGAGAGCACCATTTTGGGCTAGTTGGTTATCCATGACGTCAAAGACATTCAGTTGAAAGTTTGCGCTGTGTTTGTACTTGTCTTCTGTCCGTGTTTTCGTCGCGCAATTTTTTTGATGTCATGAATCTGGAGTCCCGTCAGCCAACGCGGCAGGCCGGAGAAACTCCTGCGCCGTATTTTGGGCCTTACCGGGTTCTTCAACGACTCAACGATGTCAACTACCAAGTTATTGCAGAGACCACGCGCGATCCTCCCGTCGTGCAGCACAACCGGACATCGTCCACGTGGCTACGGTAAAGCCGTATTACTCCCGCTGAAGACTTGCTCTTCTCTTCACATGTTCGAAAGCATCGAGTCGATGCTTTTAAAGAGGGGGAGTAACGTCACGGGCATTCAGCGGGCGTCTGACTGTTGCGCGGCTAGTTGCGCTATTAGTTGTTTGCGATGGTGTTGAAAAAGACGAAGACGTGCTGCTCGATCGGAGCTGCTCCGCTGGTTGCCGTGCCGCTACTTGTTCTCCTTTTATTACCGTGACAATATGTAATATAGCGTGGTAGATGAGTAAAATAACAGTCATGCATCATACAACGCGAATTCTGTAACCAGGCGTCGCAAAATGCAAATTGCGCAACGAGTGAGTTGTTAAATGCTTCCAACCCAATACAAAGGGCTCTGCCATAACTCCTCATCGTCATCAGACACAGCATCAACAAAGTGTACATAATGCCTTTTCATTCATTCATTCATTCATTCATTCATTTTTATTTTCCAGAATAAAAGGAAAACATTGCATTGTGGATGGTCTCCTGGGCTAAAAGCTGTAATGAAACACCTTGACTAGGGCCCAGAAGACCAATTACATGGCAACAAGTGACATCTGAAAAGATTTGCACCAAATGTACAAGTCATATCACACATGGTAGCAAAAATTATTTACAGAAACAAAGCATATAACAATACCCGTGTAAGCGAAACAGGGAATGATTTTTGGATAAACACATTTCTAACAACAAACAACACTAACAGAATACTCAAATTTATTTACAGAAAAGAATTAATAATACTACAAGTACAAGAAAAAAATAGCAATAGTACACCTGTAATCCTGGCAGTAAACTACACGAAACAATAATATCAACACAATATAATAAAGGAAAAGCATGGCAGCTAATCATATACAGCAATATACAGTGAAATATAGTACAACATTATGCAATAATTGAAATGTATGAATACATGAGTAATTCAGAAGTGTTTCACGTAATGTATTAAGCGCAGGTTTATGTAAATGTTTATGCTTATTAAGAATACATGGAAGGTTATATTTCAGTGACTGAAGTTTATAGTCAGTGCGAAAGCGCAGTATAAGCCAGCCTCCTACATTACGAGTATTGATAGCGTGACTGTTGCGTTGCAGTGCAGTGGTTAACTCGATAAATTGTTTAAATGAAGAAGAACACATGTAAAATGATAGCAGGATGCGGAACTCGTACATAGATTGGATATTAATTATACTGTTTTTGCGAAAATATCTCGATGTCGGTGATAAATAGCCAGTGTTGGCAATGTGACGGGCAGCTTTTTTTCTGCAAAAGCAATATTCTGTTGATGTTACGTTGAGTTTTAGTAAGGCAAACCAGACTGCAGTAATTTATATGTGATTGAAACAGTGCTTGGTAATCTGACTTTTATTTGTGTAGGAAGAATTTCCCGACAACGCGACAGAGCTCCCGCAGTAAAAGAAAGTTTCTTGCATAAAATACCTACGTGAGAGTCCCAACTTAGATGAGAGGAAAATGTTACACCGAGAATTTTATGTTCTCCTACAATATCTATTTTTGGTCTGCACACATAATATCTTCTTTAACATACAGAATCTTATTTCTAGCTATAAATATTATTACCTTAGTTTTCTTAGGGTTAATTTTAAGTTTATTTGATAGTGACCATAATGTAATATTGCAAAACGAACGATTACAACTTTCTACCAACGCATCTGTATCTGCGCCGGAAAACAAGACCGTGGCATAATCAGCATATATTACACATTTTACCGACTTGTTGATATTAACCATATCATTTATAAAAACATTGCAAAGAAGGGGCCTTAATACACTTCCTTGCGAGACACCTCTACTGACAGGCAATGAAGATGAGTGATGGTTACCTAAGCACACACATTGTGATCGCTCTGCTAAATATGATTTTATTAGAGCCAGGGGAGTGCCTTGAACACCATAGATTTCTAACTTATGAAGTAGCGTGCTATGGTCAATGGAATCGAAAGCCTTGGTGAAATCAACAAACCTAATGTAAATAGCCTGTTCTCGATGTTCTCTCAAATCATTTCTTTTAGCCTTAACAAAGCTAACTCTGTAGACCTTCCTTTACGGAAACCAAACTGAGCATCGCCTATAATGTAACTTTTAGTGAAAAAGTTCGATATTCTGGAAGGTAGCATTTTTTCGAAATCCTTAGCAAACAACGGAATAATCAGTATTGGGCGATAATTACCCAGCAAGTTCTTGTCGCCACCTTTAAAAAGAACAGACACACGAGAGTGCTTCATTTCACGGGGAAATTCCCCGGACTCTACTCCTAATTAAATATGTACACAAGTACAGGGGATAAATGTTCTAAAACAAATTTCATAGGACCAATCTGAAGATTGTCAATATCTAATGCACTGGTATTCTTAAGACTCATAAATGTTCTGAATACTTCCGGTTCGTCTGCCGAGTTGAGAAATATTTTTCAGCATTCCGAATAATTGAGCTATTCATTTGCACGGTATTATTAATTGGCGGTATACGACAAGTGAAATATTTATTGAAAGAATCAGCAAGTACTGCACCAGTCAGTACAGGATTGTTTACCGTAATTTCACGTGGCATGAAGTGTGCCTTGTGGCGTCCTAAAACACTGATTATTGCTTTCCAAGCTGCATCAGGGTACCTTGCACAGGTACCAGAAAACAACTTTTCCCAATACGCTATCTTCGCCCTTTGAAGGGCGCTGTTTAGTTTATTCCCGAAAGCTTTATACTGCTGCAGTAAATCTTCCGCTCGAGATTTCAAGAATGCATGGAAAAGCTTATTTTTTGGTTTATCAAACGGCTACTAGCAAATGTGACCCATGGCTTTCTTATTTTCTTTGACGGTTTAAATGTTTGAAAAGGAAAATGAGTGAGGTAGATATTTGTAAAAGATTCTATAAATTTTAAGTACGCATTTCATGAACATCTCTAATCATATAAACGAAAGACCAGTCATGCATGCTAACGGCACGCTTGAAAGCCTGCAGTGATTCATCAGTGATATTTTGTACTTGGACACTGCAGTTTGATGTTGACGCCTCTTTTCTGTTTTTACGGAACTGTATTGCATGAACACTGGACAGTGGTCACTTATGTCTGATGAAATAGTACCAGCGTTAGAAACAAGTGTGTCAGCATTCGTAATCATCATGTCTAACGGTGATGAACTTAAACGAGAACTGAAAAAAGTTACGTTATAGGCGACGCTCAGTTTGGTTTCCGTAAAGGAAGGTCCACGGTGTTAGTGATACGACTTGGCGTTGATATTAGATTTGTAAATCCAGATGAGTGAAGGCATGATGTGAACTCGCACACGCTGTTAAAAATTTAAAGTCATCCGTAGTTACAGAAAAATCGGAAACAAGTTCACGGGTCCGATAAGCTTCCACAAAGATGCAAACGCCCCCTCCTCGACGATTCGGACGATTAATAAAAAAGCACGAGTAACCGTCCAGATGAAGCATATCACAGCCATCGTAGTACCATGTCTCAGTCATCGTGATTATGTCAAACTTAAAGGGCCCCTCACCAGGCCACATAGCAAATTTTAGTTAGACGCTGGAAGTTGTTGTGTGCCGAATGAAGAGTAGTATGCCGCAAGAATTTTTCAAATCGGTTCATTACGAGCTCAGAAAAACAATAATTTGTAGCGGCGCGAAACCATGATGCGAGGAGGCGAGTTTCAAACCCTTGCCACTCGCCCCGTGTAGCCTTAGCAAGCCAAAGCCCTTCCCTGCCCTCTTCACTTGACACATACGCATGAACACGTCATGCGCATGCATGGTCACGTGCGCTTTACGTGCCAGAGCCAGCCCGAGCACGCGTGCGGCGTTGCACGGCCGCTACCTTTTTTTTTATGTAGCGGCCATGGGCGTTTTGTCGGCGTTCTCCGTGGTGTACTGCCTGTTTCTGCGGGACGGGCATGAAAGTTGAGACATTTGTACGGGCACGAGAGTGGAGGTATCATGAGTCAGTGCCGCATTAACGTTTACTTGGACGCGGTAGAATAAATGAGCATAATGAGTGCTCGAACGCGCCAGAACATTACTCTTGTTTCCAGGGCTGGCGTCTGCTCGATGCGCTAACCGCGGGGACACGAACGCATGGGAAAGGGAGGCACATTAGCCCCGCATCTCGCTGCAATTCACGAAAAAAAAATGAAAAAGACGCACACATTCCCCTTGTGTGTCTCATTATTTTTCTAAAGTTTTATTCATCTATTCAAGCAACAAGTTACACAAACTACACATGTCGTGTCAAATAATTATCGCAGTGTCACGTGCTACTGTTGGCGACGTCAGAGCACAGTCGTCTACGGAGAGGAGCGACGTCACAGCACTACCATCTACGTAGGGCCATTTTCTCATGTACGTCATCCCCTCATTCTCTAAAGCGCGCGCTCGCGAGAGGAAGGGCAAGCAGCGTTCACCTTGAAATTTGACCCATTTCTGCGGCGCGTAGCGTTGCAAGTTTTGGCAGACGTGATTGTGAACGCCCAGTGCATGCATTGCGCTCGTTCGCTCAAAATTGTCAAACCTGGTGAGGGGCCCTTTAAACGAGAACTGATTATTAAGCATGTCATGTCATCTTTTTTCCCAACTGCTGAACGTGCATTCAGATGTAAAGTGGTGTTCTGCGATCGACAATGTAGCGAAATATTGCCACGCCCGCTTCTTCTTTTATTTTGATGTGTTCGAGTTTGACCAGCAAGGACGGTTATCAACGCTCGACGCTGGCCCCGAAGCAGTGTTCGAGAAGCTTCACGATTTTGGTAGATCGTTTTGTTAAGATTGCGCGCCGCACGCGAATGTTCCAGCTTTCTCGAGAGATAACGCCGCCACCAGCGATATTGCTGGAAAGTTCCATAGCGCTTGTATAAAAGCCGACGCGCTTGACCGCTTGTCAGTTGATCGACGGACGACGCCCTGTTCGCCGCTATCATTGTACAGCGTGTATTGCTGTAGTTCTAGTTCTCATTTTCCGGCCACAAGTTCGGCCAAATAAACAGTTTCATCCTGCAAGCGCCGACTGCTGTCTCCGTTGACGTCACGACCACGTGACATCTGGTGGAGGTGCTGCTTCTTCCATGATCCGGACGCCCCCGCGAAGCGCTGACCCAAGCCCAAGCCGCGACGAGGACGACGGCAAGGAGTACCCGGATCGTCGAACAAGCCGCAGGCAGAAGGGACTGCTGCCAGAGCACGGGCTCCTTCCCGAAAAAGACAGACAGTCGCAGATCCCAAGATCGACCGCAGCGACGATGACCGACCCCGTGCAGCCTGCGCCGATCCTTCTTCGGCATCCCAAGGAGCCGCCAACCTTCCGCGGGTCGTCGTTTGAAGACCCGGAGACCTGGCTTGAAACGTACGACCGTGTCGCCGCCTTTAACAACTGGACCAATGAAGACAAGCTGCGTCACGTGTACTTTTACCTCGAAGACGCGGCCAGAACCTGGTTTGAGAATCGGGAGTCCTCAATGCAGACCTGGGATCTTTTCCGCAGCGCATTCCTGCACACTTTCACAAGCGTCGTCCGCAGGGAAAGAGCCGCTTCTTTGCTGGAGACCCGGGTGCAGCTGCCAAACGAAAACGTCACCATCTTCACGGAAGAGATGACTCGACTTTTCCGTCAGGCCGACGCTGCGATGGCGGAAGACAAAAAAGTTCGCCTGCTCATGCGGGGTGTCAAACAAGAACTTTTCGCGGGACTTGTTCGCAACCCGCCCACGACGGTCGCCGAATTCCTCACCGAGGCTACGACTATTGAGAAGACACTGGACATGCGGACGAAACAATACAAGCGCTCGACGCTGTCTGCAACCAATTCCGAAGTGCACTCACTAGCCACCGACGACTTGCGCGAAACCATCCGAGCGATCGTGCGGGAGGAGTTGCGCAAGCTGTTACCTTCGCCGCAGCCTCAAGTGGATTCGATCGCAGACATTGTCCGCGAGGAAATCAAAGAGTCACTGGGTGTTCCTCAGCCGGCACCGCCGCAGCTTCAAGCAATGAGCTATGCTGCTGCAGCCCGACGCAACGCCCCCCCTCCTCGCCCACGTCAAGACGTCGCGCCGCCCCAGCAGTTCCGCCGCCAGGCACCACCGCCGCCACCACCGACGTCATACCGCCCGCCAGCCGGTCAGCGATACACACCGAGGAAGACCGACGTTTGGCGCGCCCCCGACCATCGTCCACTCTGCTACCACTGCGGAGAAGCCGGCCACACCTACCGCCGCTGCCATTATCGACAGATGGGATTGCGTGGGTTCGCCGTCGACGCGCCACGTCCACAGCAGGGGGAACGACCACGTGACATCGCCGACTACCTGGCAGGAACGCAGTGGACCTCCCGAGGACCTTCCCGATCGCCGTCGCCAGGCCGCTACGCCTCTCCCCAACGCCGACCATACACTGGCCCAACCCGGGGCCGGTCACCTAGCCCGCATCCGGAAAACTAAGGGCAGCAACCGATGGAGGTGCGGTTGCTGTACGACGAAATACCGAAGACCCTCCGCCGCCGACGCCACCGCCACGACGAAGGCTTGAGGACACGACGCGAACCCCTGACGACGAAACCTCGCGGACCGAAGTAGACCTGACGACGCAACGTGGAAGCAGCGGAACAAACCGACGTAGCCGTGACCCGACGCCACGACCTAACTGCAACGCAAGACGACGAACTAGCGACCTCGACGTTCTTATCGACGGCCACAGCGTCACAGCCCTCGTCGACACCGGAGCCGACTATTCTGTCATCAGTGGACCGTTCGCCACGAAGCTGAAGAAAGTTAGGACAGCCTGGGAAGGCCCCGAAATCCGGACAGCTGGAGGTCACCTCGTAACCCCGGAGGGAATCTGCACAGCGAGACTCACCATTAACAACCGGATTTACCCCGCGAACTTCGTAATCCTGCCGCGTTGCTCGAGAGATGTCATCCTTGGTATGGACTTCTTAGGCCTTCATGGTGCAATCATCGACCTGAGGTCTAAGTCAATAACACTGTCCACGGAAAAGGCACTACCGCCGCACACTCCGCCAAGAAAGCACGCCTTGAATGTGCTGGAAGACCAGGTCACCATTCCCCCTCGCTCCAGCGTCATCATTTCCGTCGGCACTCAAAAATCAGCAGACCTGGAAGGCGTTGTTGAAGGCGACCAGCACCACTTGATTAACCGCAAGATTTGCGTCGCAAGAGGAGTAGCAGAGCTGCGGGCTGGGAAAGCAACAGTTATGCTCACGAATTTCAGCAACGAGTACAAGCACGTGAGCAAAGGCACGACGGTCGCCTACATCGAAGAAATCGTAGAAGCCAGCAATGCTTTCGGCCTCACCGATTCTCCCGAGCCTACTCCGACGAATAAAGCGCCGCAACCAGCTTTCGACATCAATCCCAGCCTTCAGAAGCACAAACAAGAACAGCTTAAAACCCTGCTCTTGCAATACAAGGACTGCTTTTCGTCGTCGTCAAGAATTCGGCAGACTCCCGTGGCAAAACATCGCATCATAACAGAGGAAAGCGCCAGACCACTCCGTCAGAGCCCGTACAGAGTTTCGACGCGAGAACGCGAGGCCGTGAAGAAACAGGTCGACGAAATGCTACGCGACGACATCATTCAGCCGTCGAAGAGTCCGTGGGCATCCCCGGTGGTGCTAGTGAAGAAGAAGGATGGGACTCTACGTTTTTGCGTCGATTATCGTCGCCTGAACAAAGTCACGAAGAAGGACGTGTATCCCCTTCCCCGGATAGACGACACCCTGGATCGATTACACAACGCAAAGTACTTTTCGTCGATGGACCTCAAGACCGGTTACTGGCAAATAGAAGTCGACGAGAGAGACCGAGAAAAGACTGCTTTCATAACACCAGACGGCCTGTTCGAGTTCAAGGTCATGCCCTTTGGTCTTTGCTCGGCACCAGCGACTTTTCAACGGGTTATGGATACAGTACTGGCCGGCTTGAAGTGGCAGACGTGTCTCGTGTACTTGGACGACGTCGTTGTGTTTTCCTCAAACTTCGACGAACACCTTCGGCGCCTTGAAGTTGTACTTCAAGCAATCAAGACCTCCGGGCTCACCTTGAAGCCTGAAAAGTGCCGCTTCGCATACGAGGAGCTATTGTTCTTGGGTCACGTGATCAGCAAGGATGGTGTTCGCCCGGACCCGCGGAAAACAGCTGCCATCGCTGACTTCCCGACGCCCACCGACAAGAAGGCCGTACGCCGTTTTCTCGGCTTGTGCGCCTATTACAGACGTTTCGTCAAGGAATTTTCACGGATCGCCGAGCCACTGACGCAACTCACGAAGGCCGACGTCGAATTCAGGTGGGAAACGTCGCAAGTTCAAGCATTTCAAGAACTGAAACGACGCCTGCAGACGCCTCCCATACTTGCGCATTTCGACGAATACGCCGATACGGAAATCCACGCCGACGCAAGCAGCGTAGGACTCGGCGCCGTCGTTGTGCAAAACACCGACGGATTCGAAAGGGTCATCAGTTATGCTAGCCGGTCGCTATCAAAGGCAGAAATCAACTACTCCACAACAGAAAAGGAGTGCCTGGCCATCATCTGGGCTACATCGAAGTTTCGCCCCTACCTCTACGGCCGGCCCTTCAAAGTTGTGAGCGACCACCACGCCTTGTGTTGGCTAGCTAACTTGAAGGACCCTTCAGGTCGCCTCACACGGTGGAGCCTACGACTTCAAGAATTTGACATAACCGTCGTTTACAAGTCCGGAAGAAAACACTCCGACGCTGACTGCCTGTCCCGCGCCCCCGTCGACCCACCGCCGCAGGACGACATGGAAGATGACTGCTTCTTGGGAACCATAAGTGCCGAAGACTTCGCCGAACGACAGCGAGCGGACCCAGAACTCAGAGGCCTTGTGGAATACCTCGAGGGCAGAACCACCGTCGTTCCCAAGGTATTCACGCGAGGACTGACGTCGTTTTTCTTGCGCAACGGTGTTCTCCTTAAGAAGAACTTTTCGTCGCTTCGAGCCGATTCCCTTCTCGTAGTGCCCTCGACATTGCGACCAGAGGTCCTCCAGGCTCTGCATGACGACCCGACGTCTGGACACCTGGGTGTTTCTCGGACGCTCGCAAGAATACAGGAAAAGTACTACTGGCCGCGCCTTGTCGCCGACGTAACTCGCTACGTGAAGACCTGCCGGGACTGTCAGCGACGCAAGACACCGCCGACTAGGCCAGCCGGACTTCTGCAGCCTATCGAGCCACCTCGACGGCCGTTCCAGCAAATTGGGATGGACTTACTGGGGCCGTTCCCGACGTCCAATACCGGAAACAAATGGATCGTCGTGGCTACCGACTACCTCACCCGCTACGCCGAGACAAGGGCCCTACCCAGAGGCAGTGCCGCCGAGGTAGCGAAGTTCTTCGTTGAGAACATCCTCCTGCGTCATGGCGCCCCAGAGGTCCTCATCACCGACAGAGGTACGGCGTTTACGGCTGACCTAACTCAGGCAATACTGAGATACAGCCAAACAAGCCACCGCCGGACCACAGCGTACCACCCGCAGACCAATGGCCTCACCGAGCGGCTGAACAAGACCATCGCCGACATGCTGGCCATGTATGTCGACGTCGAACACAAGACGTGGGATGCCATCCTTCCGTATGTGACCTTCGCATACAACACGGCCATGCAAGAAACGACGCAAATGACGCCGTACACGCTGGTCTACGGAAGGAGCCCGGCAACGACGCTCGACGCAATGCTACCAACCGCCACCGACGAAGACGACCTCGACGTTGCCGCCTATTTGCAACGCGCCGAAGAAGCTCGACAGCTCGCCCGCCTGCGCATCAAGAACCAGCAGAGGGTCGACAGCCGTCACTATAATCTTCGACGACGCCACATGGAGTACCAACCCGGTGACCGTGTGTGGGTCTGGACGCCGATACGCCGACGTGGGCTCAGTGAAAAACTTCTTCGGCGATACTTCGGGCCATACAAGGTGCTTCGACGTCACGGCGCTCTTGACTACGAGGTCGTCCCGGACGGAATTACGAACTCCCAGCGACGCCGCGCACGACCTGAAGTCGTCCATGTCGTGCGCCTTAAGCCGTTTTTTGCGCGTTAGCGAACCTGGGGACTCTACTTCTTCCTTTGTTATTGTAATTTATTTGTGTATGCACTTGTTTTTTTTTCCTTTCCATGTTGCAAGCATCGGGACGATGCTTTTTCAGAGGGGGGCAATGCCACGCCCGCTTCTTCTTTTATTTTGATGTGTTCGAGTTTGACCAGCAAGGACGGTTATCAACGCTCGACGCTGGCCCCGAAGCAGTGTTCGAGAAGCTTCACGATTTTGGTAGATCGTTTTGTTAAGATTGCGCGCCGCACGCGAATGTTCCAGCTTTCTCGAGAGATAACGCCGCCACCAGCGATATTGCTGGAAAGTTCCATAGCGCTTGTATAAAAGCCGACGCGCTTGACCGCTTGTCAGTTGATCGACGGACGACGCCCTGTTCGCCGCTATCATTGTACAGCGTGTATTGCTGTAGTTCTAGTTCTCATTTTCCGGCCACAAGTTCGGCCAAATAAACAGTTTCATCCTGCAAGCGCCGACTGCTGTCTCCGTTGACGTCACGACCACGTGACAATATTTTGTGGTAGAGCAAGGTTATGGTAGTTCATTCTGACCTTTGTTTTTTCTTTTGTAACTGTGCAAGACGTGATACTCCTACTAGTTTATCTTATCAAGATCAGCTTCGCGAGATATCTGTATGGCATCAGAATCATCAGACGTCCGCGCGAAAATTTTCCCACTGAAAGACCAAACAGACTTTCAATGCTTTTCATTCCTGCGCTTTAATGCCATGTCTAGAAGGCGCTTCAGAGCAGGACAGAGATGCTCATTTATATAGATCTGCGCAGAGTCTGAAACTCCTATGTCGTGTCTTGTCTTGTCGCCTAGATCTTGGCTCATACCCACAAGGGGGATTGGCCACACTGTACTTTAAAATGTAAATGGTTTACACAACGCTTGCTAAAAAATAAAAAAAAAATTGTTGCGGATGCGCATCTTCTTTCCTTTCTTTAGTACAAGATCTCGCTTTGCCGTAGACTTAAACTGAACTATAATGTTACTGCGGTCAGGATTTCGGGTAGACACCCGATGACATATTTCTATGTCAGAGTCCTGAACAGGCTCATTAATAGCCTCACCGATTTTTGAGAGGACACTCAGAACATCCTCATTTTCTTCTTTTCGGACACCCTGAATTTCGATGTTTTTCTGGAATACTGCTCTAGGTGAACCAGCCGTCTCTCCCCTGTATAGGTCTCAAGAGTTTGGCATTTCTCCTTGCAGTACCACGTTTCTCGCGGTTAATTTAGCATTTTTTGCTACTGTGGCAGTCACCTGGTTCTTCAAATCCTCTATAGTTGTATAAGCAAACCCAAGGCTCTGAGCAACGTTGCTTTGCTCGGTAAGAAATTCACGCATTTCATTTCTGAGTACCCTCTCGAGCGATTCCCGCGACATCTTCATTTTTTGTTTAAAGTCATCTCTTAGTTTCAAGAGATCGTTCTTGACTTCTTTTTTAGTCTTTGCAATCATCTTTCGACATGAATAAAAAATGCGAGTAACAACAATAGCACACAACACGCGGCAAAATATAACAGAAATGACGCAGCTTGGCAGTGGTGACAATATATCTTTTAAAAATGTAAACCGAACAGTAAAGGTCTTCGCATCAACCTGCGGCAAGAATGCAGAAAAATGCCATAGACGAGGTGAACGTAGCTCGCCACTGCCGCCAAATGAGGGCCTTAATGCTTGAAACGGTGCTTTTATGGCAGTCGCACTCGTGCAGAAACACCGACGCGGCCGCTTTCAACGCCCCCTTGTGGTGCACGGAGTCGGTGCATTCGGCAGACACGTGTCCAACTGTCCAGGAGGATCGGGTGCGCTGTGCAGGCTGCGCAGAACAGAAATGATCTGTCGCAAGAATGCCGAAAAATGCCCTAGACGAGGTGAACGTAGCTCGCCACTGCTGCCTTACAGGTGTTCAGCGAGTGCCACGCTTCTCCGCAGAATAGCAAAAAAAAAATAATAAAAAATAAAAACATGGCTCATTACTCTGTCTTAGGAATCGGTATAACACGAAAGTGAAACGTGTCTTCACAAGGCGTAGTTCAGCGTTTGTTGGGCATTCTTTCGCCCCAACGGCGAAAGAATAAATGCTACAGGAACAAATTGTAATGTCACGCGAAGAACGGCAAGCAGCTCGAAACTTGCAAGCAATGCTCTAGCAGGAAGGACGCACGGAACAAACATACGCTGGATGAGCGCGAATTGTCACAGTTGTAACTTATTTTTGTGTGAGCAGTGCGCTCCTTTCGCAAGAGCGGCCGCTGCAGTGAGCGAAGTGACCTTCGTGCTCTGAACTCAAACTTGTGGTGAGAGTACATGACGGACAAACCACCTCCATCAAGAGATAAGCACGTGCTGAGCGACCACGCCCTGTAGAGGCGCGCACTCGTCGCGACGCGTGGGGTGTCGATCTTTAAAGCGCGCTCTTCGAGCCCTTCGCGCCATCTCACTAGTTATAGCGAAAACACGCTGATGTACCACCGATCTCTGAGTACCGCCACCGGCAAATGGTGTATATAAATAGCTCACCGTTAGCATGCCGAAGAACGTGCCGTCTGTGGCCTAATCGTTTCGCGCTGCGGAGGGAGGGGTCGTAAGTTTTTCTTCTAGTTTTTTTCTTTGCCATCTGTTAGTCTTTATATTTTACAACGTCATATCCGTGACGGAAATACGTCAGTGGAGCAGTAGTAAACCCCGGCATAAAACATTTTTGTGTTAAAATGGCATAGTGGCTGCTTCCCTGCTTCACAAAAATTACGACGATTTATAGAGTAGAGGGTTCCTTGCAAGTGCACTTCTATTGGTTGCCAAGGAATTCGATAAGGCCCTCATGATCCATTTTCTGAGGGCTTCAATAAAGTTCTTTCCTTCTCTCTCTCTTTCTCAGGTTAAATTATGTTATATAGCGTGGTGGAAGAGTGTAATAACGACCGGGCGTCACACAATGCGAATTCCGTAACTAGTGAGCCGTTTAAAGGTTCCAACCAATTATAAAGGGCTCAGCCATAATTCTTCACCGTCATCAACCGTCGCATCAACAAAGTGCACATAATAACTTACAAATGTGTAGCTGGTACCTCGCTTCTCCGCAGAATGACTAGTAATGGCGTAGTGGGGGCTTCCCAACTTCACAAAGGTAATTATTCATGGCGTAGTGGGTACATTGCTAGCGTACTGGTATTACTAGCCCCAAGAGAGTTTACAACAGGCTCTAAAAATGCAGCTATTCCAGATTTCGCTGTGACTGTGTGCTGCGCTTTCCGGGAAGGCCTGACGTTTTTTTGTTCTTTTGTTTATTAAATGCGAAGCAGCTCTTTGACTCACGTGTGTAACGCCGTACGTTACGTGCGTCCGTACGAATGCGCCGCAACTCGTTCCCCTCGCCGTAGGTGTTGAAGCGTTGACAAGTAGGTCACGCCACAGCTTTGCATTGACGTCACGCTCACCTCGCACGCTTCCCTCGCAGGTGCGCGCTGACGTCACTCACCCGCAGTATGCTCGCCGTAGCGCCCGCAGCTGCCGGCTGCTCCGCCCGCTCGCAACACCTCTGAACGTGTCACTTCTCTCTCGCTTCACCCGTGGTAGTCAAGGCGAAACGCGCGCCTGCTCCAGTCCAGCGCCCGTGTCTCGACTCTGAGGAAACAACGACTACGAAGTCTTGCCAAACGCTTTAATGAAACTTACACGAAAACCAACCCGCCTCCCATGTCCTTGCGTTTCAAACAAACGTTTACTCGAGTAAACGCTACACCGAGTTTCGCTTCAAACCGTTCTTCCAGCACCCGCGTCGACACCCGTTTCAACCGGGTCAACGCCGTGCGCACCGCTGCGTCTTCGCATCTCATCAGGGCTGCCTTCGGTGAGATGGTCCAAGTTTTTTTATAGTGTCGTTTTATTTCGTCATCATCAAGGGAGGTGTGAGAGCGAGCTGTTCTAACAGAGTGCATCCCCTACCGATGAAACGAGCGCGACATTTCTGGCCAGCACCACAGGTCGCTGGTGGGAAGCAATCGGCCTAAACGCGTACACGCCAAGTGACAGCCGCGACAACGGTTCAACCGCCTAGTCGCTTTAGGAGAAGGAGCAAAAACAAGCGAAACGAAAAATATTACAAGAACCATCTGACGGCTGATGGCAGGGGAGTGAAAAGAAATTGCTGGCATATAATCGAGTCACGGGGTCTTCGAGAATTCAACATCGTCGTCGTCTTGTGCTGCTGCTGCAAGCACGGTCCTTTTGGAGAGCGCGCTATTGCAGCTGCCGGTCCGTCTATATTACTCCTCCGAGCCAGCTTGTAAAGAAACGAGAGCTAGAAAAAAGAAGGGCAACTGTAGAGTGTCAGTCAAGAGGTTCTTTTCAAAAGGCACCACGAGTGCGTTTGACTCTTCTTCTTACTCCTATAGCGTCCTCTCTCAACTCGCTCGCAGAGTAAAGCATCTTCTTTCTACCCTTGTGCACTTTCACCCTCTCCCGTCGTGATGTGTGTCGAAGCTCGGAGCCATGAATGAGAGTGTTTTGCATATTGCTTACGGTTGCGTTTATGGGGCGATGGCGACCCCTGTTACACGACTGTAAGCGCTATCCGCACCCGATGTCGACACTGAGAAAAACAGCCAAAGAAAGAAGTGTGCGATCCCAAGATTCAAAAGCCGGATTGCTTGCCTTGCCTTTTGCTGCCAGAGATTCTCAGCAGAGCCTTTGCGACTCCACTGAGATGATCGATTCTAAGACGCGCTTTCGCACACTTCACGGTCTTGCC